>NC_091706.1:62488382-62796617 GCF_041296265.1 Equus caballus | reverse complement strand
ATCCTCCTCTTTTTGCTGAGGAATATTGACTCTGAGCTAACATCTGTGCCCATGTTCCTCCACTTTGTATGTGTGACGCCTGCCACAGCATGGCGTGACAAGCAGTGCGTAGGTCCACACCCGGGATCCAAACCGGCGGACCCTGGGCTGCCAAGCAGAATGTGCAAATTTAACTGCTGCACCCTTGGGCTGGTCCCGTTCCTTTCTTTCTTCTCGTGGCTGGTTTGCTTCACAGGTGAAGCTGGCTACATTAGAGTAACAGTTCCCAAAGTGTGCTCCCTGATAAAATGGTTCTGTGGCCAAACAAATTTGGAAAATAGTGGGTTAAATAAAGTGAAGGGGGTTTCCTAACTGTACAGCTTCTCAGCCCCTTCCTGTACGTCATGATTTTCCAGAAGCAGGATTTAGTATGCAGAATTCCCACCCTGATTTGACCAGGGAACATGTTCTTCCATTGGGCATCTTGCTGGGATTACTGTCTCCTGGAACTCACTTTGAGAAAGTCTGGCCTACAAGGGACTACTGAGGACCTGGGTTCGAGTCTTGACGTGTCCACAATTCCCTGTGTGTCCCTGGGCCAGTCATCTTTCCCTGGCCCTCACCGTGTGTGCTGCAGGAGGGTGGTCCCCAGCCTTGGAGGAGTTGGCTTCTCTCAGCTCCACCTGCTTCTACTTAGGAGACAAGGACTTCCATATCCAAATCTGGATCTTGACCTTTGTCCTTCCCTTTGCACCGAACCTGCTGCTAATTCAGAATCCACTATCCAGGTCTCGCTGATTTTTCTTCTAAGCTAAGAGCTCTCTTGCTAACTTATTTCACTCATCTGGAGCCCTGTTCTTCCAGGCCAGAAACCTGGGAGTCATCCCTGATTTCTCCTCCCTTCTTCATCCCCTTTGTTAGTACTTGATCCCCTACTTTTATGAAGTGTTCTTCTTTGATGTTCTTTCCAGCTGTTTCTTCTCTAGGGTCTCCTTTCCTCCAGTCACTCCATCAAGTTTATTTCATCTGTGTATCAAGCCCCTTTCTGAGACATGGGTCCCCCAGGCCACTCCCTGCTGCCGTCTGATTTGAGGCTGATTTTTTCAACACTGACCTCCCCAACACACACACACCCCTCTCCCCCAACTAGGCTTGGACCAGGGAGTACCTGTCCAGGGCCACCCAGCTGGGAGGTGGCAGAACTAGGCCTTACCCTCAGGATTCTGAGAAAGTGCTTTCTCATCCATGCTCTCTGATCCTCACCCCTGCCTGTCAGGAAGTCTGAGCAAGAATTACCCCATTTCTACTTTACAGTTGAGAAACATAGAGGGGAGTGTGTCCTGGGCGGGTGAGTGCTTCCTGGGGTGCCCAGCACTCTGGGTTTGCCCGGCAATGAGGGGTTTCCTGGGATGGTCATGCTACTGCTGGCCATGGTGCCTAGTGCTGGATGTGAGTGCCTCTTCCACTGCCCCACAGCCCCCGGGAGGAGATGTCTCTTGTGGCTTCCGCCTGTGGCCTGGCAAGTTCTGTGGCAGGCTAACTTCTCCTTCCTCCACCTCTCTAGTTGGCCCCATGATGATCGAGTTTAACATGGCTGTGGACCTGAATCGTGTGGCGGAAGAGAACCCGGAGGTGAAGTTGGGTGGCCGCTACACCCCCAAGGACTGCATCTCTCCTCACAAGGTGGCCATCATTATTCCTTTCCGCAATCGGCAGGAACACCTCAAGTACTGGCTCTATTACTTGCACCCGATCCTTCAACGTCAGCAGTTGGACTATGGCATCTATGTTATCAACCAGGTGAGGTCTGGGAAGATGGAGAGAGAGAGGGCGTGTGTGTGTGTGTGCACGCAAATACATGAATAATGAGGGGTGAGGGAAAGGAAGTGATTTCCTCACCCTTTGGCATTTTACAACCCCACCACTACCACCCTCCTTATCTCACAGAGTTCACACGAGCTGAGTGCCATATGAGGTGCTCGCTTGTTGCTGTCAACTCTTTTAGGCAAAGGAAATTGCTGGGGGTTTTGATGCTTGTTTTGTTTTTTTGGAATTAGGCTTCCAACAAAATTGAGAGAAAAATGGCAACCCTAATTCTCCCCAAATAAAGCACCAGTTGTTTCCTGTCTTTGGGCAGCTGTGTATTTTCCTTTTAAGAGATTAAAAACACCCATTTAGCTGTCAGACTTTCAGGTAACTTCAAAATTATCCAGTCTTACTGCATCTTCTGGGGGCACCTGCGGGAGACTGCGTGCTTAGTTCAGACCTGAATGCCAGCCCCCAGCAAAATACCTGGGAGGTCTGACTCATCCACTGCTGAGCATCATGAGGACTGGGCCCGGTCTGAGAAAAGAGAGCTTCTCCCTGCGTGTCTGATCCACGTGTGTTTGGGGCTTAGCCCTGCTTAGGACACTGATGTTGAAGATGTGTCAGCTTTCGTCACTTCATCATGACCTGGAGAATCAGATTGATCTAAGAGCTAGTTTTGGGGAAATAACATTGGTTATTTCCAGTCTGCTTGAGAAGCATTATTATTTATCCAAAAATATAACTTTGGTATTTCCCATTTATCCCAAATACTTTAATTTGTATCTTTAGACTGTGATCTCCTAGGTGCAATGACACATCTAACTTACCTGTGTGCCAAATTTCATTGAAATTCATCTGAAGAGACTGTATGCCCATTTCTAAAAGGCCCAGTGTCCATTTCATTTCAAGACAAATTCTAGATCTGCTTGAGGTAGTGAGCTTGTTGGTAGTTGACAGCTTCTGTCAAAGTTGTGGGACTTTGTGTGCCTTCACTCGGACCAGAAGGGAAGCGGGAAACAGCAATGTGTCCACCAAGCGTTTCTGAGGACTGCTATGGCATGTTGCTACACCAGTTGCTGCAGGGAGATTCTAAATAAGTGTAAGATCCCAGTTCTACCTGTCCAGAAGCTTCCATCCCCACTTATGGCAAGTGGGACCCTTCCAGGAGACAATTTGTTAACAATTCCAAACAGCATGTGATTGGATGGTGGCTGCCAAATGCTTTGGAAGCTCAGAGGGAGGAGAGAGCAATGGCCTGGGGAACCAGGATGTGAGCTAGGCTCTAAAGGCAGGAGGGAGACATGGGCCTCTCAGCTGGGGCCAGTGAATGGGGACTTCAAGGCAGAAAGGAGCCAGCTGGAGGCAGATCGAGATGGCCATTGGGGTGGGAGAGCAGCAGAGCTTGTAGGGCCAGGTGAAGGAGCTGAGTCTGTTAGGCAGGAGAGAGCAGAACAGCCCTGTGATTACAAGGGAACTGAGGCTCAAGGTGGGAGAGCCGGTGAAGAGCAGACCTCTCGAGGCTCTTTGAGTCCCTTGGCCACGTGGCCAAGACCAAGGCCTGGACCAGGGCCCTGAGAAAACCTGCAAGCAAGACAGCGAGACAGTTGTGGCTCGTCTTAGAAGAATGTTGGAGAATGTGAGAGAGAACAGGTAGATGCCC
This sequence comes from Equus caballus, assembly GCF_041296265.1. Lineage (NCBI taxonomy): Eukaryota > Metazoa > Chordata > Mammalia > Perissodactyla > Equidae > Equus > Equus caballus. The sequence continues at coordinate 62,793,169 of NC_091706.1, read as the reverse complement.
TGCAGAATCCAGGCCACTTCAATCCAACAAGTATTTGTTTAAGAAAAGCCCTGTCCTCAAGGAACACTTGTTTGATGCCAATGAGCACATGTTGATCGTGGCAAGACTCGAGCCCGTTATTAAAGCAGTGGCAGTGAATGCCTGGAAGAGGAAGCCACCATCACCAGGAGCCAGCAGGGATTACAAAGAACAAGTCGTGCCAGCTGCATCTCTTTTCTCTCCTTGACAGTTATCACACCAGTGGATGAGTGATAGACTGTAGACCCAGTGTTGTCACATCTTACTCATCAAGGCAACTGACGGCCTCTGGCAAATCTGCCTGAGAAGAAGATAGACAGCTGTGGTCTGAATGGCATACAAATTAGATTAAAATACATACTTGGGTGAAGAGAGTTAGTGATGATGTCATGTTTTTGAATCTAGGTGACTGTGGTCAAGGGAGACTAGAGGAGAAGGTGCTAATGCATAGATACGTTGTATTTTAGGTCATTGGAAGGCTTCCTTGTTTAATTGTAAAGTCAAAACAAATGTTGGACCAGTGAAAGCCACCATCTTGAATTCCTATGACACGATTTATCTAGATAATTCCCAGGCTTCAAACAACACATTTCCAAATGTCCTATACCAGCTATGTGCTCCTCTCTGCCCCAGTCCAAGCTGGTGGAGAAACTAAACAAGCCAAGATAGACCATTGGCACCGCTGTGCTGGCTAACACTGGACACTGCCTGAGTTTGGGCTTCTCCAAAAATGTGCTTTCCAAGATGGAGATCTGAGGCCAGATGCATTGGAGGAATGCTGGGTTGAACCATGTGAAGTGGGTCCCACTCCTGCAGGGCTGTCAGTGTGCTATTGCGTGCACGTTACAGCCTCCAGAAGTACTCAGCACGCCGTGGGCTTTCTGGAGCTTGTCTGGCTAGAGAACTGTTTGCCATGAACCATCCTAAGTGATGAATGTTCTATGGAATCACACTTTGGGGAAAGCAGGCAGCACCCCCCAACCCTCCTGTTCTCCCTAGGATGCTGAGAACCCCTCATTCTTCCTCCTGCCCCACCTGAAACTTAGCATCGGAAATATTTTAGTTTTAGTTTTTCAAACGTATTTACATCTTTTTTTTCTCTAGTCTTGTCAGTTTCATTCCCTCCCCACCCAATCCACATTTTTTTGCCTCTTCATCTTTTCCTTCTCTTCCGAGGGTTAACTTTCCACCTCAGGAGAATCTTTCCCCTTTATCTCCCTCTCTGCTGGTTAACCTTGTTTCTTTTGCTCCAGCTCCACCCTGATTATTTCTTCGGGAAAGTATGGTCTGGCTTTCGGATAACCAAGTCAAAAAGAAACTTGAACTCTGCCCCACCTTTCTGGTAAAGGATAGTATCTGTTTGATAGCTATAAAGAACATGTAATAAAGTGATGACAGGAAACGTAAGAGGTGGAAGGAGAAACACTGGGAGTACGCCCATTTCCAATTTAGGAATGTCCCGTGTCCTCTGTTTCATTACTATGCTGTGAAGACAAAGAAAGGGAGTTCGTAGCATCTGGCTTTGACCTTTGTGTACTGTTCGTTGAGTAGCAGGCATCGTTAGAGCCTCTCAGCGTCACCCTGCTGTCATTTTGAGTCTTCCTTTGTCAGCCCACCCCATTTAAGATGAGAGAGAAAGATGCTTAAAATAGGAGGGGCCTCGAAGACATCTAGTCCAGGGGTTCTCAAACAGGGTTTTAAGAACCGAACCTCCTTCTGCCCCGTTAAAATGCTACACAAACCCCATCTACAGCGGGTCACAGTGGTGCTGTTCTACTTGAAGGGGGGCCTTGTCCCATCTCCACCCCCTGACTTCCCTCCTTCACTCTTGGCTGGAATTTGCCTGGACCCCTGAGGCCAGATAGTGCTAGAACGTCTCCTCTGCTTCACTGGTGAGGAAACTGAGGCTTAGTGAGGGGAAGGGACCGGGAGAGAGTCACATAAGTAACCGTAGGGCTGCAGCTCAGACTCCTCCCGCTGCATCAGCGGTAACTCTCCTCAAGGCCAGCCAGTCGCCTCTAAGAGTGTTTCCCAAAGCCAGTATCCAGGGCGGGGTTCTGGCTCTGCCACTTCCCAGCTTGGTGACCTTAGACTTGAGTTCCCCAGACTTTGATGGTTTCCTTGTGGGCAGGAGAGCAAGGTGTTAGTACTTACTGCATGGGGCTTTAAGCACCTGGCATGCGGAGAGCCCTCAGTAAACATCAGGTGTTACTGTTGATTTGAGCACCCCCCACCCCATTCCTCCTGCCTGTTTCCGCCGCCCACTGCTGTGGTGAGACACTCTTTATTGCTCTCCCTGCCTCCTGCTTCCCTCACTCGGTACCAGCGCCGAGACCCTCTCTCGCATGTGTGTGGCCTCTGTGGGGTCAGAGGAGAGTGGATAATGACACAGAACAGAACCGTCAGGTGACAGAATCTCAGGGGATGTAGGGACTTGTCAGGCTACGAGCTTCTTCAGAGTAGGGTCGTGTCTGAAGCCCCACACAGGGCTGAGCTCTCACGGGCTTTTGTGGCTTCTGCCCCTGCCCTTATTAAGCTGTTAGCCCGCTCCATTCACCAAAACAACTTAGGTCTCACGATAAGTGGGAGTGGGGAGGCTTCCCAGGTACGATGGAGAACAACAGCATTGCTGTGTGTCCTCGGAACTCCACCCTACTCCTGCCCCACCCCCCCGGTGTTTGAGAATCCCAATAGGGTTCCAGCACGTCCAGCGTCTTGGAGCCAAAGGTGCTTCTCTGAGGCACAGTTGTCCTACCCGAGGGCCAGCACTGGGACCCTGGTGCCAAGGTGGATATCATAGCAGGTTGGCAGGTGCACGCGGCACTTCCTCATACTTTAACCAGGAAAGGAAACTTAAAACCACCCAAGGTGAAGGGAAGGCAGGTTGCCGCCTGGCAGCATTAGCCCTAAATAAGAAATACAGGATGGTTGTGTGATTAACCGTCATAAAAGTTACCTAACGGGTGAGGAATGCAGGCCCAGTTGGCCAGGTGGGTTTGTAATAACCTTGGCAGCCCTTTGCCCCAGAGGAAGCACCCAGGACTGGTCTCTCCGATTCTGTTTGTGTGTCCTCTGACGCCTTTCTAATCCTGTCCATGTCATGCCCTCTCTTTACACCCTTTAGTATGTCCCCACCACCCACAGGCAAGGGTCTGAAGGGTCTGAGGCCCTGAGCTCAGCATCTAAGCCCCTCTGCAGTCCAGCCCTGCCCTACCTCCAGCCGCTTCCTCCTCAGGCCCCCTTCACACCCTTCATGCCACAGCCACACTGGAGTCTCTGTCTGCACCCAGACACACTCTCGGCCTCCTGCAGCCCCCTCTGCCCTGCTTGCGTCCTTCCGTCTCCTACTTTCTCACTTTCTGGCCACCATTTATGGCTTTCAACCTTTTTAGCTCCGTGAAGCCCTGCAGTGGAGCTGACTTCTCCCTCCTGGCTGCTGCCAAGGCCGCTTGGCGCCTTCCACTGAGGGATGATGAGCTGTGTGTGTGCTCACCCCAGCTGTGTCGCTCAGGTCTGACTCCCTGTGTCTCCCTGATCACACGGCTCTGTGCACAGGCCAGTGCTCCGTCAGGGTTTGGAGCCCCGAGCTGCACCCTGTGGCTTCTGCCCACTTACTTACACCCTCTCAGGAGCCCCTGCTTCTGGTTCTCTGGCAAGGTCTGTGTCTCTTGGAAATGAAGCCTCCTTTCCCATTGAGGCCAGGTCATGACCCTTGGGAACTGCACAGCCCCTCCCCAGGAACTCTCCCTAACGCCTCCTGCACCTTGCTGACCAGAGCAGGCTGCCTGGGGCACAGCCCTCGGGTGACCTCCCTTTTCAGGAAAAATGCAGAGAACCGACTTTAGCCCTGTGGTTGTGGATGGTCATAAAACTTCTTTATGGTCCTTTGGACCGAACCTCTTTCATGGTCCCACTTTGAATTTTGACACTAATCACTGCTCCATGAGGCAAATGGGTGTTCTCATTGTTCCTGCTGAGGGAAGGCTCGAAGGTAAGTAGCTTGCTCTGCTCGGTCCCCGTGATGGCTGGGTGACCGAGCTGGGAATTGCACAGAGATCACCTGAGGCCTAAGGAATGCCCCGCCTGGCCGTGTTTATTCCCTGAACACTCAATTCCCCTCACCAAGCAACAGCTCCACATCCACTGGGCGACGCCTCAGTCCCGCTGGGTCTGGACAGCGGGGCAGCAGCTTTTGAGGAGCAGCCTCAGCACCCACAGGAGGCTTGCCCTGTTGTCATGCCAATAGGTAACCCCCGGCCTGAAAGGCTTGTGGGGAGCAGAGCGGGGACCCAGCTGCTGCCTGAGGAGTCTTTTTCTGACTTTGGAATTTTTTCCCTCTTCCTTTTCCTCTGGGCACTGTTGGGAGGTGGTTGCAGGCTGCTCGTCTGGGGCCAGGTGTGGGTGGGTTTGGAGACAGCCCTTTGTACCCTCAGTGAGTGAGACCATCTGTCACCAAACCCTAGCAGCTTATCTCTGTCACTGGGCCTGGCATCTGGTCCCTAAAGGAGGCCAAGATGAACTGGGGTGAAGCAGACTCATGAGTCCACCCCATTGTGGAGGACAGCTGCCTGAGCCTGTGCCCCATGCTGGTTTGCTTTCTGTCTTGATCATCTCTGTTTCCCATCCCTCTCCCTGCCTTCCATTTCCTCCCCAGCTCTCAGCGCCCAAGTCAATGTTTGCAGGAATGGTGCACTGGAGGGGCGGCACCGATGCTGTCCTGCACAGCCCCTTCCTTTGGGCACCGGACCTTTTGGAGCCTGGGGCCCAGGAGGCCTGTGGGAGGGTGCCTGTCCCAGTACTGCTTGTGTGCTGCCCTAGCCATTGGTCATCACCTTTGCTGTGTGTTTTCCTCTCTGTCTGGGCCTCTCTGTTCCCCTGGGGAATGTGTCAAAGCACTTACAGGTACTCACAGGCTGGTAAATTGCCTCCCTGGACTTTGTTCTGGAAAATGCCATTTTCTCTGCTCACTGTTGACTTTGTACGGGGGAACGAGAGCTTACTTATGAGGAGTTCGTCTCTGCCCTGGAGCGAGGGTGATCAGAATGGGCCCTTTTCCTTTGCAGTCTCGACACTCTTCTCCCTTGCATCCATCCTTCTCTCTTCTTTCTGTTTCTTTTTTTCCTTCTCTTGGGGGCCTTTCGCCTTTACTTGTTGATTCTGTTTGTAGCAAAGCCAGCTGAAGGAGGAGCTCCTCTCTGTGATCTGCTTATTACTCTCCACCTACCTCCTCTTCTGTACCCTCCACCTCCTAGAGAGAGAGAGAGAGAGGAGTGCCGACCTTTCCACTGCCGTGACTGCTGCCGCTGCCGCCACTGCCGCTGCCACCCTGGTAATGTCCACACGCCCCACGTCACACCCAGATCCCAGGCCCTGCTGGCCAGGGGGAAGCTGTGTAAATAATCCTGCGAGTGTGCCGTCCTCGGGCCCTGGGGTCTCCCAGGCCAGGCCATGGTCTCTGTGGGCTCGCTCGGACGTGCCAGCCCATTGTGTAGAGGTCTAAGGGACTTTGCCTTAAAATTAAGCCTTGGTTGAGCTCATACTGTGTGCACATCCTTTCGTTTCCTGCTTTTTTCTTAAATTCTGTATCATCAGCATCTCCCTGTGTTATTTCATGGTCTTCATAACTATCACTCTCCATGCCTTCATAGTCGTTGAGCATGTCGTTCCACCGTAATTCACTTAACCACTCCTATCAGAAACCATTTAGATAATTTCCACTTTCTCACTTGTGTAAATAATACCGTGATGAACATCTTTGAGCTTGAAGCTTATTCTGTGTTTGCTTCTTTCATATTTAGGATCGTTTCCTTGGGCTAGATTTTCAGATGTAGGATTATGGGCTCAGAAATTGTTTAAACATTTCCATGGTTCCTAATATAAATGGCCAAATGGGTTTCTGAAAGAGAAGCCTTTATTTTCTAAAGTGATTCTCTGCAGAAAGTGAGGTCTCGGTGCCTTGGGCCTGGGGAGAGAGGCAGACATCCTGATGTGGCTCCTGTGGAACTGGGGTTCAACAACTTTCCTCTGTGCTCACCTTGCCCAGAATTCCTGTGGGGCCATTCTGTTAGCTCAGTTCTCCCTGAAGGCAACTTATGACTTCTGATGTGTGTTCTGGGCAGGCAGAGGCCAAGGATATGCTCCTTCTTGTAAGTATTACTTCAGTAAATAGAAGCACTCCCTCAGCTTGGTCCCTGACCCTGGTGGGCTTGTGTCCTTTGATCACAAGGTCAATAGCTCAAGTCTCACATCCAGGTTTTGTTGAAGGCCCTGTCCAAGCTCAGGGCAACCATATTATTATGGTTAAAAACCAGAGGCCCAGCTGCTGTGAAGTCATGGGTGAGTGGATATTAGCCCTCCACAAAGTCAGCATTTCTATCATTCCAGGCCCTTCCTGGTAATTCTCTGGGGATCAGCTCCCAGCCAGTCTGTCTACCACCCCAAGGTCCATGCTTAGGCCTGCAGGTCGGTCCTGCCACAGGACCGCCCAGTCAGAGCTCCCTCTGCTTTCCCACCACCTCCTCGGCCCAGGCCCTTCCTCTTGGTGTCTGAGTGGGCACAGAGAAGCACACTCAGGGTGTTGCCCCACATATTTCCGCCAGCTGCAGACCTGCCTCTGGATCTGCGGGGCTGAGAGCCCGGGGTAACTGCAGGCATGGGTGGGTGGTGGCTTTGTGATGGGCCAGAGCGTGTGTGCAGGAGCAATGTTGTCTCTTCCAGCACATAGAAATTCTGATTCTTCGAGTCTTGACTTGGGGTTGATGTTTCCAGCCCCATTGTTGCTGTGTCTTTTGATGGAGGAGGGCCAGGGCTGGTCCTTCCCTAAGCCATCATGGTTGGGGCACATGTCTGCTGGTGTTCATATGTGGTCCTGACCTCCAGGGAAGGCAGGTGTTCTGACAGATCTTCTAGAGATTGCTAAAACTTAGGCAGGGGGGGCCATGGCTTTCTGTAGATGGTCACCTGTCCTCTGTTGCCGTCAGGAGAAGGCTGCTCTTGCCTTAACCACACTCAGGATTTGCCTGGGGATTAGACCAGACTCTGGCTTCCTGAAAGCCCCACGGAGGTTGCTTGTGAGTGCAGTGCGTGTCCGGGGAGCAGGTGAGGCAGGAAACGGGAGGTGGAGCCCCTGCCTGAGCCCTGTGGGGAGATCTCCTCTACTTGCCCACCGTGGCTGCCCAGTCTCTGATGTCTCTCATGTGAACCATGCTACAGCTTCCCAACTGGGTTGCCTGCCTTCAGCTGGGGGGCAGGGCACAAATCCCTCCTTGACATGAAAAACATAATCCTTATTTAAAACCTTCCACAGGGGCTGGCCCCATGGTCTAGTGGTTAAGTTTGGTGCGCTCCGCTTCAGCAGCCCAGGTTTGGTTCCCAGGCGCAGGCCTACACTCGTCGGTGGCCATGCTGTGGTGGCAACCCACATACAAAAAGGAAGAAGATTGGCACAGATGTTAGCTCAGGGTGAATCTTCCTTAGCAAAAAACAGACAAAAACCTTCCAGAGCTCCCTATGGCCTAAATCAAAGACATAGCCTGACTATTTTAGCGGAAGTTCCAGCCTTGCTCTCCCACCATGACTCAGTCAACACCCACCTTTATGTCTGGCTCTGGCTTCCCCATTCTGTGTTTCTTGCAGGTCCTTGAATGTTCTCAATGCAATTGCCTGCTTAAATTAAAACTCCTTAGAAGCAGGGCCTGTGTCTTTTCTGTAACCCTACCGCCCAGCATGAAGTGGACACTCAATGATACGAATGAATGAAAGAGAGAGAGAGAAACAGGGCCCTCTGATCCTCTCCTGTCTCTTGGGCTGGCTTTTTTATTCCCTTCTTTCTTATTTTTGGTAAATGCTTTATTGAGATATAATCACGTACCATGCAATTCACCTATTTAACGTGTATAATTCAGTAGCTTTTTGCGTATTCAGAGTTGTGCATCTATCATCACAATTTTAGAACATTTTCGTTACACCAAAACAGAAACCCTGCACTTCTTAGCTACCAAACCCTCCATTCCCCCAGCTCTAGGCAACTACTAATCTACTTTCTGTCTCTATAGATTTGCCTATTCTGGACATGTCATATGAATGGAATCATACGATATGTGTTCCTTTGTGACTGGCTTCTTTCACTCAGCATGATATTTTCGGGGTTCATCCACATTATAGTGTATATCAGTGCTTCATTCCCTTTTACTGATGAATAACATTCCATTGTATGGACGTACCACATTTTCTTTATCCATTCATCAGTTCATGGACCTTTGGGTTATTTCCACTTTTTAGCCAGTATGAGTAATTCTGCTGTGGACACTGTGTAAGTTTTTGTGTGGACAGATGCTTTCATTTCTCTTGGGTGGACACCCAGGAGTGGGATTGCCAGGTCATGTGGTAACTCTTGTTTATCCATCTGAGGAACTGCCAGACTGTTTTCCAAGATGGCAGCACCAGTTTACATTCCCAGCAGCAGGGTATGAGGGTTCCATTTTCGGTAGACATGCTACCTGCTCTCTTATCTTTTGTATAAATGAGGGCTCCAGAGTTTTTGAGAGCCCTGGAGAGCCACCTGATGCTTAAGACATTTGTCTCTGCCACCCAGATCTGCCAGAAGGGCACCGAGTTTGCTGTGGGAAGTATCTGGGGGCAGCTTCTTTCTTCTTTTCTCTCCTCTAGGGAGCTTTGCCTTCATGTCTGTGCTATGCCTCCCACCTCAGGTCTCCTCATTTGACCCCAGGCCAGCATGCCTGACCAAGCCCAGGCTCCTGTCCTTTCTGGACTGGCCATCGTTGGCTCTGCTTGACTGACTGACGCACCCACTCTCAGAATTGTATGCACAATCATAAAGGGTTTACAGGCTTTTCTGTGAGCTTTGGTCAGTGGGATAGCTGCCTTGTCCACCTATGGGAATATCACGTCGTTTTTGGCCTGCCTTCTTTCTTCCTGTCCTTTCCCGCAAGAGGAGCCAAATGCTCTAGAAGGAAGGGAGAAGTCTGACTGTCATCTACCAACATAAGATGGAGCCAGCACTTGAAAAACTTGGCCTTTCACTGGCTCCCATTGCACAGCTCCTCTTCACCGAGGGGGACTCCCCAAGCATTTCACACATGTCTAAGGTCTCTCTCTCCTCTGCTGCTATTGAGACTCTAATCATGTGAGCCACAGGCTAACTCACTTAAAACTTAATCCTTTTTAGAAACTCCCCCACCATCAGAGAAGCAGGATTTGGGAGGAATCTTGAAGCTGTTTGGGGAGGACACTCACAAACACTAGGGAAGGAGAAGTCTCCAAGTTGGATCTCTGACCTTCAAGATGGGTGGGAAAACCTGCTCTTGTCACAGTTATGGTAGCTGACATTTGTTGCCAGGCAGTGTGCTAAGGCCTTTTCATGCATTGTCTCATTTAGTACAACTCAGCCTGTTGTCATCCCCATGACCAAATGAGGAAACTGAGGCCAGAGGTGTGATTTGCCCAAAGTCACATAGCTAATAAGTGAAGCAGCTGGCATTCCTGGGATAAAAATGCACGTGTCTGTCACAAATGCGTATGTGGCTTGGCCGGATGGTAGGTGCTTGATAAATATCCACGTGAGTGAATGAAATAGCAGATGCACTGGATGAATGTGCCCAAGGAGGAGGGGCAGGAATGAGGGCTGGGTATCTTCCCGCCCCCTGCACAGGAATGAGCACCTCCTGTTAGTGGTGGCAGCTGATGGACTTGCCAGGGCCTGTCTTTCTTATCAAGAAAGTTACCCAAGGTATTATGCCATTTCACCCAAAGAAGCCTAGAAGCGACTGTTCTGTAATCCCAGGGGAGAGAGGAAGACACATACTTTCCTTATCTACCGTTCTGGTGTCCTGGGGGACTGGTAGGTAATAACACCTGTGAAAGTGTGCCTTGCCCTCCCCCTCTCCCAGGGTCATGCAGGTGAGGCCGGGCTTGGAGGAAGTATGGGAGGAGTGATATATGGTTCAGGTTACTTTGGAAAACTGCCCGACTACTTGTAAGTGTGGGCTAGACACTGGAGCGCCTTATTGAGTTGAAGGAGCTGCTGTACCACACGTGGGAAAAGGGGAGAACGAGTGTGCTCCTTGGGTTTCTCCCCCAGGCTGCTCTTGTTCTTGGGGCTTGGCTCCAGAGGTGCCTGTTCATGGTTCCAAATATCCAGTTCCTGGGAGAAGAAGAATGCTTAGTGTGGTCTCAGTCAAGCATCTGCTTCCATCTGTTGCGGCCAGCAGGCCAGGTCCTGTGGTTCAGACGTGGCCACCAAGAGCCCTTTGCCCCTGTTACTGGGGAGTGTACCGAGAGAAGGGAGCATTGGGCAGCCGCCCGCAGGGATCCACTACACAGGTGTGAAAAGGCTTTGTTGGGACACTGCCCTTTCACTTGTTGCAAGAGTGTTCAGTGGGCTGAATTGTGTTTGAAAATGCTGAGAGCTAGCTCTTTTAGGGTCTTCACGGACCTGCAGGTGCTTTCCATCTACAGGTGCAGGCTTCTCTCCCCATCACAGGGAGGGAAGAAGGTGTGGGAGGAATGAAGCAAATCTGGGTTGGGGTGAAGGTTGTTACAAGATTGTTGTGATGATTAAATGACAAGCCAAACGTGTAAAACACTTATCTTGTGCCTGGTATCTCATATCCCCCAAATGAATATGTGGTAATAATGACAATTACAGCAACTTCATAGTTTTCATATGCAGTTTTTAAACTTGGAACTACTTTTTGCCTCACGACTTTCACAGAATTAGCTGAAGGCAGAATTCTAAGTGCCTCTTAACTGGTGGAACAGCTAAAGAACACAGTGTGTGCCCCTGGGTGTGGCCTTCTCCTTTGACCCTGCGTGGATGGAAAGCTTTGTCATGGACTGAAGAAAGGAGCTCTTGCATAAGAGTTTCCTTAATTTGGTTACTCTTCTCTTGGCTGTCTTCTCTGACTTCCTGGTACTTGTCTTTCTTCAGTGGTTTGTTTCCCTGAGTCACCCGCCCGAGGCTGGGCAGCTGTGGTGCTGTCTGTGCTCTGAACTCACACAGGCAGCCTTGTGGAGCCCAGTACCCAAGTCTTCTCCCAGCGGCCTGGAGAGAGGATGTGGGGTATCCCACTTTTGAGCTTGTGTAGTGGTTGCAGGGCCTTGTGGGATACTTTTTCCCCCAAGTAGAGGGCCCTGATCTTGTTGATCCCAAGAGGTACTGAGAAAGAACACTAAATGAGGATTCCAGAGTGTTGTGCTCTAGTCCCAGCTGTGTCACTTATGTGGCCTTAGTTTCTTCATGACATTGTTGGGAGGATTCTGGTTAGAATGAACGCACATGTGTGGAAGGGCTTGTGAACTGATAAGTGTAAGGGTGCTGTTACTGTCCTTACTAACCTGGGGCCAGGGGAGTTGGTAAGAGCAGAGACCCATGGTGGTGACCCTGAGGAGCTCCTTTGAATGGAGCTTCCCAAAAGAATTGCAGTCTGCCGTTGTATGTTGAAATGTATCCATCAGTCCACTCATCCATCCATCCATCCCACCATCCATCCAGCAGTTATTTATTGAGCTCTTATTATATGCCAGGCAGTGTTCTTGGTACTTGGTGAATAAAACATAAAAAATTCCAGCCTTTCTTGAGCTTAGATTCTAGTGAGGAGACTGAAAATAAACAAGATAAGTGAATAAAATATGAAGCACTTTTGCACCAACAAACTTGGTTCTTCGGGACCGAGTGGTTGGCATCCTGAAGCAGGTGTAGTCCTCTCTCTCTTACACCTTGTTTCTCTCATGATGTGTGTCACTCTGCTTCTCACCCGACATTGGGAGCACTGTGAGGGCGTAGGTTGACGGGTCCACCACATTGCTCTGGTGTCTAGTTTAGTGGCAGACACCTGAAAGGTACACAATGTGATGATCAAACCATGGTCAATCATACAAAGAGGGTAGAAGTGGAAAGTGCTATAGGCACCAGTTTCTTGGGTGTCTTTCCCGAAATTAGTCTACTTATAGTATGTAAATAAATGGCACATATGTGTAAATGCCTTTTTACCTAACAATACTATCTTGAAGATCATTTCCTTTTAAAGCTTCCTTATTTTTTTAAAGAGCCCTATTCTATTATATGAGCTCTATTGCATTATATAGGGATGCTGTGGTGTTGTTTGTATCCTTTAGCTGTGATGAACACTGCATGATGAACAACGTTGTTCATGTGCCATTCACACATTTGCAAGTCCTACAGGATAATTCCTAGAAGTGGGATTGCTGACTCAGGGCATACCATTTGGCATTGAATTTTAAAGTGAGGGCAGAAAAATGAGGCCCAAGAATGGACTAATGTCCACATGTAGTGGACAGGTCACCGGTCCCTGTGAGTATTCTGCTCAAAGGCCTTCTGGCGTCTGATATTGCTGCTTTTGTTTCTGCGCCAGGCTGGAGAAGCCATGTTCAATCGTGCTAAGCTCCTCAACGTGGGCTTCCAAGAGGCCTTGAAGGACTACGACTACAACTGCTTCGTGTTTAGCGACGTGGACCTCATTCCCATGAACGACCATAACGCCTACAGGTGTTTTTCGCAGCCTCGGCACATTTCTGTAGCAATGGATAAGTTTGGATTTAGGTAAGAGAGGTTCACCAGGATGTGCAGAAAACATGTTTGTCTCTTACATGACGACTGGGAAACGCTATTCCTCCTGCCTGGGAGTGCGTCCTTAGGCTCTGAAGGAGAATGCCCCCTCTGAGAACTGGGTGCTTTTTAAGCCCAAATTCAGTTATTATTTGAGGAAGAAAGTGGAGTCCAGAAACGCCTATACCTCTGCACATCCAGGCAAGAGAAGCTTTTAGGTTTGGGGTGGCTCTCATCTTCAGGCTCCAAATAGATGCTGGATTTCCTCACTTTCGTTTCTCTCCCCTTCCCCATCCAGTTTGGGAAGCAAATTGAAATCATTTTCCCCCAGTAGATTCTTGGGTTTGGATACCTTGGCAAGAGTTCCTTGGCACTTTAAGAAGGAACATGATTCTGTTTGTCAGCAGAGCACAAGCTTCTGCTTGAACATTAGGGCCTAAACTTTTCCACCAAAATGCCCCTAGTGAGGAGGCTAGCTGACGCCTCTCCCCAGGGACAGCAGAATAATCCAAAGCATATTGTCCTAGGTGGAAAATGGCCTTGTAGACCATTTTTTTAATCTTAAAAAAAAATAATGTTTGCGTTTTGTTCTATAGTTTATCCATTTGTATTAACATAAAATTGTTTTAAATCACCTGTCAGTGGACTAATCTGACCTTTCCCTTGGTGCTCTAAGTCACCCAAAGCACCAGGAAACTGTGTGCCAGGTACCCTGTGTCCTGGGCGCCCTGGTGTAGGCTGTCCCACAGTGTGGCGGTCTGGGGCTAGCCAGCAGTCCTTTGCTGTAGATACAACTACTTTCTTTCGGGCTCATTTTATTCTCATGATTTCTTTCTATCGTCCGTTGCTGGGAGTCTGAGGGCTGTGAGATGAATACAGGGATGCTATGAAGTCCTTCCCCAAGATCAGCTGTACTCGGGCCCTGAACTTGCTGTCTTAAACGGGAAATTTGACTGTACACGTCACTCTGCGCCTGCACCCACCTACTTCCCCTGCTCCCTGTTTGTGTCTCTTCCCTTTGGGGACAGGCTCATGCCCTGACCTCTCTTCATTCCTGCCTTGGAGTGTGATGGTGACCACCTAATTCTCTACCACAGCACCATGTCTGTTTTACCCAGAACCAGTTAGGCTTGGAGGACGGGGCAGGTAGGTAAGAGAAACCAGCAGAGACGGCAAAACCAGATCTTGTCCACTCGGCATGTTGTTGCCCTTGAATGGCTAAGAGTCCATTTCTCTAAGAACCTTACTATGAAAAAACCTTACTGGCCTGGCCACCTCTGGTCCAAACCCTCACATCACAAGTGCAGATTGTAGTGTGAGGTACGCCGAAGGGTGGATGACTTGGTGCCTAAATGGTGACACCTGATTACCGTTAGATTCCCTTTAGGTCATTGAAGTAAGGCCACTAGGGATCTTTGCTTAGGGATACCTGCCATCAGAATTCCTGAATGTATTGGAAAATAATAATTGCATCTTTGTTTCCTATGTTCTGTATGGTTTGGCTGACGTCCCCCTCGAAGTCTGAGTTAGAGTTTGCCCTAATTTGTGTGACGGGTTTTGTTCTCTTTGGGTTCCAGCAAGAGCCTGAGTGTGGTTTTTGGAGCTGTACTCAGCATGATCACAAAACCACAGCCTTTAGAGGACCCACAGGAAGGCCTTTGCCTGGCCTCTGGACACATCCTGATTCTTAACATTTCTCATCATGCTTCCTCTGCATCCCTCGGGAGTCCACGATTCATAACCACTGAAATGTCGAAACACAGAAGGTTTGGAAGGATGAGAGAGCCCAGATGCCCTACTGCTTGAAAATCAGTCAAAATAGATTCACCATCATACATTTTGCTAAGTCAGGATATGGTAGATATTGCCAAGAAAATTTTATTTTAGCAAATTTTCAGAAATGCTGTCTTGACTGTTGGGGTCAGTGTTCAAGCCAATATACCTCTGGAAGAATGAAAGCTAGGCTAGTAGATGGGATGGGGGAGGGGAGGGTGGGCACAGGGAGACTCTAAACAATCTGGGTTTCCAGGACCCCCGGAGAAGGGCTTCGTGTGCAGGAGCAGGGCACAGGACAAGCAGATTCCGGGGCGGTGCGGAAAGACTGGTGTATGCTCTTCTCACTGACTGATTTTCTAGATAACCGCAGAAGCAACACAGGGTTCTTAGAGAGGTGAAGATTCTACTTTTTGATGTCTGTGTCTTCTTTAAGATAATCTGAGTCTGATATAAAAACCAAACAAAGAAAACCTTCATAAATCTCCAATTAAAAAGTTCCAGAGAAGGGCCGGCCCCGTGGCCGAGTGGTTAAGTTCACTCGCTCCACTTCTGCGGCCCAGGGTTTCGCTAGTTCAGATCCTGGCATGGACACGGCACCCCTCATCAGGCCACGCTGAGGTGGCATCCCACATGCCACAACTAGAAGGACCCACAACTAAAATATACAACTATGTACTGGGGGCGGGGAGGCTTTGGGGAGAAGGAAAAGAAAAAAAAAGAAGATTGGCAACAGATGTTAGCTCAGGGGCCAATCTTTAAAACAAAAAAGAGGAAAAGTCTTTAAAAAAAAAAAGTTCCAGAGAATAAAAATCACTTTTAGAAGTGTTTATGTTTTGAGCAAGCTTTGTTTTGAAAAGTCACAACCTGCTAACCCCAGGTCCTGTGTGTGTGTCTTTCCCCAGCCTCCCTTATGTTCAGTATTTTGGAGGTGTCTCTGCTCTAAGTAAAGAACAGTTTCTCACCATCAATGGATTTCCTAATAACTACTGGGGCTGGGGAGGCGAAGACGACGACATTTTTAACAGGTAACGGTCTCAACTTTGATCTCCTTCTTCCCTGTCTCCCTTCCCTTCCAGTCTTCCGATCAGTGCTTGGTTATTCGTCAAGGATTGACCCTCGGGAGGGGTACGGCCCCCATTCCCCCGGATTCTTAGGTGTGCCCTGGTATAGGTCTGAAGATGGCTTTAGGACAATTAGCTTCTGTGATAAAACTTGGGTTCTATGAGTATGCAGATTGCTTATCCAGCATGAGCTTAGTGAGCATGTGCTGCGTGCAAAGCACTGTGCCAGGCAGGTCCAATGGGGGGACACTGAAGCCCTGGACAGGGGGTCCCGACAGATGCTCGCTTGCTTCCACAGCACCACAGCTGGCAAACACTGGGCCCGTGTGATGGTGTCCGGGGCTGGTGTGACATCACAGACCTGAATGGTCGGAAAGATTGTGGGGAGGGAGCACTGAGACAGATACCTGAAGGTGGAGGGACTAGAAGGATGCGTGGTTTGGGGAGCGGCTTTCTGGAAAGATAAAGGGCTTAACTCTTGCTCTGTACCTACTCACTATGCCAGCCACCAGATCAGCACTGGGGCTGCAGGGGAGTGAGGCCAGAAACTTTGAAGTCGCCCAGGACCAGCCAGTCCTGCCTCTTAAGTAACTATTGTATTCCTGCTGTCAAGGCTTTAGTTTTGGGCTTTTTCCTGCCCCCAAGACCTATGCAGAATCTTCCACCCTGCTCTGGCTGACTCTGGTCTTGTTCCCTGCTCTCCATTTTTACACTGCTTGTCAGAGAGACTTCCCGTTGGCCAAAAACCTTTGGGAAACACTGCGTATTTTATCCCTTTCAGACACCGGCACTGCTGGGTGGGATGCTAAAAGCTCTGAGAAGCCCCCCATGATGTAGCCTTTGCCCTTCTTTCCAGCCTCATCTCTAGCCACTTCCTACCTCAGACCCTCTTCATCATCCCCGGAAGCTTGTGTTGTCCCCTGAGGGCGCTGTGCGCACTCTCGCCTCCCTACCTTTGCCTGTGCTGTCCTGCTGCCTGAAATCCTCTGGCAGACATCCCTTCATCTTCACAGCTCGGCTCTGCCTGGTCTTGCTCAAGTGGAGTTAGTTGCTTCCCCTCTGTGCCCCACAACCCCAGCTTCCCCTCCTCACCTCCGTCCTGGCACTGATGACCCTACATTCTAAGCTTCCACACTGTACATTCTGTGAGGGCAGATGCCCCGAGAGCCTGACACGGAATCGTCACCAACACAGACTGCAGAACCATTGCTAAAAGGACACGGGGGCTGGAGTTGAAACCAGGGCCACTCCAGGCTGCGGTCTGGGCCGAGGGAGACCAATCGGCAGGATGGTGGATGGGCACAGTCTGGCAGCTGGGGCTCTGGGACCCAAGCTGGTGGCAGCTCTGTGATGCTGACTTGTCCCTTCACTCCTTGCAGGTTGGTTTTTAAAGGCATGTCTCTATCTCGCCCAAATGCTGTGATCGGGAAGTGCCGCATGATCCGACATTCGAGAGACAAGAAAAACGAGCCCAATCCTCAGAGGTGCGTCCTGCTCTCGTTCACATCCCTCTTCCGCATTGAGGAGGGGGTGGGCTGCAGGAACCAGGCTCTGGAGACCTCAATCTCCGGGCCTGAGCGGGGAGCGGGGAAGGGGTCAGTCCATGGGGCAGGGGAGAGTAGAAGGTAGGGGGGTGGGCAATGAAGTACAGACATTTAATGTTTTTTCTTAAGATTTTTGTTTTGACACCAACCCTTTGCCTTTTTGTGGCTTGTAGGTTTGACCGAATCGCACACACAAAGGAGACAATGTTCCTTGATGGTTTGAACACACTTTTCTACAACGTATTGGACGTACAGAGATACCCGTTGTATACCAAAGTCACAGTGGACATCGGCACACCGAGCTAGCATTGTGGTACACTAAAAGAGACCTGAAAATGGCCGGGGACCTCTACTACGTGTCTCTGTCAGTCTGCTGGGCTGGTCGCTCTCATTCTTCCCAGTCAGAGTGATAGGGCTTCCCAGCTCATCATTCAGATGCCTTTCCAGATGACCGGAACTAGCGGCATATTTGGCCCCCAACTTGGCTCGGCATGTGACTTCTTAGCTCTGCAAGGTGTTTGTCAGTGTAGGAAACATCAGCCTTTGGGGGGTTCTCAGTGTGTTCCCGGTGTCTCCCCAAAGAATCAGAGCTGTACACAGCCCCAAATTTGGTGACTGTGGGACTCCTTCCCAGCGGTAAACTGCTAATCTGTTGTGAAATAGGTAAGAATTTTGCTTTAAATTGTGGTATTCTTGTTACTTTATGAAAAATTGGAGAGTGCTGCTGAATTGGATTGTTGTGATGTTTTTTGGTCGTCACATTTTAACGGAAAAACACACGATGTCAACCATTCTCATTTCACCCCCTCCCCTACCTTCTTTCAGTGGTATGCGGCTATTACAATCACTGAGTCACTGTGTGTGTGTGTGTCTTTTCTCAGCAAAAGAATTTTAAAACTTGAGCCTTAGACCTTTGGTCCAGCTAATGTGGGAATTCCCGGGCAACTTTAGCCATCAGAGCATAAGCCTCGGGTGTTCTCACATTTAGTGGCCTTTCTCCAAATTGTCTGATTTCTGAATGTAAAGACTTTTTTAAAATAGCAGTTTGTAGTATTTTAAAGAAAGAACAAATCAGGTTCTAATTATGACCTAGCTTGATTTTCTGTTGATCCAGATTTACATAGCTATTTAGTCTTAAGTCATGGCAATTTATTGTTCTGAGCATGCTATGTAAACTTGAATTTCCTATGTATTTTTATTGTGGTGTTTTAAATGTGGGCAGGGGACTGAACACTTTTTAGGGGAAAAAATACTGTATGCTGTAACGGCCACTAACGGGCCTCTAATGTAGCTGGCAGGTTAGGTTTTGTGAAGAGCAAAGTCTCCTTTGGGCCCTTTGATGAGGGCAAGGCTTCTGGTCAGGCCGGCAGTACCCTGCCCTGTCGGACCTCTGGGGACACTGGGGCCCCAGCCTGCTGGCCAGAGCTCTCCCCCTCCCAACCCTCCCCAGGCGGGCAGGGCAGAGGGAACCGCCGCCTCCCGGACTGACGCTGGGACCTCCCTTCAGGGCCCTAGGCTGGGGGGTTGTAAGTGATAGCACTCAGGTTGTTTACTGGCCCTCAGCCTGGGGAGGCGGAGAGAGCCTCGTTCTGGCCCCTGGAGCCCTGGCCCCCGCTCGGCTCTGCTGGCCGCGCTGCCCGGCCCACCTTGCAGGACCTGCTCTCCCTCTTCTCCCCTTCCTCCCTCCCCATTTCAGTTCCTTGGCCTCTTGCCTGTTCCCTAAAACTTGCCTATGGCACTGAGGGTCAAATAGATTATTCATTTTCCAGCAGGAATGTGCCTTTTAATTAGAGATCTAGAAAGAAGTTCAGCTGAACCCCCTACACTCCCCGAGGACCACTCTGGTGCCTGAGGCCTCCCATTCCCCCTCAGGTTTGCAGCAGGTGCTTCCACTCCTGGGAGGCTGCCCAGGCGTGCCTTCCCCAAACCCACCTCTGCGGGGCGAGGTGTGGACTGCCTGGGGTGAGATGGGTGCACCAGTTCTTAGCCCTGGGCGCCCCTGCCGGCTTCAACCTGGGCTAAGATGGAAGATTCACCTGTCTGATCCCAGGGCTGACCTTTCAGCTGGTGGCAGCCCGGACCCCACCACTGCCCTCCTGGGAAGCAGGTGTCAGCGTGGAAGCTGAGCTACTGCCCAGCCCCAGTGTCACCTGTGCCTTTATCGCTCTGAGCATCTCAGATCCTAACTTGATTCTTTTTCCAGAAGCCTTGGTATTGGTTAAAAATTATTTTCCACTGCAGTAGCAGCTGGGCTATGCAAAGAGTATTCCCTCTGTCAGCGCCCCACTCCTTCATAGCGATGTTAATAAAACTAAGAAGGATCGCCCGGGGAGGGAGTTCTAGGAAATACAAAGAATGACGGCCTCTCTTTCTGTCCCCAGATCCTGACTTTTCCAAAGTGCCTTAAAAGAAAGCAGACGAATACCCTAGGTGGTAACTTCTTTGTTACTTACTTTATTCTTAAAACAAAATTCTGACTTTTTTTTGGTTTCCTGTCACGTTTCCTTCATGTTCCATTGGAATAGTTAAGTATGTGGTTCCTTCTCAGAACCAAGGGCAATCCTGCTTCACTGGTGTGCCATTTGCTGACCTTGTGGTGCTCTCAGGGGCCGCCTGGGCCCAGGGCGAGGCCTCGACGCCTGCCGGGCTCGTGAGATGCTCCAGGTCCTCTCCCCTCCCTGGGCGGTTCTGGGCTGAGGGTTCAGGGAGCGTTTCCTTTACCTGGAAGTTGTCACCATGAAGTTGTCACGTGCAGTGTCTTTCTCTCTTTCTCTCCGTCCCGTTGCTGGTGCCCCTGTAAAGAGGCTTTTGGGAACGAGTAGAGGGCAGAGGTGGCACAGGAGGGTAAAGGATGTCCTGGTGCTGGCTCAGCCTGGCAGGGGCTCTGCTGACCTCAGGGCCGGGCACAGCCAGGATGGCTGTTTTCCTGTCCCAGAGACCTGTTGTGCTGTGTTATTTTGATTTCCCATTTATTCAAATGTATGTATTTACAATTGTAAAGGGGGGGGATGTCTGACCTTAGTGTTCCAAACAGAACTGTATTTTTGCCTTTAAAATCCAGTGATATAACTGGAAGGTGAATAAATGACCTTATCTTTGTAACTGCACGTGGTTTCTCTTCTGATTTAGGGGGTTCGGGCTCCTCCAGAGCCGGGGGGCAGTGACGGGGCTGCCTGTGGGGAGGATCTGAGGAGAACAGAGGTCTGGCTCCGGGCCTGCCTCGCTCAGGGGGTGGCCTTGGGGGCACTGGGGGGGGGGGGGAGGAGGTGGCATCTCGCCTGGCTGTGTTCCACACGCCCCCCTGGGGTCAGCCATTTCCCATCTGGGCCTTATTTTCTTACCTGTCACATGGGAATAATAACACATTGAGCCTTTTTGAGGCTTGAAAGATGTGATGTCACCTGAAATTCACAGTGTTATAAACCAGTATGGCCTCAATAAAATGAAATTTTAAAAAAATTAAAAAATTAAATTAAAAAATTCATTAAGTTAAAAAAAGTGATATGTCACAGGTACTCACCACGTGGTAGCCAGCACCACTTCAAAGACCCTTCCACAGAGTTCTCTGGCCACACTCTGCTGTTTTCAACAAATGCCAGGATCATTCTGAGCGTTCTCAGAGGCATTTATACAAGGTGTTCATAGGGTAACTCAAACAGTATTATCCAAAATAAGGTTTCTTGTCAGCCCCAGGACATTTAACCCCCTGTTCCAAAGGGTCTTAGTTGTGACCTAAAGACTTGAGACAGTAGGTGCCCTGGGCGCCCCCACCTCAGTGCCCCGGGGGTCAGCACCAGCAGCCTCGTACGTGCTGGTTGGACTGAATTGGCATCTGGAAGAAGTGGGCCAGAGGAACCCAGGGGGCAGGAGAGGTCGCCCCTGCTGTCCGGGCTCCGGGGGCCACTGGCCCTGTTAGGATGGAGCTGCGAATGTGGGACCGGTGGGACCGGTGGGACTGGTGGGACCTGGTGGGAAACAGGAGCAGGAAGGGCAACCCCTGGTAGCGCCCCCCAGGGCCATCTGGCTGTCTCTGCCTATCCCTGTGACTGCTGGACGGCTCCCTAGTGGCCTCAGGCTTGAGGGAAGGGCAGAATGATGGGGAGCCCAAGGCCGGATTCTGAGAGCAAGTCATCAAACAGAAGAGTAAACTCAGGCTCAGAGAGGGAAATCGACTTGCCTAGAGTCACAGAGCAAGTAGGAAGGCAGAGAGAGCCAGAAGTAATGATCATTGTCTGTATGGCTTCTTCTTGGCCATCTTCTCCAAACCCCTTGCTGGTGACCTGGCACCCATCTTGCTCGAGCGCAGCTGTCCTTGGAGTGCCACAGTCCTCCAGCTTCCTGTTCATCACTCCCTGGGACAACCGTGCCCTGCAGGTTCCTCTGCCTCACAGCCTGGATGCAGGTCCAGGAGCCCAGAGGAAGGCAGCAGCCACATGTCCTGCCTGGGGACTCCGCCAGAGAGGGAAATGAGGCTTGGCTGGCACAAGCCGCTCAGCCAGACCAACCTCATTTCCTGACCGGGTAAGAACTTCAGTTCCAAGGAGAAATCGGCCCCTAGGAACGTCTGAAGTCCCACCTCCTGGAAGAAACAAGAGGCGGGGAGCCTGGGGGTGTGGGGAGACTTGGTGGCACCTAGCACTTGCCGATCTTCTCACCTCCTTGACCACTCCCCCACCCTCCCCACACACAGCTGCTCTGTCACCAGCAGCAGACACTCTCACCTGGGGAGGTCCCACCCACAGACCTCCACCCACACCCACCTCCCCGGGCACCATGGCCCGGCCTCCAAAGGACACCTGTGGGGCAGTGATTTGGCAGCCAGGTCACATTCTTCCATGGAAAAGAGGTACAAAGTGTGGGGGTCTGGAGCCCATCCAATCCACACTCACGACTTCTGGGCTCTGCCTGGCTCAGACTTGGTCTGGGTCCCGTGTGACACGGGAGAGACTAGAGACAGCAATTCTCAAAGAAATGCCCAACCCCAGGAGCCTGTCTTTGGCCCCCTTCCATCTACCTTCTTCCCTTCCTGGCCCCTTGGAGCCTACCAAGGGGGTTCGAGCCCCCTCCCTCCCCAAGGTAGCCATTCCAAACACCTGGGCTCAGGTGATGCAGGGGGGTGGGGGGGAATGATGGGGAAACACCACTGGTGAGGTCCTGGGCATCCCAGAAGAGGAGCGGTCACTTACCCTGAGGTTCACCCACCCAACTGCCACACAGTTAAGCCCCAGAGCTGTGCCCTCGAAGAGGAACCAGGAGGATCCCCAGTATACCCGGCACGGGCATGTGTCTACGTGGGTAATACATGCATGGCAGTGTGTGTGGTCATGTCAGCACGTGTGCCCACATGTATTTCAAAAAATTGAACAAACATTTGTAACACATATAATGCTTAGGATGAGCCAGGTATGTTCTCAGTGTTTTATAAGTAACTCATTTGACCTTCATAACAACCCTATGAAACAGGTACTGTTATCCCCATTACACAGATGGACAAATTGAGGCACAGAGCAGCTAAGTCAATTTGCTCAAGGTCACAGAACCAGGAAGGGGCAGCAGTAGGATTTGAACCCAGGCATTCTGGCGTCTCATAGGCTCATGTCAGGTGTGTTGCGCATGCTAGCCTGTACGCAGCTGTGCAGCCAGGCGCATCTTTGGGGAGGGAAGGGGGCTCCCCTTAACGCAGATCCTACAGCTCACAATGCTCTGTAAGGCAGCACTGCGTCCAAAGAACCAGAGTCTTCTGTTCACAGGTCAGATCTGAGCCCCAGGCCACTGTGTTTCTTTGGTTCGAATCCTGGGCACAGACATGGCACTGCTCATCGGACCACGCTGAGGCGGCATCCCACATGCCACAACTAGAAGGACCCACAACGAAATATACAACTATGTATCTGGGAGCTTTGCGGAGAAAAAGGAGAAAAATAAAATCTTTGAAAAAAAAAAAAAGAGGAGGACTGGCAGTAGTTAGCTCAAGGCTAATCTTCCTCAAAAAAAAAAAAGTTTAAATTCTGTATTATAAAAAAAAATTGTTAAAATGATCAATTTTATGTTACATATATGCTGTTGACTGATGATATCTCCCCCAAAATTCATATGTTGAAACCTAATTCCCAACGTGCTGGTATTGGGAGGTGGGCATTTTGGGAGGTGACTAGGTCATGAGGGTGGAGCCCTCAAGAATGGGATTAGTGCCCTTATAAAAGACCCCAGAGAGCTCCCTCATCCCGTCTGCCACGTGAGGCTATAGAGAGAAGGCACAGGCTGTGAACCAGGAAGCAGGCTCTCACCAGACACCGTATCTGCTTGTGCCTTGATCTTGGACATCCCAGCCTCCAGAACTGTGAGAAACACATTTCTGTTGTTGATAGCCATCCAGGCTATGGTATTTTTATTAGAGCAGCCCGAACAGACTAAGAATATTTTACTGCAGTTTAAAGGAAAGGAGGAGGCATCCTGTGGCCACGTCAACCTCGTCCCATTCTAGAGGTGGCCGAGTCTAGCGGCGAGTCCAGCAGCCACTGGAGATTTTGAGCGTGAGATGGGCTAGCCGTGTGGGGCGTGCCACCCGAGGATCATCGAGTCTTGGGCACTCGGCTTGGTTGCTGAATCCAGCTTCGCACACTGCCCCAGAGGACTGGCTTCTCAGTTGCTCCCTTTTCCCGAGACAAACATCCTTCCGTAAGGAAGCTAGATGTGGCAAAGCTGTGACGTGGGTACAGTTGTCCCTTGGCCAGGGGGGGCTTGGGTGGAGAATGCAAAGCCTGGACTCGGGCAGGATCTCATGGAGGTGCCTTCTCCCAGACTGCCCACTTGCTTCCCATTTACTGTTGGCAGAAACCAGGGGTTGAGCTCGAGGCTTTTGAAAGGAAGAAATGGCAAGCTGGGGCCAGATTACACCTGGGGATGAAAACAGTCACCTAGACAGGTTCTCTCTGGATGGGGAGGGAGGCCCCCAGGTGTGGGGAGGGAGGGCCCCAGGTGTCAGGAGGGAGAGCTGAGTTCTGGAGCTTGGAGGGCAGAAGAGATGGCCCTACGACTTGGCGTTGGTGAGGGAGCCTCCACCCCCATGTTGCTACGTTGGTACAACCCTTCTGGGAGTGGACTGAAGGGAAATAAATCTTATAAATGGAGCTATCCCTTGGCCCCACAATTCAGCTTCTAGGAATTTATCCAAAGAAAACAATCCAATGCACAAGGTGTATGTGTGGCAGCGTTTACCTGGGCACTGCTCGTGACTCTGAAAACATAGAAGCCACCATTAATGGGGGACTGTGCTAAGTAAACTCAGGTCCATCCAAACAATTAAGTGCTATGTGACCATTGAGAATGATGGAGTGGATCTATATTTATCGATTGGAAAGAAGTCTAAGGAGAAAAGCAAACTACAGAATGATATTTCCATATATGGCAGCGAAACATGAATAATTTAGTACAGAAGTTACTCTGTAATTGTTTGTGGGAGCAGATGCACAAGCGATAAAATGAAGGGATGGTCTTCCCTTCTCTGCACAGACTGTGCAGCCGGGCTCCTGTTCTAGGGTAACAACGTTCAGTGTTTCGGGGGCTCCCTGAGGGCCGAGGCCTTTAACAGTGCTGGCCCGGTTGAGAGAAGGAGTTGGGTTGTCCCCGATGGAGGTGGCATTCCCTGAAAGTGCTCAGACTTGGAAGGGAGATGGGGCTTCCTCCCACTGGCGGATGGTGGAAGCTGGACAGGAGCTCATCTCAGGCTGGGGAGCTTCTTGCAATTCTCTCAGACTTAGAAAAATAAAGTTAGGGCATTTCTTGCCACTCTGTCTTGAGTGCAACTGAACATTCATGCCTGTTGTACTCGGGTAATAAAAGTGTTAATGAACAGAAAGGTTGGGTGGAGGGGCTGTGCCATGGCTCCAGAGGGGCAGGACTGGCCTAAGGCACCTGATCAGGGCCCCGTGTGGAGCGTGAGCCCAGAAGGAAATGAAGGGGACCCCATTGCCCATGGATCTTTGGCCCCAGAATCCAGGAGCCCTATTGCTGAGGGAGGCGCTGACATCTGGATTTTGAGAGACCTGAACTTGGAGCTCATTTCCGGGCCAGATGTGAATGCCAGACAGTCAGCCTGTGCTCCTGGACCTGGTCCCTGCCTGGGAGGCATGTACCGGGGAGGCTAGGTACCAGGCTGTGACTAGCAAGAGTGCACGCCTCAATCACTGAATCCTATCTGGTGGGGTGCCAAGGGCTGGGCGCCAGCCCTGCTCCACCCTGCTCAGCTCCGGGGCCCGGCCAGCTGGAGCTTCCTCCATTCAGAGCCCTGGGACAGGGTGAGCCACCGGAGGTCATCCTGCCAGGGACTTGGGCCATCGGTGGGGCCTTCAGAATGTGCCTTTTGTGAAAGTGTCCTGTTGCTGTGGCTGCAGTGACTTTGGTCTTCTCTGATGACGGGAGACAGACTGGTTCCAAGGCCGCAGCTCTGTAGTTCCCAATCCACCAAAAGCAGGGCTGTAGTGAGGGAGGGAGGAGGGGGTGCAGGGGACTCGGCGAAGACCGTAATCCCTCATGCGGGCTCTCCCCGCTGAGCACACCCACACCGTCCCACCTGCTCTGTGTTGTTCGCCACAATAATCCCTATCATGAGAAACAGGCTCAGAGAGGTCATGTGACTTGCACAAGGTCGCACAGAGTTGGTGTCGCATCCAGGTCTCCTGAGTGTGGCCACTGGACATGATCCAGCCACTCATCCAGCCGCAGGGGCTCTCCCTCCACAAAAGTGTGAGAGCTGGAGGCTGAGTGGTGCCCTGCCCCAGCCAGGGAAGGCGTGGCGCCTGCTTCCAGCCTCAGCAGCATCAACAAGAGTGCAGCCTAGACCTGGGGCTGGACCCAGGAGCATGGTTTTTGTTTTGCGTGTTTGTTTTGTTTTGTTTTCCCTTAACAGCTGTAGAGGATTTGGAACCTGGCACACTTCGTGGCAGCAGCTCCCTATACTGGGGACCTCAGTAGAGCCTCCACCTGGGAGGCACGTGGGCGTGAACACTGAAATCCTCCACGAGGAGGCAGGAGGCCTGGGTCACGGGGAAGCACGAGGAAAGGGGACCTCTGAGTGCTGCGGACCCACGTGGACTTGAAGAAGAAGCGGGGCTGCATCGCTCTGGGCACAGACAGCACAGCTCCTTCGTCCCACCACTGGGTCCTGGCCCTGCCGTGGGTTGACACCTGGTGTCCCAGAGGGCTCAGCACAGCGCAGTCCCAGGCTGCAGGCACCCCTGGGAGAAGGCGGAGAGACAGGCGGCTCTGCTGAGGCCTGGACTCCTGCTCAGCCCCCCTTTCCCTTCTTGGCACCTCTTCTCCCCCAGCGTACAGCCTCTCCTCAAAGGAGGGCAGCTGCCACACCATTCCCACCCCTCCTGAACATTCCTGGCCAGTGGCATTTTCCTAATGAAGCCCGGGCCTGTGGTTTGGTTTGATGATTCATAATTCTGAGGCTGAATTGAGAGCTCTAAAAAGCAGGTCACTGGGTTTATCTTCCTCAGCCTCCAGACCTCAGTGGTTGAGATTTCATGCAGTTTGCTCTGGACAGAACCTGACCCAGCTACGATGAGACCGTGGAATGAAGAGAGAAGGCCTGCTGCTGAGGACAGAAGAAATCTCCACCAGGACCAATTTGTCGGGCAACCATCTCCATCACCGGCCCAGGCCCCACCTGCCAGCTCTGATGCTTGGCTTCTGACTCGGATGCTGGGCTCAGCATCTTTTTTCTTGGGCCCTGGTTTGGTGACTGGTGGGTTTGGCTGCTGAGTTTGGCCTGGCGGCTCCCCGCGGCCTGTTGGCACTCTCCCCATGTTGGGCCTGTCCTATCTTGCAGGTTCACTGCCCACAACCTCCAGAAGACTGTTCCAGGGCTTTTCTTCATGGGAAATAAGTTGTGCCAGGCCTTTCCGTGGCCCCCCCACTAACCCTGAGGCGAGGATGCATCCTAGCATGCTGCTGGGGTGACTTGCTTTAGGGGGATGCAGGCAGGAGAGGGAGCTGAGGGAACCCTGGCCGGGAGACCAGTGTTGACTCATCAGGTGACCACGGCCAGATCATCGCTGGTCCCATCCAGAAACTGGATGAGGAGGCTGTGAGGGCCCTTCAGGGCTGCCAGCTTGTGCTTCTAGGAAAACCCTCCGGGCGTTTTATTCCTCCAGCCCCCTCTGCCTGTTTGCTGAGGTGCTTACGACTAGACTCAAGGCCAGAAACAAAGGTCCTCTTTGTCAATCCAGGAAACCAGGGAGGGGAGGATTGAAGCAAGCGCAGCCCCTGGTAGTCCTGAGGCTCCCCCAGGGGCATGGCCCAGGGTCCAAAGGGAACGGGCCCTTTGCTGCAAGCCTTCCTGGAAGGCCCTAGTGCTTTTCCTTGTTCAGTCTGCCTCACCACCTGGACTGAAGCTGCAGGAACACGACGTTCAGCTCACCAAGTGAAACACAAAACTTGTCCCAGGGATCTCTGGTGGGCTAGCTCCTGCTTTCTCCCAGCCACGGCTGGAGACGGAAGCCAGGGGAGCATCAGAGCATCGGCCTCTCACTGCTCCCTGGGAATGGTCCAGGCTTGAGCATTTGTGCTGAGATGTCAGCCTCCTGCTCAATCTCCCTGCTGGTAACCACCTGAGGGCCACTCTTTTCAAGGGGACTTGGTGCTCAGGGGCTAGCCGCACTTTACAAGAGAAGAGAAGGACCCAGTGGGGCTTTAGGGCTACGGGACAAGGCCACTCTACTTACCTGGGAGGCAGTAATCACCTCAATGGCCACAGCTTCTCCCAGCACTTCCTGGTTCACAAACACTTCCATCACTGTGGTCCGTTTGCTCACAACAGCTTTGGGAGGTGACTAGGCTGGTGGCAGAGTGTAAAGGGTGTGGACTTTAGGGCCAGATAAATTTGGGCTCAAAGACCTGGCTTCACCGCATAGCCATTGTGGGACATTGGGCAAGTTACCTTTTTTCCAAATGGGTATCCCATGATCCCAGCACCATTTATTGAAAAGACTGTCCTTTCCCCACTGCTATACAGAGCCACCTTTGGCATGAAGCAAATGTCCATACCTGTGAGAGTCTGTTCCTGGACTCTATTCTGGCTCATCGCTCTATTTATCAATCCTTTTGCCAGACCATACTATCTTAATTATTGTACCTTTCAAATTAATCTTGTTCCTTTTTTTCCCTGAGTGTCTTGGCTACTCTTGGCTCTTGCATTTTCCACATGAATTTTATAGCCAGTTTGCCAAGTTCCACCGAAAAACAACCAACATCACCCCACTTAAGATTCTAATTGGAATGATCATGAGTCTATTGATCACAATAAGGACACTTGATATCTTTAAACATTGAGCTTTCAATCTATAAACATGATCTGATCCTCTTTTGGTTTAGATCTTTTAACATCTATCCTTAGGGGTCTAACACATCTTTATTTTTTTCCCTAGGTATTTGATATTTTTATACTGTTATAAAATAATAGCCTTTGAAATTTATTTTTCTGTTGTTGCTTGTACATGGAAACAATTGATTTTTCTGTATTGACTTTGTATTCTATCACCTTGCTAATTAATTCTAATAATTTTCTACACTCTTTTGGATTTTCTATGTATACTATCCTATCACCTGCAAATGTTTCTTCCTTTCCAACCCTACAGCTTTTATTTCTTGCCTTACTGTGCTAAGACCTCCATTACAATGTTGAATAAAAGTAGTGGAGGTAGACATTTTTGCTTATTCTAAATCTAGATATGTAAGGGAAAACCTTTACTATTTCACCTTTAAGGATATTTGATGTCATTTTTTGTGTGCTTTTTTTAAAAGATTTTATTTTTCCTTTTTCTCCCAAAGCCCCCTGGTACATAGTCGTGTATTTTTAGTTGTGAGTCCTTCTACTTGTGGTATGTGGGATGCCACCTCAGCATGGCTTGACGAGCAGTGCCATATCTGCGCCCAGGATTCGAACTGGCGAAACCCTGGGCCACCGAAGCAGAGTGCATGAACTTAACCACTCGGCCACAGGGCCAGCCCCTTGATGTAGTTTTATGTAGCTATTCTTTGTCAAACTGAGAAAATTCCCTTCTGTCCCTTGTTTGCTAAGAGGTGTTTTTTAAAATCATGAATGAATGTTGAATTTTATTAAATGCTTTTCTGACATCTATTAAAATGATCATGTGATTTTTCTCCCTTATTCTTTTAATGAGGTGAATTGTTTGGATTGGTTTTCAAATATTAAATCAACCTTGCATTCCTAGAATGGAACCAGTTTAGTTATTATGTATTAAGCTTTTTATGTACTGCAAGATTTGGTTGGCTAATCTGTTGTTTAGGATTTTTGTATTTATGTTCATGAGTGAGATTGGCAGGTAATTTTCCTTCTCATAACATCCTCATTAGGTTTTCATATCTCTGAAGTGGTTATTTTTCCTTTTTATTTTAATTTTATAAGTCTGCTCAAAAAAAAAGAATTTTGGTGTTGATCCTCTCTATCATATTTTATTTCCATTTCTTTAATTTCTTATCTAATTTTTAAGATTTCTTTCCTTCTACTTTATTTGGGTTTAATTTGCTTTTCTTCTAATGCTTTGAGAGTAAAATTTAGCTCTTGATATGTATTTAAATATATTTACATGAAGCTATAAATTTTCCTCGAAGCATATATTTAATTGCATTCTATAATTTTGTGTGTCATGTTTATTACTATCGAGTTTCTAGTTTGAATTTTTTTCTAATTTCAATCGTGATTTTTTTCTTTCATCCAATGGCAACATAGAAATATATTTTTGAAATGTGCTGTCATATGTGGGTTTTCAAATTATTGTGTTTTTTGTTGTTGTTATTGGCTTTCTGGCTCAATTGCATTGTAAGCAGGACACATCCTCAGTGTGATCTCGGTCCTTTGAAATTTGTTGAGACCTGCTTTGTGGCCTAGTGTGTGGTCAACTTTTGCAAGTGCTCTTATACGCGTGAAAGACAATGTAGTCAGAATTTGGGGGGGGGGGGGTGGTATGCCCATTTGATCAAATATGCTAATTGTATTGTTCAAATCTTTTATAACCGCAATGAATTTTTAAAAGAATCTCCTATACCCTTTACTTGTTAGAAATCTTCTACTATGTGCACTTTTCCTGTTATTTTTGTAGTTATATTGTTTCTTACCTTTTGTCTTTTGAAGCTATGTTTTTAGGAGCTTACAAATTTAGAATTGTTGTATCTTCTTGTCTTAAAGCTTTTGCCTTAAAGTCAGCTTTATCCAAGCATTAGATAGTGGTGATGGTTGCATAATCTTGTGAATAAACTAAAAAAAAAACCCCAAAAAATCATTGAGGGGCCAGCCCCATGGCCGAGTGGTTAAGTTCATGCACTCTACTTTGACGGCCTGGGGTTTCGCTGGTTCAGATCTTGGCCGCAGACATGGCACCGCTCATCAGGCCATGCTGAGATGGTGTCCTACATGCAACAACCAGAGGGACCTGCAACTAGAGTATACAACTCTGTACTGGGGGGCTTTGGAGAGAAGAAGAAGAACAAAAAAAGAAGAGAAAGATTGGCACCAGATGTCAGCTCAGGTGCCAATCTTTAAAAAAAAAAATCATTGAATTGTATGCTTTAAAGCATAAAGGTAAGAGAAAATCCGCTTTCTCTGCTATTAATATAGCTGCATCAGCTTTCTTTTGGTTAGTCTTCCCATTCTATATTTTTCTATCCTTTTAATTTTTCTGTATCCTTGTTTTACCTGTGCCTCTTGTAAACAGCATATAGTTGTTTGTTTTTTAAATCCAGTCTAACAATCTTTGCATTTTAACTGGAGAATTTTTTCCATTTACATTTAAAGTAATTATTGATATATTTCAGTCTAAATCTATCATTTTGAGTGCTTTCTAGCTCATATGCTCTATATTCCTTTTTCTCTCCTTTCTTGCCTTATTTTTGAGCTGATTATATATTTTTAACTTTTCTGCTTTTATCATTTGCTTAGAAACTATGCATCTTTTACTATTCTTTGAGTGGTCATTGCAGGGGTTACCATATCCATCCTTGATTTATTGAAGCCTAATAGGAATTTACTGTCTTCCAGGACAATGCAAGAACCTGGAACACTCTCACCCCATTTACTCCTTCTTCACTTCTGTGTTATTGTTGTCATGCATTGTCATTTCATGTATATTTGAAACCTCATGAGAGATTGTTATTATCGTTGTTTTACACGGTCAGTATCAGCTTGAGTTTACGTATTTACTGTTTTCATTGCTCTTCATTCTTTTCTGTATTTCCAAGCTTCCATCTGGAATCATTTTCCTTTTGCCTGAACATTGTCTGTGTGGCTCAATTGGCGACACATTTTCTCATTTTTCGTTTGTCTGAAAATGTCTTTATTTCACCTTCATTCATTTTTGATAAAATGTTTGGAATGGAAAATTTCAAACAAACGCAAAAGTAGAGAGACTAGTATAATGAACCTCTGTACTCATCATTTAACTTCAAAAATTATCAGCACCTATCCAACTTGTTTCACTCCACCCATCCTCACCCAGTCTCAGATTATTTCAAAGCAAATACCTGACATCAAAATATTTCATCTTTAAATATTTGTGTCTATCATTAAAAGATAAATGCTCTTTTTAAAACAAATACAATAATTAAAAATAAAAATTCCTTAATATCAAGTATTGTCAGTGTTCAAATTTGTCCAATTGTTTCAATATATTTCTATTTATAATTTTTTGAACAGAATCCTATCGTTCTTCTTGAAGGATATGGAATTTTCGCTGGATATAGAATTGAATTTAGCAGTTATTTTCTTTCAATGCTTTTAAAATATAATTCCATTCTCTACTGGTTTCCATTGTTTCTTATGAGAAGTCATGTATTAGTTTAATTGTTGCTTTTTTTTTTTTTGGAGGAAGATTAGCCCTTAGCTAACTACTGCCAGTCCTCCTCTTTTTGCTGAGGAAGCCTGGCTCTGAGCTAACATCCGTGCCCATCTTCCTCTAGTTTATACGTGGGACGCCTACCACAGCATGGCTGCCAAGCAGTGCCATGTCCGCACCCGGGATCCGAACCAGCAAACCCGGGGCCGCCGAGAAGCGGAACGTGTGAACTTAACCGCTGCGCCACCTGGCCGGCCCCTGTTGCTTTTTTTTTTTAAAGGTAATTTCTTTTTTTTCCTCTGGATGTTTTTAAGATTTTCTCTTTGTCACTGGTTTTGAGCAGTTTTGCTGTGACCTGACTAGCTGTGGATTTCTTTTTATTTTCCCCAGTTGGATTTTCAGAACTTCTTGAATATCTGGCTTAATGTCTTTCTTCCGTTTTGGAAAGTTTTCAGCCATTAATGCTTCAAGTTTTGCTTCTATCCTGTTCTCTGTATCTTCTCTCTTTCTGGAATTTGATTACTCATGTGTTATATCTTTTCATCACACCCTTTATGAATTGTTCCTCTCTTCCGTATTTTCCATACTTTTGTCTCTCTGTACTTATTTCTGGTTATTACAATTCATGAATTCTCTCTTTAGCTTGTCAGATGATCTGGTAAACCTATCCATGATTTCCTATTAGTGATTATTGTATTTTCAGTTCATGAATTTCCATTTAGTTTTCTTTATTGTTCCCAGTCCTCTGTTGAATCTCTGTGTCTTATAATTCCAGTATTTGGAGCTCCTGTGGAGTTGTTTCTATTGTCTAAACTTTTGCTGGCTTTCTTTTCAGCTCTATTGTCTGTACATGGGCCATAATATTTGCAAAACACAGTGCAAAAAAACTGTTTATAGCAATCATTTGAGGCCTAATTTGTTTTCCTCCAGAAAGGATTTAAGTATGCTTCTGCCAGGCTCTTGGGAGTCACAGGCATTCCAGAATTACTTTACTCCAGTTTCAAGGATTGAGATGATTTGAAGCTGATCCCTATGAGGGCCTATTTATTTCTAATTCATTCTTACTTCTAAGGTTCAACCTTTTAGTACCTTAACGCAAGGAAGGTTCATCATGGCCATTCTTAAACTCCAATCCTTGTCCTTCTAGTCAAAAAAGCCATCTAACTCTTGGTCATCCATTCTGGCACTGACAAAAAACCCTCAGAGAAAAAGTGGTCCCAAACAGCAATGTATTCTCTCTTCTATGCCTTCTAGCTGATTTGTTTTGTATTTTCCAGTTGTCTTCAGTAGGAAGGCTGGGCCACATTGCAAGAAGTGAAACTCTACTTAACCTTCTGAACTTCAGTTTTCTCAAAATGAAGACTCAGATGTGCTCGCTGGATTTGCTGGCATGGAAGTCATCAGTGACCTTGACGTGAGCAGGCTTTGCAGAATGGTAGAGACAAAAGTCAGATTGGAATAGG
Source organism: Equus caballus (assembly GCF_041296265.1). Taxonomy (NCBI): domain Eukaryota; kingdom Metazoa; phylum Chordata; class Mammalia; order Perissodactyla; family Equidae; genus Equus; species Equus caballus. The sequence continues at coordinate 62,759,866 of NC_091706.1, read as the reverse complement.
TTAGGAGTGAATGGGGTGAGGGGGTAGAATTAGCATTTTGGGGCAACTCTTTCTAGAAATTTGGTTATGAAGGAAAGCAGAGAAAGGAGGTGGGAGGTGAAGAGGGATAATGTGGGTCAAAGAAGAATTTTAAGAGTGAGATATACCGGAACATGTTTGTTTGCTGATGGGAATGCTTATGATGATGTATATGTTTACCATCCTCATGACAAGTATATTTCATATTCCTATGGCAGGTAATTAACAAGTTTGCTTTCTAGGTCTGCCTCATAATGGTGTTTTAATCAGCATGAGTCAAAGCCCATGGGCCCTGCCAATCCTGAGGTCCAGCTCCAGCCAGCCTTTCTTATCACATCCATAGTCGTTTCCATTTCTTCCTCTACTCTCTCCTGTATCATCCCTGGCCCTCGACCAAGCTCCCGTCCCCTTTCACCTGATCTGATGCTCCCAAGCGGGGTTCCTACCACTAGGCCACCAGTTTCCAGCCCTCTCTACAGGAAGCTGCCAGAGCCATTCATATTTATTATGTGCTAGGCACTATTCTAGGTGTTGGGAGCCCAAAGTGCAAATTTAAACATATCACTCTCCCATGGAGTAATACCTCTTGGCTCCCCATTTTCCTCAGCTGAACCCTTAATTCCTACCTGCCTTCCCAGCCTCATCGCCCTCACCCTTGTTCCCGTTCTCCAGCGGGCCGCTGTAGGGTAAGCTTGGCCTGTCTGGGAAAGAGAGGCTTGGGTTGGGCAAAGTGGGGACTCTGGGTGTTAGTGCTTGTCTGCCCAGCCTGGGCTACCTGTCCCAGGGCTACCCTGTGCCTGGGGAGGCTCTGTGCCCCTTGGCTGGGAGCCCCTGGGGCAGTATGTGAGCGAGAACTCCAGTTCCAGGGAGACAAAGGCAGAAGCAGACATCCTGGGCTGGTGAGCCAGGGCCGGGCTGTGCCAGGGCCTTTGTTTCTGACTTGGGAGAGGTTTCAGGTTTCTGGGTTTTTTTTCTAAGAACTGAGGATGTGCCACGTGGGCACCACCGTAGCCAGAATCAACAAGAAAAACAATACCCGGGGGAAAAACCTACTCCCTTAAGTCACAGGATTGTGTGTGTGTGGGGGGTGTGTGTGTCAGAGTTTCCGTGTCTGTCACCTGATTGTATGTCTCTATGTATTTCATATTTGTGTATGTGCGTATCCCTGTGTCCCTGTGCGTGTCCCTGTGTGTGCTGTCTGCTGGGAGGGAGGAGAGGGGAGGTCTGTACTGTGTCCTGTATCCATGAATTACTGTATGGCTGCCTGTGCAGTGTGCCTGTGTATGTCTGCGTGTATGTCTGTATCCTGTTTCTGTGTCTCATATGTTTTGCATGTGCTTCCATGACTACATGTTTAAAGGTATTTAGCTCCCAATTTCTATGACTTCTTCACCCCACTTCAGCCACTTCCTCTTGTGGTCATGTCCAGACTCTTTTCATCAGACAGAAGGGCCCCACCTCAGGAGTCTCAGAATCCAGTGTTTCAGGCTGACAAGCCCTCCTCTCTCTCTTCTCTCACACTCTCTCACCACACTTTCTTCCACCTCACCGGGGCCTCCAGCATTTCATGGCTCCCCATCCCCTTCAGCCTGGACCTCCAGGTGTATCATTGCAACAGCCTCTCCTCCGCACCTTCAGCGTCCTAACCTTCTCCCGCTTTTACCCCACCCAGCGAAACCTCAACAACGTAGTTGAGTCTTGCTGGAGAAAAATCAAAGACAGCTGGGTGGATGAGTCTGCCGCAAACTCGTCACCCATAACCGCAGCTGGGAATTCCTCTACCTGATGCAAACGCTCCTTCCCTCTCCTGTTTACAGCTGTTCCTTTGTCCAACGACACCCTTCCCACCCCAAGTGCTTTGGTTGACCTCAACGCAAAGACCTTGCCTTCTACCAACTCACAGAAACAGCCTTCCACGTTAATGGGTGTGGACTTCCTCCATTTCCACCCGCCCCAAACGCGTCTGCAGCTGCCCCTACTCTCATCTCCGTCTCCTGAATGTTGGGGTCCTTCCTCACATCCAAGGCTAGATCCATCCAAAAGAATCCATCTCTGTCCTCTTTTGTCAGTACCCTTTTAATTAAAAATGACAGAATCCCAACCCAAACCAACTTAAGGAGACAAAAAGGGATCCTTCACCAGCTCACACAACTAGGATGCCCAAAGTTGATACTTTCTAGGAACAGCGAGATCCAGGAGCTCAGGTCATACCACATGGATAATGTCACGATTCCGTGTCTCAGTTTCCTCTTCTGTAAAATGGAATATTAATCGTCCCTACCATGTAAAGTTTCTGTGAGGAAGAAAAGCTATCAGAACCCCAGACAGCACTCGTGGTGGCCCTCATCTCTCTTTTTCTAGCTGGGTTCATTCTTTTCTCTGCAGCCTGACTTTCTTTGCTTCCCAGTAATGTAAGAGAAAGTGTCCACCCACAGCTCCCCAGCATATCAGGCTAGTTAGAACTAGAATATTTTGATCCCAATTCTTAATACTTGGGAGAGAGAATCCTACCGACTTAGTTGGGGTCAGTGTCCACCACCGGGCCTTTCAGGTACGGTTGGAGAGAAATACCTGGTAAAATGTGGCTGTAGCAGGCACACCCCTGAGGGTAGTTGGAGCACCACAGGGAGACAGGAGAACTGTGAGCTGCCCAGACATCCCAAAAGGCGTCCATTGCAAGTGGAGAGGGGACTCGCAGTCTGCTCCATGAGTAGGAATAATACGGGGTTGAAGCTGGAACCTTCCCCCTGATGTAGATAAAGAAAGGCCAAGCATTCCAGGTGCCAAATTTAGTCCTTATTCTGCTCCTTAGAGTCCCTGGAGGCTGAAGGAAAGTACTCTGGGCAAGGAGACCAGAGATGCTGTTTAAGAAGTGGGAACTCCCTGTGGGGTGAGTACAAGAAGCTGCTGGGGCTCATCTTGGTCTGGCCCTATGGATTCCGTTTGCACAGATCCCAGATCAAAGATGTGCTAAGGGAAGCCTCTGGAAACTGCAAGTGCTAACAAGTCATGGTGTGGGGAACCGGGCTCTCCAACCTTGGCCTTCCATCCGAGCCCAGGCTTCTGGGAAGAACCCTTTGGGTGTAAACAAAGGAGGTGCTGGCCACAGACCCCATTGTGGCTTTGGCTGAATTGGCCAGCAGGAACACAGACAGGGATTCCAGGGGTCAAGATGAAGCAGAGGATTATGGGGCACCAGCCATCCACCACCTGGTGGCACATGACTGGGGTACAAACCCATCTGTTAGAGTAGCATGGCCCCAAAGAGAGGAGGAGTCCCTCCCTCCAAAAATGACCAGTTTTAGACTTCATTTTGACTTTCAGTATTAATTTTCTTATTGTTTTAAGAAACATAAATAAGGGCCCAGCCCTGTGGCCAAGTGGTTAAAGTTCTGCATGCTCCACTTCAGTTCACTGGATCAGATCCCAGGCATGGATCTACGCCACTCATCAGCCATGCTGTGGAGGTGTCCCACATAAAAAAAATAGAGGACAGTTGGCACAGATGTTAGCACAGGGTGAATCTTCCTCAGCAAAAAAAGAAAGAAAGAATGAAAGAAACATAAATAAGAGAAGGGCTTTTACTTCTTTTTTTTAAAGATTGGCCCTGAGCTAACATCTATTGCCAATCCCTGTTTTCTTCTTCTTCTTCTTTTCCCCTGAGCCCCCCAGTACATAGCTGTATATTCTAATTGTGGGTCCTTCTAGTTGTATTATGTGGGACACCACCTCAACATGGCTTGATGAGCGGTGCTAGGTCCATGCCCAGGATCAGAACCCGTGAAACCCTGGGCCACTGAAGCAGAGTGTGTCAAACTTACCACAAGGTCACAGGGCCGGTCCCTTTTACTTCTTAATATATAATAATAATAATAATAATAATAATAGCAAACTCTTATTCAGTGCTTACCATATGTTAAGTATTGCTATAAGTGTTTTACATGTATTAACTCATTTAATCCTCATAACTTTTTTAAATTTTTTATTTTTTGAGGAAGATGAGCCCTGAACTAACATCTGCTGCCAATCCTCCTCTTTTTGCTGAGGAAGACTGGCCCTGAGCTAACATCCGTGCCCATCTTCCTTTACTTTTTTATATGTGGGACGTCTACCACAGCATGGCTTGCCAAGTGGTCCCATGTCTGCAGCTGGGATCTGAACCGGCGAACCCCGGGCCGCCAAAGTGGAACATGTGCACTTAACTGCTGCGCCACCAGGCTGGCCCCTCATCCTCATAACTTTTGAAGTTGGTACTATCATTATCCTTATTTTACAGATGAGGAGACAAGGCACAGAGAAATCAAGTAACTTGCCTAAAGTCACACAGCTGATAAGTGGCAGGGCTGGGATTCAACTCAGGCAGCCTGTGCTTTGTTTTTTTTTAGGAAGATTAGCCCTGAGCTAACTACTGCCAATCCTCCTCTTTTTGCTGAGGAAGACTGGCCCTGAGCTAACATCCATGCTCATCTTCCTCTACTTTATACGTGGGATGCCTGCCACAGCATGGCTTTTGCCAAGCAGTGCCATGTCTGCACCCGGGATCCGAACCAGTGAATCCTGGGCTGCCGAGAAGCCGAATGTGCAAATTTAACCGCTGCACCACTGGGCTGGCCCCAGTCTGTGCTCTTAACCACTCTCAGTACTGCTGCTCTCACTCCAATGGTGTGCATTGCTCGTGCTCTTTTGGAAGCAAGAAACACCCTCCCACAAGCTTCTTCAAGGAAAGGAGGGGCTATTAAAGGATAGAAGTGGGCTAAAAGAAAGAGACGGAAGCTTGGAAATCTAAAAATAGGCCCCATGGTGCAGGATTTAGGAGTCGGGAAATGGAGGTTCTCCAGGGCTCAAGGGTCACTCCAGCATCCTCAGCAGCAAGGTGGAGTTCAAGACTCCCCCCTCCAGGGTCCCTTCGTTAACACCACTCAGCATAATCCGGGTGTCTGCTCCAGGCTTGCCTCATCCACACACTGGCTTTCCTTCCCTCGGCTCAGGATCTTTCTGCTCTCTCAGCTAAAGCTGCCTCACACTTCTGTCTTACCCATCTCATGGCTCCCCCACCTTAGAACCTTTCAGCCACTCCTACCGTTAAGTGCCTGGTTTCTCCACATGTTCAAGGTCATAATTCTGAGACAGAGAGAGAAACTGACTGGCTCAACTCATCTTTGTGAGCCAGTGCAGGTCGTAGGATGCTGGTCAGCCTATGGGTTTTCCACTCTTGGGTCTGGAGTGTACCTCTAGCCCAGTCACTTTGGACGGGGATGGGGACTGGAGTCACACGGCATGAAATGTGGTCACCTACGGTTGCCCTTTAAGGTGGTGCTGTGGGTGAGGCTGTTTCCTGAGAAGATGCCTCCATGATAGGCACGTGTAGCTCTGGTCCTGTGCAAGAGTCATGTCGTCAGGCTACAGCTCTTCTCTGTGCCCGAAGTAGTCCCATTTCCTTGCCCTCTTGGGAAGGCATCTTTCCTCCCTGCCTCCCCCCAGTCCTCTAAGCCTGGACTTGGCTGGTCCACCAAAAAAAAAAAAAAAATCAGCATCTGTAGCCACTGATTCGGACTTCGGTCAAAGAAGGAAGGGAGGAGACAGGAGTCAGCGTAAATGAGTTTTTACAAGCTTGGGACTAACTGTGAGATCTGGGTGGGGCCCTTGAGTTCCTCCTCTCCATCTTCTTGTCTGTGTGGTGGGACTCTTCAGTGCCTCCTACCAGCCTCACAGACAAGACCATACGGACAGGGTTGGCTGTGTACCCAACAGTCATTCTCACTAGTTCCATCCCCTCTTCCTTGCTGGATGATCTGTGACGGGGTTTGGATGCTCAGCAAAGTGGTCCCTTCTCAGCCCTGGGGGCACATGTGCATCTTCAGGCCAACCATGGTAATTCCATTCTTCTAGCTGGTGACGGCTTCGACTTGAAAATGGTCATACGATCTTGCCTTGGCTAATGTGTCAGCTGAAGTGGGAGGGATTTCTTGGAAAGCTTTTGCCCTTGATCAAAATTAATCAATGTGAGAAACTTTCAAAAGGAAAGTTGACTCTGGGACCAGGGCTTTTTCACAATCTCTGAAGGGAACAGGCTTTGTTCTTTGGGAGCTACAGGGAAGCATATTTTATCCCAAGTTGGGACAGGTGGCTTTCATTCAAGTAGGTGTACAGAAAAGCTGGAGGTCCTTCATCAGGGATGATGCAGGGATTCCTGCCCTGGAGTGGGAAGTGGGAATTAAAAAGGAAGAGGTTGAGTTGAGACCTCTAAGTCATGTCCCGCCGTGAGCAGGTAGAATTGTGTGATAACGTTTCTCTAGACTTAGCCTGTTTATCGTGTTAGAGGAAATTGATCTAGTTTAATAGGAAGGGCCAACCTTTCGCCCCATTTTGGCACTCAGACATTGACCCAGCCTTCTACTTCCTTTGCCTATTGTACCAAAGATCTCTCTCCCTGACCCTTCTCCTCTTTAAAAGACACCTGGAGGCCTGGTTTACGGCGGCGGCTTTTCTGTGGTTGGCCTGCCCTCTGCTGGATTAAGGAGATTGATTGCGGAGACGTGGACTTCGGGGAAGGGCCAGCTTTCCGGAAAGGGGACGTGATCAGGAGACCGGATTTCCCCTGAGGTCACTCTAGGCCGTTTGTTTGCCAGAAACATCCAGGAGGCTGTGACCCAGCCTCTGAGTTGGGGGTGGGGAGCTTCCTGATGAAAACAGCTGCCTGGCTAGAGGTCAGAAGTTGGCTGTGCTGTGTGCCTGCCTGTTTGAGTTTCTCTATCCATACACCAATAGACAGATGAGAGAGACCAATTTCCTAGACAAACTGATCTTCAGCAATTGTCAAATTTTATCAGCTGGCTAATAAGAGATCAGCAAGATGACAGAGAGTATGCTTTGGGTATGGAAGGGATATGGAAATTGATGGGTTATATAGTTGGGATACAAAACACTTATATAAGCAGTAAGTTTATGGGGGGAAAAGACCTCCCTAACTAGGTAAAGATTGCAGTTTCATTACATACAGTAACAAAAACGTCATAGTCAAGTCCCTTATTACAGAGAGACATGGATGAGGAGGGATTGCGATGCCAGGGGCATCGGCTGTCAATCAGAGATTAAAAATTCAATACCTCGGGGCCAGTCCGTGGCTCAGCGGATAAGTTCACACGTTCCGCTTTGGCAGCCCGGGCTTTGCTGGTTCGGATCCCGAGTAAGGACATGGCATTGCTTGGCAAGCCATGCTGTGGTAGGCATCCCACATATAAAGTAGAGGAAGATGGGCATGGATGTTAGCTCAGGGCCAGTCTTCCTCAGCAAAAAGAGGAAGATTGGCAGCAGATGTTAGCTCAGGGCTAATCTTCCTCCAAAAAACAAAAAAAATTCAATACCGCTGAGAAGCAAAGGATGAGGATGCATCTGTGGCTGCTAACTGTAATCATAACGTTTCATTTCTTAAGAATGGTGTCTGATGATCTGATTGTCATGGATGCATAAACCACAGACATAGCAGCAAATAACAAGTTCTGCCTTGAAACAGGCCACTTGGCTCTAGAGATTTTCTCATGCAGAAGCAATGCAGATAGGACACAGTTTACACCCACCCCAGCCCCGACCCTCGCCTCACACGTCTTTGTTTCTTTAGTTTAGAGGCAATTTTTTTCCTCTGAAATTAGAATGACCAGAGGTTGAATTTTTTCACATCAATTAATTTTTCAGATAACTGATATTTGCACCTTTAAGTACTGTAACTTTTCCTCTTGAAATTTTTAAAAAAGGTTTTATTTTTATATGCTTATGAAAAAAATTTAAATGATGCAGAAAACTGAAGAGAATAAAATGTTAGTCCAAATCCTCTCACACAGATGATGTTACGTGACTGTCACCCAAGGAGCCTTTCCATACACAAACAACAGCAGACTAGATCGATGGATGGATAGAACAGGCTTATGACACTTTTTCTGAAAATCTTGAGGCTAGACATGTTTTGGAATTTGGAATTCTTTAGATTTTGGTGAGATAATAAGGTATATATGCTGTATATCTTATAATATCTCCCAGTAGGATCTAGGCAGTACTCCATAATTAAATATATTAACATCTCTGCATATGAATATTCACACTAAGAGATGTTTGAAAGACTGCAAATAGCCTCCCTTAAATTCAGGACAGATTTTGCTGCTAAAAGGCTTATAAAATACCTTTAATTTCCACAGCTTTTTAGATTTCAGAATTGCAGGTAAGGAATTGTGGACCTGTGCCTTCATAAAATAGAAGAATATAATACACACTGTTTTTTAGAGAAAAAGTAATCAATTTAATTGTACCTGTAATTGATTGAATAAAAAGAAACTGAAGTGAAACCAAAGGAATTGCTGCACTTCACATAAATATTTCTTTATCCCAAGGTATTTTTTTTAATTTTTAATTATTTTTTTGCTGAAGAAGATCTGCCTTGAACTAACATCTGTGACAAACTTCCCCATGGCCAAGTGGTTAAGTTCCTGCACTCTGCTTCAGTGGCCCAGGGTTTTGCCAGTTCGGATGCTGGGTGTGGACGTGGCACCACTCATCGAGCCATGGTGAGGTGGCGTCCCACATAGCAAAACCAGAGGCACTCACAACTAGAACATACAACTATGTACTGGGGGGCTTTGGGGAGAAGAAGAAGGAAAAAAAAAATAAATAAAATGTCTTGCTAGGGTTAAAAAAAGAAAGAAGTTAATAAGAGATTGGAGTCATTATGTTGGAATCATTTCTGATGGAGCTCTTCCCCACACGTTCTCTGTACTGTTAGGCTCAAGGCTCCCCAAATATTTTGTAACATTCTCTTTGGTATCCTGAGAATCATAAGTAATATAATCTATTCACACAGAAAATGAAAAAAAATGTAATACCTCACATATAGGAAAAATAAAAAGAAATTAATTTTATAAAATATAGTAATATGTATTTCAATATTTAAATCCTTGGGCATTATTACTAAAGACATCATGACGCAATGAGATGCTTGCATCTATGTATAATGGACAAGTTTTTATTTATTTTATTTTTATTGAGTTCATAACAGTTTACATTGTTGTGAAATTTCAGTTGTACATATTTCTTGTCTGTCACCACACAAGTGCTCCTCCTCACCCCCTGGGTCCACCCCCATGCCCCTGAACAAGTTTTTATTTAATAGGAGTCACAACTACCATATGATCCAGCTATTCCACTGCTGAGAATTTGTCCAAAGAACACGAAAACACGAATGCATAAAGATATGTGCACCCCTGTGTTCATTGCAGCATTATTCACAATAACCAAGACTCGGAGGCAACCTAGGTGCCCACCAAGGGATGAATGGATAAAGAAGATGTGGCATGTATACACAATGGAATACTACTCAGCCATAAAAAGATGGACTCTTGCCATTTGTGACAATAGTGATGGACCTTGAGGGTATTATGCTAAGTGAAGTAAGTCAAAGGGAGAAAGTCAAATACCATGTGATCTCACTCATAAATAGAAAACAAAGACAACAACAAAGAAACATATAGAGACAGAGATTGGATTGGTGGTTACCAGAGGGAAAGCAGGGAGGGAAGAGGGCAAAAGGGGTGCTTAAGCGCATGTGTGTGGTGATGGATGGTAATTAGTCTTTGGGTGGTGAACATGATGTAATCTACACAGAAATCAAAGTATAATGATGTACACCTGAAATTTATATAATGTTATAAACCGATGTTACCTCAATTTAAAAAAATAATAGGAGTTGTAAGAAGAGAAGCCATTCCATTCAAAATGAAAGCAGACGTGTGGTGGACACTAGAATAAAACCTAATGTTAAGTAACTATAGAGGAGACTTATTCGTATAAGTGATAGACAGAAGTAACCTTAAGTGAAGTAAGAATAACATGATAAGTACTAGGTAGAGAAGATGAAGGCATATGCTACTGTTGAAAATGAGCTAAGTGTTCTTTTCAAGGAAGATGTAATAATTTTCTATATTATGTCATGGGATGGGATCGTGAAAGAATATCTCAGAAATCATACACCCATCTAGATATCTCACTCATGTTGGAGCAAACATTTAGACCCCTAAGACCTTTGAGATCTTGGAGACCACGACCTTTAAGAGTTGATGTGGAATAGAAAAAGATTTGAAAAAAAGAAGCAATCTTTGAGAAGCTACAGAGAAGTTGTGTGGCAGACTTTTGGGGACATATCAGATGAGATTGAGAGCCAAGAGGAAATCTCCGAATAAATAATTTCAATATGAAATTTTCACAACATAGATTTCTTATCACTGTGCTGCAAATATTTTAAAAATTAATATTGAATGACATTACAATGTTTTAAAATAGCCTTTATCAAATTCATTGATAACTCTACATTTCACTTGTCTCATTTAACAATGTATAGTTTAAAGTCTTTTAAAAGGAGTCTCAAATCCCCCTGCACACATTTGCATTCGGTATCATCGTTTTTCCAGGAACCGAAGCACCGCTGCGAAACCCTTTTCAACTAAATAGTTAGCTGGAAATGAGACAAGTAATTTAGCTCTTTCCAAGAAGTGTGTATGCAAATCCTAACTGGGTCCCAAACTTCATAATTAGATGTATTAAACTGTGTTTTGGCTTCAGTCTTTTACGAATTTACTTCTTTAAACTCAACGAATTCTTCCTGCCAATGTGGGCTAGTGGCCTATTGGTTTCGAACGTATTAATCTCCCAGTCAGGTATTGAAATTTCAATCCTATCCTTAAGTCTAATCAACTAACTGCACCAAATAAAAGCAAAATTTCTAAACCACCGCCTCTAAACAGAAATCTCCTCCAAGGAGACTGGAGACTTCAGAGCAGGCGTGTATTCTCCACCTCCGACAGCCCCTCGAGGCTCCGCCCCTCACGTCGGCCACGCCCCTTCCGTGCACGCCGCCTTAGAGCGGGCGTCGGGAGTCCGGCGGAAGTGACGTAAGGCGGCCGCCGGAGGTGTCGTTGGTGTGCTGCGCTTCTGGGCCTGAGAGAGGAGCGGGGCTTGAGCCCGGGGAGATAACGCGATGTCGATCGAAATCGAGTCCTCGGAGTGAGTCCTGCGGTGGCGAGTGTTCGCAGAGTGGCGGGGCCGGGAGGGTAGGGGGCGTGGAAGGGGCCCAGGGGGAGGCCTCCTGGAGGCCGGGGCGTGGAGGGCTATTGCCTCGTCCACAGAGAAGCTTCTTGGATCTGGCTGCTCGGAGGCGGCCCCGCGGGCTAGTGGCGGACCAGAAGCCCAAAGCCCCGTGGGAGGCGCGGGGCGCGGGGAGGACGCCCCTTGAAGCCCTGAGTGCCAGCTCTCGCCGCCTGCCGGCGCGCGCTGTGACCGAGCGCGTCACCCACCCGCTCTGGACTCCAGGCCCGGGGCGCCTGTGCTCGGAGCCTGCCTTCTCTCCCCGCGCCCTCAGGCAGTGGGCTTCGTTTCCTCCTCTCTGCTTACACGGCCCCTCTGCTTTCTTCCTTCTGCCCAGCACTTAGCCCGTATTGTCTCTGTCGGCCCACCCTGCCAGCCCGTGTAGGCGCCTGGGGGCTCCTTTTCGTTATAGTCCGGTGCCTAGCACACTGTAGAGGCTCCGTTACTGCCTTTGGAATGAGTGGACGACTAGCTGTTTTAGCTGGCGCCGAATTTTGGTTAGTCTGTGAGCTCCGCGTAGCTACAAAGGAAAGCCGGAATCTGGAGATTGGGCCAGAAGAAGGATAGGTTTGTGGGAGAGGGGGGGCTAGTGAGTGACTGAGGAAGGGCTTTAGTGAACTTCTCTAGGACACCACCCTCCACCTTGCCCTTGCCAACACTTACTAATTAAATGGGCAGACGTAACGTTTGAGTGCAACTGAGGGAGAGGACTCGTCCTGAAGACCTGCCACAGGAGGAGGTGAAGTGTTGTTATTCAACAAATATTGAAGTCTACTATGGACTGTTCTAGACGCTGGGGATACAGTAGTGAACAAAACAGACACAGTCCTTGCTCCTGTAGAAAGTATTCTGTGATTGGGGAAGGCAAACGACAGACAAAAAAATAAGTGAGATAATGAGGCTTAACAAGTGTTGCTGAGTGTTGTGCAGAAAATAAAGCAAAGAAGGGTGATAGTGCTGGAGATGAAGAAGACAGTCAGGGCAGGAGTTGGAAAGGATGCCGCACTTTGGGGTCTGAATAACAACAGACACTGACCGTTCTCCCACCCTTGGCCTGCTGCATGTTTTTTGTTATCAATAAAGCTACTATTTACTAAGTATTTTCTCTGCTGATCACACTATAAGCAGTATAGTCAACCCACTTCACCAACCCTACAGGGAAGGTATTTTTGTTAACCAATGAGGAAACAGGCACAGAGATGTTAACTGACTTGCCCAAGGTCACAGTTAGTAAGTGATGGAACTGATTCAGATCTCAGCCTATCTCAGAAGCTTTTAGCTCTTTATGTATTACATTTTTTTTTCTGGCTGTGTCAAATATGAGGTCTTTGCAGGGAGGGTGTCTCATTTGGGGAGTGTAAATGGAAGTATGCAATGGAAGATAGTATGGTACTAGATTAGCAGGGATCTAAGCCTGGCTGTCTTAAAGGGGCCATGAGGGAAGAGCCTACAGAGTACAGAAATCAGTTCCCTTCTGCAGGAGTTTTCTTTTTGGAAGATTAGCCCTGAGTTAACATCTGCTGCCAATCCTCCTGTTTTTTTTTTTTTCTCCCGCTGAGGAAGACTGGGCCCTGAGGTAACATCCATGCCCATCTGTCTTCCTCTACTTCGTATGTGGGTTGCCTGCCACAGCATGGCTTGCCAAGTGGTGCGTAGGTCCGCACCCTGGATCCGAACCAGCAAACCCTGGGCTGCCGAAGCGGAACGTGCAAACTTAACTGCTGCACCAGCGGGCTGGCCCCCCTGCAGGAGTTTTTAAGAGGTTGTTGGCTTTCCTGTGAGGAACGTGTGCTCAAGAGCCACACTGCCAACTTGAATCTTCATTTTTCCACTTATCTCTGTTACTTGGTCAAATCCTCGTCTGTAAAATGGACATAATAGTGATAGCTACCTCATAGGGTTATTTTGAGGAGTAAATGAATCAATATGTCTAAAATGCTTAGAACAGTACCTCATATGAAATAAACGCATAATAACCATTGGTTATTGTTTTGGGTTTTTTAAAAAAAGATTTTATTTTTCCTTTTTCTCCCCAAAGTGCCCCCGGTACATCCTTGTGTGTTTTTCGTTATGAGTCCTTCTAGTTGTGGCATGTGGGACGCCACCTCAGCATGGCCTGATGAGCGGTGCCATGTCCATGCCCAGGATCCGAACCGGTGAAACCCTGGGCTGCCGAAGCGGAGCGCACGAACTTAACCACTCGGCCACAGGGCCAGCCCCCTGGTTATTGTTTTTTGATTACTGTTTCTTCCCCGGGAAAGGGAATTGACTAAATTCCAATCTGAAATCTCTTGCAACCAGGACAGCCTGACCCTCTGTACTGGCACCGTCTGACAGAAATGCAGTGTGAGCCACACATGTACATTTAAGGAAAGAGGAGGAAACCGTATTACGGCATTGTGCAGTGAACGTTTACAGTCTGTGTGAATAGATTCTCCACCACACCTCTTGACATTAAGCCCAAGATCAAGAAATTTTGACTATATATGTTTATAAATAACTTATAAGTTTTCTGTCACATGTTGAAAATGGTTGCTTATTCTATCAATATTTGGGAATTATGTGGGTCCCTTTTTCCCTGGGAAGGTGAATCCACAATGTCTTTATTTCACTTGTCCTGAAAATTAAGTAATAAAGGCAGTGGGTAGGTGTTATTTTTGCAATGAGAACATATAGTTTTATTTTGCTTTTACATACAGTATAGCCCTACTTATTTGTGTTCAGCAAGCCCCGTTAAGAAAATCTCAATTTATATTTTTTGGTTGTCACTTTAAAAATGGACGAAATTGGGGCTGGCCCTGGGCCGAGTGGTTAAATTTGCGTGCTCTGCTTTGGTGGCCCAGGATTTCATGGTTCCGATCCTGGGCATGGATGTGGCACTGCTCATCACGCCATGCTGAGGTGGCATCCCACATAGCAGAGCCAGAACCTACAATGTACTGGCAGGCTTTGGGGAGAAGAAGGAAAAAACCCAAAGATTGGCAACAGATGTTAGCTCAGGTGCCGATCTTTAGCGAAAAAAATAAATTAAAAAAAATGGATCAGAGGCCGCCCTGTGGCCAAGTGGTTATGTTTGTGTGCTGCGCTTTGGCGGCCAGGGGTTTCGCCGGTTCGGATCCTGGGCGCGGACACAGCACCGCTCATCAAGCCATGCTGAGGCGGCGTTCCGCATAACACAGCTAGAAGGACTCACAACTAAAAATCCACAACTGTGTACCGGGGGGGCTTTGGGGAGAGAAAGGAAAAAAATCTTTAAAAAAAAAAAAAGGGTCAAATCATCCTGCGATCATTTGGAGTATTCTGTGTCAATGACTATACTAGGTTTAAAATATTTCACTGAAGTGCGCAACAGTATAATCGTATGAGGTAATAAGGGACTTGGCATAACACAAAGGTCCTTGGCCTTGCAAGTAGGAGAGTCACCTTGGTACCAAATCCCTTTCAAGCTGACCGTGAGACGTTAGGCAAATTATTTCCCCTCTCTGAACCCCACTTCTGTTTCTGAGATGGACGTATGACTGGATGATCCCCAAGGTCCCTTGTAACTTAGATTCTGAGTTTTTGGGAAGTTTTACTCACCTGATAATGAATGGGAAGTCGGTGGTGTGAGGAGGGTGGTTGCGTAGGAGAAGTAAGCTGGAGTGAATGGGCTTTACTTTGTGGCCTCTTTGGTGAGTGAAGATCCCTGTGCCAAATGACTTGTTTTCTCCTTTCAGTGTGATCCGTCTCATCATGCAGTACCTGAAAGAGAACAGTCTCCATCGGGCTTTAGCCACCTTACAGGAAGAGACTACTGTATCTCTGAATACTGTGGACAGCATTGAGAGTTTTGTGGCCGACATTAATAGTGGCCATTGGGATACTGTTTTGCAGGCTATCCAGTCTCTGAAATTGCCAGACAAAACCCTCATTGACCTCTATGAACAGGTAAGAGTGGAGGTGGTGCTGCTCCCCGTGGTTGGTGTACTATGGGCCCCTGACCCGGAAGCCTCAGTGAGCATCCCTTCAGGCACCAGAGGGCTGGAGCAGCCCTGCAGACTTAGCTGTCAAGGCTCCAGAGCTGCTTTGTATTTTTTTCTCTTCTTGGAAAAGCCAAGATTTTCCCAAGTTGAAGTTATTTCTTAAATGATCATTAAATGAACTATTCTAACACCAACTTTTCTGTCACCAGCTAGCAGGCTGCAATTTAGTCCTGGCACTAACTACCCAGAGTTAGTGCAGACTCTGCAAGTCAAGGGCTCAGGCCTCCACAGGACTGCCTTTACTTCAGACACCAGCTGCACTTCTGAGCAACTGGCTGCGAATTCAGGAGTCCCCACGACCCCTTCGGATTTGATAATTCACTAGAATGACATGGAACTCAGGAAGGCGCTGTACTAAGGATCACAGCTTTATTATCAGGGTACAGATCAGGATCAGCTAAATGAAGACGCATTTGGGTGAGGGCCAGGAGGGTCCTGAACCAGAGCTTCCAGTGCCCTCTCCCTGTGGAATCAGGGTGTGTCTCTCACCTGGCACATTAAAGTATTCACCAACCTGGGAGCTCCAGTGAGGTTTTGTTGGGGGTTTCATTCCGTCTCCAGCTCCCTGCCCGGCCCTCTTGGGAGGTTGGGCTGGCTCAAAGCATCAACTTTCTAATCACATGGTTGGTCTTTCTGGTAACTGGCCCCTGTCCCGAGCCGTCGCCTTAGCACTAACTCAGGTGCGATGCCGGGGGCTCATGAATAATAAAGATATGCCTATCACTGGGGAAGTTCCAGGGGTTTTAGAAGGTCCTTGCCAGGAAACCAAGACAAAGATCATACAGAGTATTTATTATACAACAGAACGGAGTGGACACTCTGGAAATAAGAATGTAGAGTTGTTTGAAGTAAAAATAGGGAAGTTGGGGGCTGGCCCTGTGGCATAGTGATTAAGTTTGTGCACTCTGCTTTGGCTGCCTGGGGTTCACGGGTTCGGAACCCTGCGCGCAGACCTAGCACTGCTCGTCAAGCCATGCTGTGGCGGCGTCCCACATAAAGTGGAGGAAGATTGCACAGATGTTACCTCAGCGACAGTCTTCCTCAGCTAAAAGAGGAGGATTGGCAACAGATGTTAGCTCAGGGCCAATCTTCCTCACCAAAAAAAATTAAAAATTAGGGAAGTTGGTTGGTTTCTTTACAATCCACATGAGTTTAGTATTACCCTAAGGAGAATTTTGTTAACTGGAGAAAGGTTTCTCTGGACCCCATGGAGATATACTCATCTTTAGTTTTATTCAGCATCTGTATTCTGAACAAGAGGCCTGAGAGAAAAGGAGATTGGTAGATAAAAATGAAGGATGGAAATTATTACTTGTAATTACCTTAGTCGTCCACCTGAAATTCCTTGTGAAAAGGAGAAGGAGCATTTCCCAATAGTGGAAATCACTGGGGGCTGGCGCAGTCATGCAGCAGTTAAGTGTGCACGTTCAGCTTTGGCGGCCTGGGGTTCATGGGTTTGGATCCTGGGTGAGGACATGGCACCGCTTGGCAAGGCATGCTGTGGTAGGCATCCCACATATAAAGTAGAGGAAGATGGGCACGGATGTTAGCTCAGGGCCAGTCTTCCTCAGCAAAAAGAGGAGGATTGGCAGCAGATGTTACCCCAGAGCTAATCTTCCTCAAAAAAAAAAAAAAAATCACTTTGGCAGGCCATTTCTGTGTCAGAAATTATATTGAAAAAAGAAATATTACTAAGAGAATGCGTTGAAACAGCCCTCCTCTTTCATTTATCCAGGTTGTTCTGGAACTGATAGAGCTCCGTGAATTGGGTGCTGCCCGGTCTCTTCTGAGACAGACTGACCCCATGATCATGTTAAAACAAACGCAGCCAGAGCGCTACATTCATCTGGAGAACCTCCTGGCCAGGTCTTATTTTGATCCTCGTGAGGTATGACTGTGGTAATGAAAATAAACTTGTTAATTTTGAGAACATGCAATAACGTGATCTTTTTTTACCATTTTATTGGATACTTTTTTGATTTTGATTTAATTTTTGAGAATGATGCTTTCCTGGGTTTTTTTGTTGGTTGAAATTTGCATACGTTAAAGAGAATAATCTTCTTCTGTTTTCTGAGTATTTGAGGGCCTTCCCTCCCCCACACACCCCATTTTAGAGGGTTGTGTGTTGATTAGTAAAGAAGCAGAACATTTATTCTGAGGTCATTCCCACCTTAGCCCAGTACTTACCTGGCCCTGAGTGCTGCCTGACTGCTGGCCTGCCCCTGGACCTGTGTCCCTTGCCCCTGACAACTGCAGTTTCCTCCCAGTTCTTTCAGTTCTTAAAAGCTTGTGCTTTTCCTTCTCAGCTGACGATGCTTACTGGTGGAGTATGGGGACTGATACTCTTTGATTCCTCCACAACCTTATTATATATGGACTTTCGTTCTTTCTCCCCCAGTGTTTTACTAGAGGCTTGTCTAGATCTGAGGAGGAAGAGTTTACTAGGCACTACATAATGGGAAGTTAGAATAAACTCAGAAACCGTGAGTGTAAAGGAAAGGCGTTTAGATTACCAGGACAGGGTTTACGTTTGAGGTGGTGAAGAGCTTCTGAGCTGGGAGTCATTTGACTGAAATTACCAAAGCACATAAAAGAATCCTTGGCTCTGCAGGTTTTTCAAAATGTGGAAAAACAACTCTGGCTTTGACGTGATTTACTTGGGCCCTTTTCAGAAATAGCAGTGTGGCTTGGCTGACCTCAGTTCTCTCACAGCTCATACTTTTGAAATGCAAGTGGGTAGAATTGGGAGGTTGTTTTTAATAAACAGATTGATTTAATTAATCCCCTGTTTAAATGGATAGTTTCTTTTCATGTTTTCCTTTTTGAATGTTTCTGCTTGGTTACTGCTGGTTTTTTTAAATAAGCACACTCTTATCTTGTAGCTGCTTCTTGGAAATGATGCTGCCCCCCTCTCCTTTTTTAGGCATACCCAGATGGAAGTAGCAAAGAAAAGAGAAGAGCAGCAATTGCCCAGGCCTTAGCTGGGGAAGTCAGTGTGGTGCCTCCATCTCGTCTCATGGCATTGCTGGGACAGGTAATTAAAATCCGTGGAACTGAAATCACCCTAACTCTGGTTCTGTTTCCTGGATATAAACTGTCGGTATACACTGAAGAAATCGGGCATCCTAAGAGTTGGGGATTACCTATAGAGCTGCTTGTACCCACAGCAGTGCCATGCCCCTCTCGTCTAGAGTCAGTATGGATGAGTGCTGAAGAACGTGAGCTCTCGAGTCCGTTAGCTTTAGGGTGACCATAGACTTTATCCTTCCCTCTGGATCGCTTGGGGGCACTGTTGATCATCATGCCAGGACACTGTCCCCGGCAAATTGGAACAGATGTTTACTCTAGTTAGAATCCAAGCTCTCTCACTTACCAGCTCTGTGCTCTTGGCCATGTTACCTAACTTTTTTGATCCCATTTACTCATCATGGTGGTGTAGTAAGAATTAAATGAGGTAGTGTGCTCAAAGCATTTCCTATATTGCCTGGCAGCTTGTGAACAAACCTAGATGGTACAGCCTACTACACACCTGGGCTGTGTGGTGCTAATCTCATGGAACCACTGTCGAATACATGGTCCATCGTTGACTGAAGTGTGATTATGCGGCGCATGACTGTAATAGATATTTTTATAAGTAGCGCAGGGTACAGGCCATTGATAGAGATGTAAATAGCCTCTTTGCACTAAATCTGCATTTGCAAAAGGACCAAAAAGCTATTTGTTACAGGTTTGCAGTGATTCTGAGATTTAAAATTAAGCTGCTTCTTTCTTAATTTACTTTTTATTAAAGTAATAGATGTGCATAGTTTAGTACTTCAGGGCTTATGGTGAAAAATAGTTGGATCTGTCCTTCTCCACCTGATTCTTACTGTTTGCAGTCATTCTGACTCTCCTGACAGTTACCTCCGTAGCTAAATATCATGCTTATACTGTTATATCTTGACTTTTTTTTTTTCTTCTTAGACATTAGCTTTTGACTTTATTTTTCTTGTAGAGGAAGATTTGCCCTGAGCTAACATCCACTGCCAGTCTTCCTCTTTCTGTATGTGAGCTGCTGCCACAGCATGACCACTGACAGACGAGTGGTATAGGTCTGCGCCTGGGAACTGAACCTGGGCCACCAAAGCAGAGTGCCCCAGACTTAACCACTAGCCTACCAGGGCTGGCCCAGCTATTGACTTTCTTTAGTGGAAGATGAATTATCTCATATCTACTCCCCAGAACATGCACACATTCTTCTTCTTCCTCCAGATTTTCAGTATAGTTATATCACAACTCTTGGTTAAATCAGTTCAGTATTTATATTATTTTCTTTACATACATATTGCTCATAGCCAAAAATAATTACATTTAATTTCTTACATAATTTTTATGATTCCTTGTGATAATTCTTAATTTTTAAAAATTTTGCCTAGCTTTTTACCACTTGCTGATTCAGCCTGAATCTTTCTGACAACTGTAAAAAGTCCCTTTTTTCCCTCTTGCTGATACCCTCTCTGAGGCCCTTCCCTCATTTCTGCCAGGCTGGTTCTCTTGGCTTGCTGCACAGTTACTGTTCTGGGACTTCTTTCATCTTCGTTCTGGGAATTCTTTGCCTCTTGTGTTGGGTCATATTTTTTAGATCCATGTTTTCCTTCTTTTCATAGTTTAGACCGTTGTTTTGATGGAGTACTTCTAGTAACTTCCTGAGAAAAAGGTACATGGAGGTAAATTTTTGAGATCTTACTTGTGTATGCAATATCTCTTATTTTTCTCTTGTTGGTCAAGTTTTTAAAGCTTTATTTTGCTCCCTACATTGGCCCTTTTTTTCTCTGATTTCCTTTTTTTGCCCATTTGTCTTGGTGCCCATGTCTGGAAACTTTGCTCAGACATGTCGTGATCCCTGGCTATCGGTTTGTATGTAAGAGTGAAACGCTGAAAAGCTGTTTGGAAACTCACTGTGGGGTTGGGATGGAAGGAGGAGCTGGGGAACTGATAGAATTCAGCCTGGAATGACTGGCTGAGGATCCTCTTGTGTCATAGCTATAGATATATTTTCTTGGACTGATTAGCTTTCCCAGAGAGTAGTCCTCTAGTTTCTGGCCTGGGGGAGGTATAAACTGTGTCCTGGAGCCAGAGGTGGGAGGATACTGGTGGGGGTGAAGGGTAGAGAGATCTCACCGTTTAGCAGACCAGTTTGCACTGGATCTCCTGTTTTCATTGTGGCGTCTCACTGGCGCCCTTCTTCCTCAGCTCTGCCTTGTTTTCCAGAGCCCAGGATCTCAACCTTTCCAGAACGTAAACCACCTGACTTCTCTTGAGGCTGGGGCAAGGCAGTCACGTGGTGCATGGCGTTGAAAGAGGTCCTGGGAGCTAACTGCTCTTTATATGGAGTTTATCATTGCCTCATGCCGTGCCTTGTCCTTGAGTGGTATGTGGTACCTCCAATTCCTAACCCTCTTTGGAATTTGCAGGGTGCTGTGGCTGGCTTCCTGTGGCTTCCTCATCCGCACCTTGTATAATTAGGTTTCGTTTTTCTGTTCTTGGTTGCCACTGGTGCGTTCACTTTTCAGCTTCTGAAATTTAACTAACATTTCTCTTCTGCTGCCATCTCTCCTTCCATTCTCTTTGTCTTTTTGGGCATGTGCCTTTTTTATTCCTTTATTATCGTCACTTTAGTGGAGTTTCTAGAGAGTGGAAATAAACGCACGTGTTCCTCCCTGTTTAATTGGTTAGCTGTGCAGAGTAAGTGAGGTTTTGACTCTGGGTTGCCCTTTTATGTTTCTGGCTTGGGTGACTTAGGAAGGAATACAAGGAGAAGGGCAGATTTGTTGCGATTTGTTGAGAGGTAGAGACTAGGGTGGGGCGGATGGTCAGTTTTGGCTGTACTAATATTGAAGATCTCTGAGATGCACAAGTGGAGATGTCTAGTATACGCACTGGGATTTGTGGATCTGAACCTCAACCGTGAGGTTTTGGCTAGAGCTATAGATTTGGAAATTACAGTAGTGCTTGATTCCATGGATGTAAGTATGATTACCCAGGGAAAGCAAGTAGAATAAGAAAAGTAAACATTTGAGAAGGAAGCCATAGGGAACACTTAAAGTCAACAGGATGAACAGAGAAAGGAACAGCCAGAGAGATAAAAAGGGAAGCTCAGAGAATAGAGTTAGAAAAGCCAAGAGAGCAGTTTCAGGAAGACAGGTGGTCGTCAAGGTCGAGAGCAACAGAGAACATGGAAAGTTGAGGGTCAGAAAGGAGTCTGGTTTTGGCCATTGCGCTATCTGAGATGCACTTGCAGTGGAAAGGTGGGACAGAAGACACATTGCAGTGAGTTAGGAGTGAATTAACTGAGAAGTGAAGACAGTGAGTGGATGGCTCATGAAGCTTGGTTGTTGAAGGAGATAGCGGGGAGGGGAGTGGGCAGTAGTAGCTACAGAACAGAGGGCAAGAGGGTATTTTTTGCTTTTAAAGATGGGAGTGATTTGAAACTGTTAATAGACTGAGGGTAGAGAGTCAGCAGAGAGTACACATTGATTGGAGAGAGGTCCTGAGCAGGTACATGTTCTCTGGTCGTCATAGTAAAACATGAAAAATAAGTAACATGAATTTTGGAAAGAAATAAAATTAATAATATGTAGAAACATTAAATATTTCAATTCTAATAATCATAGAAATAATTTAAAAGTTTGGTAACATTGCCAGATATAAAATACACAAAAATTGATTACATTCCTATATATTAGCAGTGGCCGGTTAGAAAATTCAGTGAAAAAAAGAGCTCTCGTTTATAGCAACAGCATACAATATAAAAATTCTAGCACTAAATTTTGTGGGAAATAGATGATTTCCACTTTTAAAAAGGGAAATACCCTTCAGTACTTACAAGAGAAAAGATTTGAGTAAGTGGTGAAATAGTGATTTTCTTGGATAAGACTGACCTTCTTAGATTTAAGGCAGTTATAATAAAGATCACAATACAATTAGAATTATTTCACAAAGAATTCTAGTGTTCATCTGGCGAAATAAACTTGGAAATATATTCATCAAAGACATTTTGAAAAGGAAGAATATTGAGAACATACCAGCCCTAAAAATGTTGAAGCATTTAATGAAGGCTCGTTGATTGAATCATTTTGGTACTCGGCACAAGAATATCTACTGCAACCAGTGCAACAACAGTGCAAGAAATTGATCCACTATTTATATGGATTTAATAGATAATGGCATGCCACAAAACCTAGGAGCAGGGAAGAGTTATTCAGCGTATGGTGTTGGGTCCTTGCTTTAGAGTGGAGGGAAAGGTCAGATCAGAGCCTTCTCTCATATTTTATACAGCGTAATTTCACATAGATTGAAAGTTACTTATGTTACGAAAATAGAAAAACTAAAAGATAATATAACATATCAAATCTCTTGATAGAGAAGGACTTCTGTGATGAGGGCATAAACACCAAAGTAAAAATCAACAAATTTAATCACTTAAGAATTTAACTTAGGATTTAAAAAAAACCTATAAAACTATAATCAAAATAGGCAGATTGGAAAAAATTATTTTCAGCAAACGTAAACAACAAACACCTTGATGACATTAAAAGCTCACAAGTTGATAAGAAAAATAGTAAGATTACAATAGATAAGCAAAGAACATGAATAAACAGTGAACAGAAGAGGGAATATATCCAGTTAATAAACATGGAGAAAAGCTCAAAGTCATTAATCAGAGAACTGACTAAAGCAGGGCATAACTTTCCATCACTAAATTAGCAAAGTTTTTAAAGGGTATCCAAAGTTGTTGAAGTTTTCTTGATACAACAAAGGGAAAGGAGTTCACATTCATCATGTGCCGGTTGCACAGACTTAACGTGTCATTTTGGTTTATCCTTTCAGCAGCTCTAGGAATTAGGCTTTTTTCCTGACTTTTCTTAGGTGTTGAAATTTGAGGGTCAAAATAACAGTTTGTAAATGGTCTATCCTAGGACTCTCTGTCTCCAAAGTCCATGATTTTCCACTTCCCATAACGTAGTTGTGAATGCTGTTGAAGTTGCAACTTTTTGGGAAAACAATTTTGCAGTATATGTAAAGAACCTTAACCATTCACCTTCTTTTTTGAATTCGATAATTCCTTTTCTAGGAATCTATTCTGGTGGGGAGAGATATAGAAACTAGAAAAAGCCTTATGTCCAAAGATGTTCATGGTAGCATTACTTACATGAGTGAAAAATTGGAAGCAGTGTACGTGTCCCATTAAAGTATTAATTAAATAAACTGTTAAATATCCGCTAAATAAGATATATTTGCAACTGTCAGAATGGTAGTCATGTCAAAGCATGACCTGATGATAGGTTAAAATAAGAAAATATAAACTTTTACACATAGTATAATTATAGCGACATTAATTAAACACGTATGTAATGCGAAAAATACTAGAAGGTAATATAGAAAATGCCAGCAGTGGCTGTGTTTGAATGTAAGAACTATGGGAGGTTTCTGTTTTCCAAATTTTGTTTATAATAAAAGTCACACTTATGAGAAAATGGGTGTGGAAAGATGGACTGTTGGCTCTCAGAGTCCCCTTCTACCCTAGACCAGCCTGCGTTCCTAGGGCACACAGAGTAGCACAGATTATGCTCTGTTTGACTGGCCAGAGATGGTTGGGTCTGGATGGCTCACAGTTTCCCATGAACCTCATCATTTCAGGCCTGGCTTTGTCTGAGCGATCAGGACCAGATCTTAAAAGCACCCAAGTGGATTACTGTACATTTCTTTTCTCATAGGCACTGAAGTGGCAGCAGCACCAGGGCTTGCTTCCTCCTGGCATGACCATAGATTTGTTCCGAGGCAAAGCAGCTGTCAAAGATGTGGAAGAAGAAAAGTTTCCTACACAGCTGAGCAGGCATATTAAGGTAGGATCCTTAGACACCAGTCGGTCGGTCCTCATTTGTTGAGGACTGAACATGTGCCTGCTCAGCCAGGCCCTGTGCCAGGAGCTTGGGTTGGGGAGCAGATCTCATTCTCCTGCTCTGACGACATTCAGGGTTGCTGCTGGTGACCGCTGGGCTCCTCCTGTGGCCTGGCAGTAGCTCACCTCGGATGTATAACTAAGTGCACATACAGTTGAGGTCTGGCCGGTCGTCTGCCCTTCTCTTCCTCCCAGGGAGCCTGCATTGGGAAGAATGGTTAGGGAGCTCTGTGGTTAAGCCTGGGACTTACTATGAGCTTTCTATATATTTGTCCTGTTCAACATTTGTGTGTGTCCCTTTACATGTCAGGCAGAGTGCCAAGCATGCATTGTAAAGTGGGCTTGTGTGGTGTTTGAGGAAAATCGTTTCGTCGTCTTTTGACTGGTTCTTGTTTCTTTTTTTGAAATCTGAGACTTTTCTAGGAAACAGCACATTCACTAACAGCTGCACTTCCCAGAATTACAAGCATATTTGCTCCTTGGGCATCTCCTTTATATTACAGTTTCTCTCTGAGTTTGTGCTCTGATTGAACTTAATGGATTTTAAAATATTTCTCAAATCTTTGACTTTGCCTTAGTGTTTTGAATTTGTTTTTTCTAGATTATATGTTCTGATTTGCATGTAAAGTTTTGGTGGTTTTTTTTTTTTTTTTGAGGAAGATTAGCCCTGAGCTAACTACTGCCAATCCCCATCTTTTTGCTGAGGAAGACTGGCCCTGAGCTAACATCCATGCCCGTCTTCCTCTACTTTATATGTGGGATGCCTACCACAGCATGGCTTTTTGCCAAGCAGTGCCATGTCCACACCCGGGATGCAAACTGGCAAACCCCAGGCCACAGAGAAGCAGAAGGTGCGAACCTAACCACTGCATCTACGGGCCAGCCCCTGTAAAGATATTTTTGAGCAGCACCTTTATTTACCCTGGCTGAAGCTTTGAGACAGAGATCCATTATAATTGTGCTGCTGGGCTACGATTTTTTGTTATCAACACTTTCCTTTTTTTACATTTAAAGTGGAATTCATAATAGAGCTTTTCTCTGTTCTCATCTGTCTAATGTTCTGTAGTTTGCTCATCTGTTTTTGGAAGCGTCATGGCTGGTAAATGCTCAGGATACATTTCCCAGGCAGCTTTCACTAGTGCACTGGTTCTCCTAGAGTTAGTCAGCCACACCTTATCACTTGACTACATGAAGGTCATGAAAAGAAAGAGTGATGCAAAACTCATTTACAAAATAGTGCAGGAAAACAGACATTTATTTTGAAGAAATGAATTTTTTCCCCAGATGCACAGCAGGAACGTATGCCGTATTAAGTTGAGTGTGAAAGTTATGCTACCAGTGGCTGATTCTGGGAAAAACTTACTGTTTGAGTTAACAGGAGTGTTTGTTCTAAGTCCCATGGTAAAATAGTTTTTTTGCTTTTCTTTGGAAATATCCACTTCACATGAAAAAAAAACTAGTTTCAACTGAGAGCCTAGACATAAAACCAGTCAGAGAAAATATATCCACCATCTCCCTATGTCCCAGGACAGACACGGCCCTCTAATTCTCCATAAGATGGGCTACCTATGACTTTATGCTAGGGCAAGGTTTTTCAAAAAGTTAAAGTGGGAATTGTTTTAAGGCCACTAGATAAAAATGCATCTGTTTCATTGTTTCATTTGAAACAGTTTGGTCAGAAATCACATGTGGAGTGTGCTCGATTTTCTCCAGATGGTCAGTATCTGGTCACTGGGTCTGTTGATGGATTCATTGAAGTATGGAACTTTACGACTGGAAAAATCAGGAAGGTAAAGTATTTTTAAAAATTAACTTTTCTAGTACGAGAATTATCTATTATTGTTTAATTATCTGGTTTTACAATTTAAATTTATTTTTTGAATGGGTAATATATACCTCTGATACGTCTTATAAAATAGCAAAATTATTCAGTAAAGAGTCTTGCTCCCCCCCTTGTCCCTCAGCTGCTCAGTTCCTTTCTTTGGTCCAGCCAGGGTTACCAGTTTCTTATGTAACCTTCTTGGAATATTCTGTGTATATGTAAGCAACTACTTGTTGTTTCCAATCTAACCTAATTGTGGTACTAATTGTGTTTCTGCTATTATGAGTGAAGTTGTGAAAAACCACCAATATTTCCTATTCTGTGAAGTTTGTTCATATCCTTTGCCCATTTTTCTTTTGAATAGTTTCTTATTGATTTGTGGGAGCTCTTGATAGTTTGAGGAAATCAACCTTTGTAATATGTATTGCGAGCATTTTTCAGTTTTGTCTTTTGACTTTTATGATTTTGCTTTATAGATAGACTTGAAAACTTTTTGTATCATAGTATTTATCCATCTTTTCTCCCACAGTTTCTTCCAGTACTTTTATGTTTCATTTTGGATCCATCTGGAATTTGCTTAGGGGGATAAAGTTGGTGTAGATACAACTTAATTTTTTTCCCAAGTAGCTATTTATTGACTATTCACTGATTTAAAAGGTAATCTTTATCATAGAGCACTAAATTGCACTCCATGAGTAGTGGATTTATGAGTGATTTTCACTTTCTACTTTATGTATTTCTTTATAGTTTGCTTTTTTTTAAACCATGAAGCAGTCTCACTTTAAAATTAGGAAAAAATAAAGATACTTCAATTTGAACAATACAGATGTTAAAAAAAAATCACAAATAGTTGAGTCAATGCATGGTTTTACAAAAAGTGGTTGACAATTTGGAAAAAGCATTAGTTTCTCACATATCGTACCCCTAAAAATCTTACAAGTTTATTAAAGATGTATGGTATGAAACTGTAGGGAAATTTTGCTTAGAAAAGATCAATAAGCAAAGATGAAGAGTATTCTGTTGCATTTTTCACAATATTGATTTGAATTGTGTGAAATTACTTCTTCCCAGCCTTCTCAGTTGTTCATTAGGAACGTGTGTGCACAGTGCTTCTGTTTGCTTTGGAGCTTTGGGGTGGGCACAGTCCCTTGTCCTGCTGTTAGTGAGTTTGTAGAGGCCTGGGGTGACTTGTGTTATTTTGATACCTGCTTATCATTGTTTCCTTTAGGATCTTAAGTACCAGGCACAGGACAACTTTATGATGATGGACGATGCTGTCCTCTGCATGTGCTTCAGCAGAGATACAGAAATGTTAGCAACTGGGGCCCAAGATGGAAAAATCAAGGTGTGGATGAGAGGCATGGACTCTTGTTTGTAGATGTTTGGGGAGTTCTGTAATGAGGTAGTGTCCTACATGTGATACTCAGCAGCTACTTTTTCTTGATCATCAACTTTATGCTCATCACTTTACTTTTTCTTGTTAATAATAACTCTTGCTAATAATAACTCTGCCTAGGGAGGTCCAATCATTTGTTTAAGGTCACACAGTTGGTGAGTGATAGATCTGGGACGTCAGTCTAGATCTGCTCCTGCCCTTCCTGCTGGACCCCGCGGCTCACCTTGTATGATGTTTCGTACTTTGGTTTTTAGGGAATGGGATGATCTCCAGCTCATTATCTGTGGCTTGTATTTAATTGCTGGTAAAACGCCCTGTGCTCGATAAAATACAGAAATGGTCTCTGCTGAGTGAATTTAGAGTCTAAACTTTTGTTTTAATAATTTACTAGGAAAAAGGTTTGAGTTTCTAAGGATTCAAGTTATCATTGTACTACGTGAACCAGACGTCATACTCAGCTATTAGCATGCATTTTTAATGCTCTTTTAGTACATTAGTGAGCACTGCATCTTGCTTGGCTTTGTGGGCTAGAGTGAGACACTCTACTTACAAGTTTTTGCAATTTTTTTTTTAATAAAGGTATGGAAGATTCAGAGTGGACAGTGTTTAAGGAGATTTGAAAGGGCACACAGTAAAGGTGTCACCTGTCTCAGCTTTTCTAAGGATAGCAGTCAGATCCTGAGTGCCTCTTTTGACCAGACAATTAGGTAAGTAAGAATCCCCAAACTGCCCTCCCTTGGATTTGAGATGATGAAGCCCCAGGGGGAAGTACTGGTGATTCCTTATGCTTTCACCAGGATGCTCCTCTATGGAGAATGAGGGTTTGTGAGACCTCATTTCCCTAAAGTGCAGCTGACTCATTGCTATTATTTTGTCCATTTGAGTCTGTACCCAGAAGAGAGATTAGAAAGGGATTATAGCAGTGTTTCATGTTTTTCAAAGTGTGGTCTGGTCGCATCTGCATCAGAAGCGTCTTAGAGGGTGTGTTACAAATACAGATTCCTGGGACCCAGCTGAGACCTAGAAGTCTCCCTGAACAGAACCTCGTGGTATTACTGGTGTATTTTCTTCCAGTCTCTGCGCAGAGCTTTTGTTTTAGTTTTGTTTGATTGTTTGACATAATGAAAATAATACTGCATATGTAACTGACTAGCCTTCTTTCTTCACTTAATATTATAACATGAGCTTCTATAATTCATCCAAAATACATTCAACACTTGGTCTCAGCCATAATATAAGAGTTTTAATTGTTCTTTCCATTTCCTTTTATTTGTGATAGAATTCATGGTTTAAAATCTGGGAAAACACTGAAGGAATTTCGTGGTCATTCCTCCTTTGTTAACGAAGCAACGTTTACGCAAGATGGACATTATATTATTAGTGCATCCTCGGATGGCACTGTAAAGGTTAAGTATTTGCTACTGGTTTATTTTGGGGTGTCTCTTCCATTTTGGCCAACCATGGTAGGCTAGTGGTTAAGTTTCGACACTCTCTCTGCTGCGGCCCAGGTTCATTTCCCAGTCAGGGAACCACACCTCCCCTCTGTCGGTTGTCATACTGTGGCGGCTGCGTGTTGCTGTGATGCTGAAAGCTATGCCACCAGTATTTTAAATACCAGCAGGGTCACCGTTGGTGGACAGGTGTCGGCAGAGCTTCCAGACTAAGACAGACTAGGAAGAAGGTAACTGACCACCCACTTCTGAAAAATTGTCTATGAAAACCCTAGGAATAGCGGTGGAGCATTGTCTGATGTAGCACCGGAAGGTGAGAGGATGGCACAGAGAGACCAGGCAGGGTTCTGCTCTGCTGTCCACTGGGTCGCTAGGAGGCAGAATTGACTTGATGGCACTAACAACCACAATTTCTATTTACCATTTCTGTTTACTATTTACTATTTCTCCTTTGAGGAGTTTTCAGTGGTGAAAATGGTGATAGTTATGGTGGGTAAACCTCCACCAGCTTTTTAGCCATAATGAGGTGAGTCTATGGCAGTAGTAATATTCTTGAGTAATTCCTATCGGCCTGGGGACCTCAAATCTCAAACCTACCAAGTCGAAACAGACTTTATCGTGTGTAGGAAAAGAGGAAAGGTATGGAGTTCTAAACTGAAGTCAACCCCGTTTACAGCAGTTAAATTCTGTCTTGCCCTAAGTATGGTCCACCTGCAACAGTCAAATTCACAAAGGGCTAATGGCCAAATAAATAGATCTGTTTTTTGTTGCACAGCCTCCCCACCCCACCCCAACCCTGGTCCCCACCTTTCAGGCCTTCCTAACAGCGTTTGTAGAGGGGCAGGAGAGGCGTCGAGTAGAGCTGAGTCGTCTCTCAGATACTTAGTGCCCCCAGCTCTCAGCTGAAACTAATGGCTCTTCAGTACCTTAAGAGATTTAGTTATTTGAAGAGAGGGCCTCATTTCCTAGAAACGATGGGAAATCCAAATAGAAAATTGCTGGAGATCTTTGAGGCAGTCCATTTACATTCTGGACCTGCTTTTAAATTGCCTTACGTAAGTAAGTGCTCTGTGGCAGACGACCTGAAGATTGAACACAGAAACGTAAAATCAGACCACCCTCTGAGATTGCTTGTTCTGGCTTGGGAGTTGAACCAAACACCTGAAGGTAGGAGGTGTAATCTTCCTTGGGGATGGGGGTGGGGAAATACACAGAGCTCGTAGTACCATAGTTGTGGGGTTTGCCCACTGTGCTCTGTTGGGCCTCACAGTGTGTAAAATGCCATCATGAAGTGGCTTGTTCAGGCCTCTTTTCTTTTGGTTCTACAATGATTGGGGCAAAGCATCTCACTGACCTTTTGGGTGGAAAACACTAGAACCCTTAGAATTCTTGATCCCTGAAATGTTCATTTCTCTCCTGGGCAACTGGGCTTTAGAGAGGAGATTGAGGCAGATGAGACAGTGTTTATTAGGAAAGTAAACACTGGGCCATCTAGTCGGGTAACTGTTTCCTCCAGTTTGTAGGTGTTTATTCAGCATCTGTTTTGTGCTAAGCTCTGTCGAAGGCACAGGAGAAACACAGCATAGTCCATGCCTTTGAAGCTTGTGTTCCTCATGAAGTGAGCCGTGTCCAAACCATGCCAGGCAGTATTTGGTCCATCCCTTCTCTAAGCACATCTCAGATTTCCACAACTGTGAGGTCTGATTTAACCCCTTCATTCATAACAACTGAGAAGGGCAAGATGAAAAGCACTAGTTGGGGAGAACTCTTACCAGAAGAGATGTTGGCCTGGGGGAGGTAATACAAGTGGCTTCCACTTCAGGCGTCCTCATGTGTGTGTTAACATTGTGACTTCTGTTCTGTGGTTCTCAGTACAAGCTGTACATGAGGATCATTTGTGGAGTGTTTTGAAAGTGCACAAGCCTGTGTCCCACCCCAGAGCTACCACATCAGTCTCAGGAGAGGGTCCCAAGTGTGTAAATCTAAAAGCCCCCATTGGATTTTGGTAGCTTTTTGGTTGTTTATGACAGTAGCAGTGTTGACACATAGGTAATCTTAAAGCTAGGTGGCTCCTTAGCCAAGGAAAATTTTGTAGGAAAAGAACATAGATTTTAAAAAGTTTTTATTGTTTAGCTTTGTGACTTGTATTTTGTTTATACCAATTAACCAGCAAATAGATGATGGGTGCTTACTGTGTATATGACAGTACTAGGTATTTGGAGTGAAAATCATGGAGGAAGCTTTTTTTTCTGAGTCAGTTTTATCCTTTTAGTAACCCCATTTTCAGTTTTTTAAACCCAAAAACTTTAGAAATTGTTACACCTCCCAAAATGTTTGTCTTAAATTTTCGTGTTGTAGATCTGGAACATGAAGACGACAGAATGTTCAAATACCTTTAAATCCCTGGGCAGCACTGCAGGGACAGACATCACTGTCAACAGTGTGATCCTGCTTCCTAAGAACCCAGAGCACTTTGTGGTTTGCAACAGATCAAACACAGTGGTCATCATGAACATGCAGGGGCAGGTGAGTGCTCAGAAGGTGCCCTTGCACGGGCCCTGTGGGCTGTTCTCGAATCAGTCTGTCTCGGCCCTGCCCCTTCCAGTAACCAAATAGGGGTTCACCACTCCAAAAAAATATATACACCATACTTGTTTTTCAGACACTTACTTAAATTATATGTCTACAAAACATCTCTTTGGAGTCTCAAAAGTTACCTCCTTCCCTAGGGTGTTTGTATATCATGCTCTTTCTTTTGCATCCTTTGGATAAGTGAGGCTCTGATCTGTCTTTAAGCTGCCTTCAGAACCCCACTGAAGATTTTAAGTTCACAACCCTTGTCTGAGTGAGGGAGATACACTCAGACTTACCAACTTGGGACATCTCCCAGCTACCACGTGATCTAAGGTGGAACTCTTGTAGGAGAAGAGCAACAGTGTCTTTGTAATTAAGACACCTACATGGTTCCCAAGGAGCCTCACTTTTGTAGCACCAGGAACATTAAGGGCATCAAAGTTGAGGTCTCAGGCCCTGGAAGAGTGGTGTGATGCCACTGCAGTGTTGGCCTGGGCACTCAGGGATCCTGCTGAGCGTGGAGAAGACCAGGGGCTGGTGTTTGGGACTCTCTCCATTGCTTGAGTCCCTTTTTTTTTTTGAGGAAGATCACCCCTGAGCTAACATCTGCCACCAATCCTCCTCTTTTTGCTGAAGAAGAGTGGCCCTGAGCTAACATCCATGTCCATCTTCCTCTACTTTATGTGGGATGCCTACCACAGCATGGCTTGCCAAGCGGTGCCACATCCACACCCAAGGATCCGAAGCGGCGAACCCCGGGCCGCCCAAAGCGGAACGTGCGCACTTAATCGCTGTGCCCCTGGGCTGGCCCCTGCTTGAGTTCCTGATGAATCAGTAGTTAAGAACATATGGTTGAGATGGCTGGTCTGCAGTATCTGCTGGGCTGCTGCATAATAGCCATAGCTGCCCACTTCCTAGTTTTCTACTTTACTTTTAAAAAACTTTTTATTAAAAAAATTTTTTTGGATTCCCAAAGAAGTTACACAACAGTTCAGAGTGTTTCTGTATACCCTCCCCCTGCATCCTTCAATGATGACATCTTACATAACCATAGTACAATTATCAAAACCAGGAATTGACATCGGTACAATACTGTTAACTCAAATAAAACGTTTATTTGGATTTCACCAGTTTTTACATGCATTCATTTTGAGGTGAGACGTTAAAAGTTCTCTGAAATTTTATCACATGTACAGATTTATGTAACCATCCCTGTGATCAGGATACAGAAGTGTTCTGTCGCCCCCAAAGAAACTCCCTTACACTGCACTTTTATAGGCAACCCCCACCCCAAGCCCCTGGCAACTGCAGCTGTTTTCCGTTATAAGTTTGTCATTTTGAGAATGGTATTTAAATGGAATCACAAGCTTTTAACCTTTTGAGAGTGGTTTCTCTGACCTGGATTTATGATGATTTTAATGGTGTATAGAATAGAGCAAGCAAAGTGTTGGAGACAGAGTCCATCCTGCACGGGAACTACTAGAAGGAGGAACTGGGTGCTGGAGCCACAGAGCAGTGGGCGCTGTGCTGTGTTGATTTAGAAATTTGGTGTATGTGTGATAGTGGGCTTGCTCCAGCGTGAGATGGCTCTGTAGACTGAAGAGCAAGCTTGGGGACTTGCAACTTAGGAATTCTAAATTTCTGTCTGCCACTCACTTTAGATAGCTGTTGCCCAGGCAAGAGGGTTTAGCATGTGGTGAATGGAATTGGTCATCTAGTTGTAAGTGACAGTGAACCAGCATGCAGAGTAACAGCGTGAAGATGTGAGTCTGGCCGGCTGCCCCAGGACTGCTGCTGATCCGATGTTCTGTGTTTGCCCCGGGCCGGGGTCTGCCACAGATCGTCAGGAGCTTCAGCTCTGGGAAGAGAGAAGGCGGTGACTTTGTGTGCTGTGCCCTGTCGCCGCGCGGCGAGTGGATCTACTGTGTGGGGGAGGACTTCGTGCTCTACTGCTTCAGCACGGTCACGGGCAAGCTGGAGAGGACCTTGACGGTGAGTGCCTCCGACCCGGCCTCCCGGGAAGTGACCTCGGGCTGGGGTCTTTCTGAGCTCTGAAGGAAGCCTTTTCCAGACTGCCTGCTGTCAGGGTGAACCTCGGGATAAAAATGTACAAGTTTTATCACTAAAATTGTATGGAATTACCTGCTCTATCAGGAAAAGTCATCCTTCAGTGAGCCCGCAGCTTTAAGTGGATAGGATGGTGTGCATAAGGCCGAAAAGAAGGAAGGGAATGTGCCTATCTAGCCAGCGAGATAGCTGGCTCTTCCCCGGGGTACTAGAGTGACAGAAACAGCTAGTTCTCTCCATTTCCTTTCAAAGGCAGATTATTTAACATTATCCTGTCAGACTGATGTCATGTTTTTAAGCAGCTCTGTGTCGCTAGAGTCAGTACAAGGAGTAATTAGAGCCAGCTTCTGTAGCAAACAGTTCCCAAATCTCTGGGTAACACCATCCGAGTTTCTTTCTTAGGACGTCACAGTGTGATAGGAATTGGAGAGCCCTCCCCATCTTCTAGCTGTGCCGTTTGCGATATGTGGCCTCCGAGATCTCGGGAGGAGAAGAGAGAGCTGGATGGCTGTGCTGGCTGTTTGAGAGACCCACAACTGGAAGTGGCTTATATTACTTTGTTCCTCATTTGTTTTGGGTTAGAATTTCATCACTGGCCACAGTGCAAGTGCAAGGGGGGCAGGGAAAATGTAGTCTTGTGTGTCCAGGAAGAAGTGGTACGGTGAACATGTAACAGATCATTTACATACCCGGGTTAGAGAATTGTCTGGCATTATTCTTGAGTGACTTTTGGTCCACCTTCCCTGTGAAGCCTCCAGTGCAGATCTAAGGCATGAACAAAACCAGCGGAGGTGGAGCGTGTCCTCTAGCTGAGGGGCCTGGACAATGCAGGGTCGCTGAGTTGAAGGAATTGTGTGGTCTCAGCCACTGTCTCGGCCTAGGATTTCCAAAATGGAGATGACAACTAGCATCAGCTGTAGTGCAAAGGTGATTTGGGACAAAGTTTTATTCATCCATCCTGAAAAACAGCACAGAACTGGGAACAGCAGTGTGACAGCCTCGTTCGAGTCTGGCGGCTGTGCTCGTTCAGCCGTCTGTGAGGCTGCTGTGGGCCCGGTGCCTTTGCTGAGAAGTAGAAGCTCCACTCAGCCCTTCAGCCCTGGAGGCCCCGCAGCGGCTTGTCCCAGGCTTGCCCCTAACCCTGTGCCTTCCCCGCTCCAGGTGCACGAGAAGGATGTGATTGGCATCGCACACCACCCGCACCAGAACCTGATTGCCACCTACAGCGAAGACGGCCTCCTGAAGCTCTGGAAACCCTGATCTCGCTGCTCTTTCCACACTCGCTTCAGAGCATGTACTTACATGAGGACATATTCATGTCTTGCTGTTTTTTTTTTTTAGTCCAGCTTTTCTAAGCAGATTGTCTGAATTAGGCATAAGAATAATTTTGTGAAAATTCATGTTTAAGTAGCAGTAACCCTTTTTATATTTTTTAAAGGTATTTGTCTGTTTCTAATTGAGGCAAACACTTAATGTTTTCAATAGTCTTCTACCTGGAGAGTGAAATACTGATATTTCTAGAAAAAAATTGTACTCTTTGGATTATTTGAAATGCTGATTAAAACGTGCCTCCTGCAGTAAAACTTGTAAATAAGGAACTATCCCATATTCGGTAGCTGTTTCTGGTTTTTCTTTTTTTAGATATTAATAAACTTTACACCTTTCTGGAGGCTGTGTTTCTAGGCGTCAGTAAGTACTCATCTAGGTACTGTGTTTACTTAGAGTCAGGTGAGGGGCTGGGACGCAATGTGACGGTCCCTGAATCTGAAGTTCAGCAGGAGGTCGCTTCCAGGGTGGAAGGGTAGACTGTGAAAGGTTGGTGAAGCCCTCGCCTGTCCCGTCGTGCTCCTCAGTGGTGCCTTCTCCTGTGTCCTGGCCGACTCCAGCGAATGTCATCTCCAGCTTCTGGATAGAACCAGTTGGAGGATCCATTATGAGAATTCAGTTTTGACATCTCTTTCTATGTGAAGGAGGGTTTGGCATTGGAATTGTGCTATTGTTCTGAAGAAACATTAGAAAAGGACCTGGGATTTAGAAAAGTCTTTTTTGCTATGTGTGGCATTACCACTTAGCTAAAGAAAAAAAATGGAAAGCCAACAATACCCTTAAAACTATTTTGCATATGGGTGTCTCCTTTATGTTTAAAGATGTGTGGAATGCCTCTGTTGATGGATGAAGGTACCGTGCTGGGTACCATTTCAGGAAAGTGGGACTTTGTTTTTGTGGGCCTTTTATGCCCCTTTGTAATTCTAGCGTTTATTAAGTGCAAACCAGTGAGTAAAGTTTTTTATAAGTTGTGCGGTCTTATGATTAACCTTGATTGTAACTTGAAATACAGCCCGATGCTGTGCCTGGCACATAGTAGTGCTCAGTTTGGCTGAATTAATTCTTAGCAGCACTAAGAAATCCCTCTTTCCTACACACATTCCCAAAACTTTTTTTCCTTTTGCCACAAAACCTGCAGCTTTTTGACAAAATGTGGTTGGCTGCCATTTTTGGAGTTGAACATAGCCATGAATCCACGTGAATGTAGTCTGCCATCACAGTGAAAAGAAGCCTTCACTTAAGTAAAAGAAGTTTAAAGTGGAAAGCAGCAACAGCTTTGCTAAAATCCCTTAGAAAAACCTCAAAAATTGGGGTTGTGATTTAGCCCACAAGCTGGTGAGCGGGCAGTTGTGAGATGGCTACTTCGTGCCAAGGCTCACGGAGAGCGAGAATCCAGTCAACCTGTGTTCGCTGATTCGTTCTAGGAATTTTCATCAAGTGCCTGCTCTGTTCTGCACAGTGTGGAGGGCGGTTAAAAAAGACCTGTTTCAGATGAGTCTGACAAAGACAAACACTGCGTGATTTCCCTCATAGCTAGAAGACAAACAGGTGGATAAAGAGAACAGATTAGTGGTTACCAGAGGGGAAGTGGGTTGGAGGGGTGGGCAAAAGGGGTAAAGGGGCACATATATATGGTGATGGATATAAATTGGACTATTAGTGGTGAGCACAATTCAGTCTATACAGAAACTGAAAAAATAATAATGGGACGCCTGAAATTACACAGTGCTATAAACCAGTATGACCTCAATGAAATAACTGAAAAAAAATATAACCAAACAATAAAATCAACAAAAAAAAGAGACCAATTTCTGTCATCAGGTAGGGAAGAAAAGCACAAGTTAGAGTAATTAACGGGCCAGCCCCGTGGCCGAGTGGTTGTGCACTCTGCTTCTGTGGCCAGGGGTTCACCGTTTCGGATCCTGTGTGTGGACATGGCACAGCTCATCAAGCAATGCTGAGGCGGCCTCCCACATAGCACAACCAGAGGCACTCACAACTGCAATATCCAACTATGTACTGGGGGGCTTTGGGGAGGGAAAAATAAAAAGATGGGCAACAGATATTAGCTCAGGGCCAATCTTACTAAAACAAAACAATTAAAATAGTGGGGTAAGAGAAGAAACTCCTGAGGTTTTTTTGGTAAGGGGAGGAAGGGCACCTAGTCCAGCCTGCTGAGTTAGGAAAGGCTTCCCGAGCAGCTGGCCATGGAAGGACCAGCAGGAGCTGGTGGCGAAGGGCTTGGGATCTAAGTTACAGAAGGAGCCTTTCCAGGCCCTGCAGTGGGGCATGGTGGTAAGGCATGTGCTGGACAAATGGCAGTGTTGGGAGACCAGGCCAAGAGGAGAGGCCTGGATTGGGAGCTGTTACGTATATCTATTTTCTTTTTAATAAAGTAATGCATTGATGTAACAACGCAAAGGTGAAAAAGAAAATGAATCTGCCTTTCCCAGGTAACCCTTGTGCATCTGTCTACAACTTCCTTCATTTGTTGTGACTTGCTTTGTTCAAAAGTGGAAATGGCACTTCCCCTTACTCTGTGCCTGGCTTTCCTTCTGAAGGCCCACGTGGCCATCTCTCCACAGAAGCTGGGGGGGGGGGGGGGGGGCGCGGAGGAGCTGGAGACAGGCGCCTCACTGGAGCCACCTGTCGGGGGCGGGAGGCGAGTAACAGCCAGCACTGCTGGGCTGCTTGTCCCTTCACATCCTGGCAATCACATCATGATATTGGCCTCTCCAGCGCAGGGCCGGCGGCAGAGGCAGTCATGGCCAACTCCCTGCTGGAGGCGTGTGTTGCGTTCCCAGGGACGTGCTCTGCTCAGCCCACCCATTCACCACATACGCCTCTCCAGCACTGCAAACTCGCGGCATTAAAGTTAACTCCGTGAGGGTAAGGACGTTTGTCCTCCCTCCCACTCAGTTGTTGAATTAATGACTCTGGGAAACATTGGACGACCTAACGGTGTTTCAGGGCAACTTTTTAAGTATATAGTCTCAGGTGCACTTCAGTACCCTCTTCACTGGTTTTGTTTCCAACTTGTACTACTCCCGCTAACAAACAGGGTTGACCGAGCCCGCCCTCCCTATGTAAGCAGCCTTATTTAGTCCTCAGCCGCTTGCTGAGGCACAGCCTAGGATTCCCATGGTACACAGGAAGAAACAGGTTTCCAGAGGTTACCACCTTGCTCACGGAGCTCACTCAAAACCAGGCGTGAGTCCAAATCTCAATTCCTTTTCTCGCTTTGAATCTAGTCGCTGTCAGTTTCTTCTCCATCTTTAGGTTTGGGCAGAGGCAAAGAACCCGTGGATGGTTTCCCCACATCCTGTTAAAACTTATTTATGAAAACTGGCCACAGGCAGCGAGGTGAGTAGAAAGAGCACTGAAATACAAGAATCTGAATTCTCGTCTTTGCTATCATTTCTTTTTCCTTGGGCCACAAGAACAGTTCTGTCACCTGGTAACTTGTTGGGAGGCAAATTCTCAGGTCCTGCCCCAGACCTACAGAACCAGCAGCTGTGGGGCAGTGGGGCTCAGCAAGCCTGCTCAAATTTGAGAACCAGGGGGCAAGAGAGCAGTTTCCTCATCTACAAAGTTGGTGGTTTGATTCTTTTTTTCAGTCTCAGTTGCTGAGATAACCAAATTAGTTGATACAGGTACCAGACTTCAGAAACCCTTGAAAGCACACCTTTGTATTGCTGTGGCTTGCTAGCATTTTCATTCACTGCTTTTCAGAGCCTATGCTTCACTTTCCCACATTACTTGCAAAGAACTTGCAATGAAGTGTACACCTAAGCTGGGAGTACACCTAAGCTGGGAGGCTCCCTTGGTCTGAGCTTCACTCTTACTTACAGTATCAAGGGCTGGCATTATTTGACCTTCCACGGCAATTCTGACAGTGGCATTACCGTCCTAGGTGGTTAATACAACTATGTCCCTATGTTGGTGGCACTGAACCTTGGCTGTACATAACCATCCTAATGCTTAGGCTACACCCAGCTCAAGTGCACCAAAATCCCCTAACGGTGGGACTCAAAGCATCAGTATGTTTTAAAGCTTCCTAGGTAACTCCAATTGTAGCCAACGTCAAGAACCAGTACCATACGCAGAAAAGATCTGCCACATCCCACGAGCACCCTCATGGCACGTAATCAGTCTCTTACTTATTCCCTCCAAGTATGAGCAGGTGGGGAAGCATCACGGAGAAAGCATTAGAGTTCATGCTGGGGCCAGGAATGGCACTCGTGTGAAAACGTTGGTATGTCTGTGACGACCTTGGTCAGAGTTCTGAAATGATGATAATCAATGTTCTAGGAAGCATTTTGTTTTTTTAGACTACAAAGACTAACTTGTCAGTTGCTGCCTCTCTAGGTTATAACTATTTTATTAGTTTTTACTGTGGTAAAATATATGTAAAATTAAACCACTTTTAAATAAGTGTACAATTCAGTAGCATTAATTACATTCAGAAGGTTGTGTAACCATGACTATTTTCCAAACTTTTTCATCACCCCAAACAGAAACGATTAAGCTGCTGCCTCTCCAAGCACGCCCTTCCCTCCCAGCCCTCAGCGATCCGCCTCCATGAAACCTGCCTGTACTTCACGTCAGCAGAAGCACCCAATATTTGTCCTTTTGTGTCCGTCAGACATTTTGTTTCTCCACCTGTTAGACACACAGGTTGTTCCCCCTTTGGTTATTGCGAACACTAACAATAAAGGCATGCAAGTATCTGCATCAAGGAGTGGAATTACTGGGTCATATGATAATTCCATGTTTGGCCTTTTAGGAGCTGCCCAATTTTTCCCTAGCAGCTACCATTTTACATTCTTGCCAGCAATGTACAAAGTTCCAATTTCTCCACATTCTCACTTGTTTTCATTTGGGATTAGATTTTGGATTACTAGGTGTGAAGTGGTATCTCACTGTGGTTTTGATTTGTATCTCCCTCATAAATGATAATGTTGAAAACCTCACGTAAGGGTTTTTGTATTTTAATTTTTTAAATGTCTTTTAAAACATTCCTAAATATATTACAATACAGGTTCATTGTGGAAATTTTTACAATTTGTATATAAATCCAGTAACAACAAATTTGTCATAACCATTGTTTTGAATACTTTGATTTGATATGCTTTCCTCAATACCTGCTTCATATTCAAACCTATGAGGGCACACAGACTAAAAAGACAACCCAAGAATCATAGGAGAGGTTATCAATTAGGAATGTCACGATGACAAGAAACACCAAAGGCTTGGGAATATTGTTTACACCAAGTTTCCGTCTCTCCTTTTTTACTCAAGTGTTCTCTACGAGGGGAGCTGCAGATGCAGGCCACCTCCAAGCCAGAAATGCTATGCTTCCTGATGACGGGAGGTGCAGCAGAACCAGACAGAGGATAAAGGCAAAAGGCTCTCACCTTCTCATTCCAGTGTTTGCCAAGTTTTTAAAATCCCCCTTTTTGGGCTCATTACTCACCTCTCTACTTTTGCTCCCCACCCTTGTTTAATACTACCTCTTTATAATTAGCTATTTTTTGGTTACTCATTCTAACTAGTTAAATGAAAAGTTACCTATCTTAATTAGTGAAAAGCCAATGCTTTAATCTAGGGGGAAAAAAACCTGTGGTGACACATAGGAAATGCTTTGTAATCAGTATATTAGGGAGACATTCACACATTGCAAGAATTGCCTAAATTCTGATATCCAGATTTAAGCTTGTGAACATGAATTTTAAACATACAATTAAAGCTATTCATCATAATTTGTTATACTACCAACATTAAATTACAGTTACTTTGGAGCATAAATTGTTTAAAGCCAGCCTGTAATATACCTAAAGAACACCTTCCTAACTCATACATGCACATTACTCTCCATGTCTAGGTCTTATGACTAACTTCTAAGTTACCCTGCTCCAGAAGTCACTACTCTTGAGGCTTATCATGGTCCAGAGAGAAGGAAAAATATACAGATATTAAAAAAATAATGATAATAAGATGGCACAGCAGAAGGGAATGCAGTCCTGTAAGTGCAAGGCCTGAAGCAGCAGCAGATCTGATAAACCCCTTCTGTAGAAAGGTGTCATTTCCATCACTGACCCACAGGCTGAATCACAGAGCATGCCATCTTCAAGTACAGTGGAGGCAACAGAATAAATGCAGAGGCATCACGAGTCCCACGGAGTACAGCTATACAGACCAACACTTCTCTACAAAGTCAGTTCTCTGTCTGATTGCCAGTTAACACACAGTTTTAATTTCATAGTTTACAATGAAGGGTCATACACTGAAGTCAATACATATACCTGGCATTTCAGTCTAAGCTATTCCACATACACAGCTGAAATCAATTACAAGGTATGGCCTAACAAACGCTAGGGGAAAATTCTTTTTAAAGTAGTTTTTACAGGTGTTAAACTTATCTTGCACACTGAAGTCATCATACATACAGGGCAAAGTCAGAGCTTTTATACTTGAGTTTATTCTTCATTTAACTTTTAAAACACTACTATAGTTGAATATTAAAACAAAAACAATAGCAAGTAGTGAGCATATTCTGATTACAGTCCTTCACTCATTCACTACCGCATAAAAAATGCCAGCAGTGAGTGTTGGTCACTGGCCCCATTAAGAGGTCTGACACTGAACACCACCCCTGGGATGATGCTCGTCATCCTCATACGCTTCTCCATTGTAATGGCGCCGTCTTTCCTGATTCGGATCAAAGTCCACCAGTTCTACCTGGTCCATTTCATCAGTCTCTTCTACTTCCTTCCTCTCAGGTAGGAGTTTTTCCAGCAAGGAGAGTTTATCAGGAGAGAGAAAGCCATTCTCAGGAAAGTTTACCTATAAAAAAAGAAATTACTCCAAGTTCAATCTGATTTACTTCAGCAGCAGCTCCTTAGACAGATTACTGTCCCATTTCCCCCAGACATATGTAACCACACCATCTTTCGGTGAACCTGCCAGTCCCAGGTTAGAATACACGTTCTAAAAGGAATAGCACCAAAAACTCTGAGAACCAGAGTAAGGATTCCAGTAAAGTTGCACTGTTAACAATCACTGTCTATTCATCAAGTTTTTTTTTTTTTTTACACGCAAACCCATCCTAAAACACATTCCAATCTTTTAACATATAATTTAAACAAAGCCATTCTTAAAAAAGGTAGCCCTTTTTTACCTGGAGATATTTTTAATAAATGTATTTGTGAGAGACCAATCAGTTTAAGATTGAGGAAAACGGCTGGGTTGCTCTATGAACCATGCTATTAACAAACCAAGCATTGAACTATTTTGCCAAAAACCCACAATTGTTATTGTAAAGTGCTTCTGAACATGAAGATCCTAGTTACAGCATTCCATTAATAAAATACCCACTTGCCAAGCACCCCTGCCCCACCAATCTTTAAATAATTTAGCCAATAATGATGCAAACAAACCCAATCCCAACTGGTTAACAGAGAATGTTCAACAGGAGAGGAGTATTAGATCAATGTTTTTTATTTCTTCCTGGACAAGGAAAAATATAAATTTGGTATTTCTTGCCATTCAGAAAATGTAATTCTGTTATCAGGTTTTAGTAAGCTGATCATTCTCAAATATTCCTTAAGTAGTTTATAGCTTACCTTAAATTCGATGATTAGGCGACCCTTTTCATACGGTCTGCGATAAATTGGCATGCCTTCATTTAGCACACACTTGATATCTCCATGCTTGACAATCTGACCTAAAAACATCGAAGGCAAGTTCTTTCTTAAACAGTGACATTTTTACGAGGTAGGGAAAATAACAAACAGAAGAATGCGTCCCAGCTCACTGATTTGTTAGCGCCATTGAGCTGAGTCTGATTCCTAGCTCACTGCTAGGAGTAAATTTATGTGAAGCAATCCTGTCATCCTTTATTTGTGGATTTTCTAGGGGATTCTGAAAGAGACCCCAGACCATACAATTTCAGCTAACAAGGTAGGATACATAATTGAGCAAGTAAACCATCAGTTTTCTCAGTGCCTATACTGGCTATCGGCAGACAACGAAAACGCTTGAACACAAAGAGCAGCTCCTCCAGTCACATACCTGGATGAGAGGTGATGACTATGGTTCGGTTGTCAAGAGTGGATATTGGCTTTTGGAAGCCACACAATGCTTCAACCAGCTGTATGTCCATACACATGAAAAGGTCTTCTCCTCGTCTGTATCAATGTAAATACGGCACATACTTAGATCTTTCAAATCACCAATCATTAGAAGTACCACAGAAGGCAATGCTGTTTTCTTAACAGTAAAGGTATCTTTCACAAAGACGCTCTTTCTTCCCCATTCTAAAAACAGAGAGCAACAAATAGACGGAGCCTGCCAGCCCTGTTTTCTGGACAAGGCTTTAGAATTCTTCTACACACTTTGCTAGGCAGCCTCTATCACTTTCCTTGAATTGTTTCATTATTCAATTTTAAATCTAGTTTCTCACATAGAGAAGAAAAAATTCTCCCAAAAGTGAGGCAAAAAGAAAGCAAAAATACATTAGAGAGAGAGAGAGAACATTATGGTCTAAGTTAAACAGACCTCAGGCAGGTCCTAGATTATTTAGGATTTGTCAAATTAAATAAAGGGGACATGGCCAACCTCAAGGGATAGTTAAGAATTTACTTTTTTTTTTTTTAAAGATTTTA
Organism: Equus caballus; assembly: GCF_041296265.1. Taxonomy (NCBI): domain Eukaryota; kingdom Metazoa; phylum Chordata; class Mammalia; order Perissodactyla; family Equidae; genus Equus; species Equus caballus. Next base: position 62,716,459 of record NC_091706.1, on the reverse strand, counting down.
TTTTTCCTTTTTCTCCCAGAGCCCCCGGTACATAGTTGTACATTTTTAGTTGTGGGTCCTTCTAGTTGTGGCATGTGGGATGCCGCCTCAGCGTGGCTTGATGAGCTGTGTCCACGGCCCAGGATTCGAACCAGCAAAACCCTGGGCCGCTGAAGCCGAGCGCACGAACTTAACCACTCGGCCACAGGCTGGTCCTAAGAATTTCTTTGTTGATACATATGACTCAAGCAACATTAAGTGCCTGGCATATTATGAATAATCTTTTTATATTTAATAACAGTCCACTTCCTTCTCCTAGTGCTTAAACTTTCTTCTTTTCCAAACTGTATTAATAACATATCTTTAATCAGGCATAATATTCTCCAGAAAAACTGAGGATTCACCTCAAATGATAGCATCAAAATCCTGACAGCAATTCCCATTATTATTGAGACACTTGTGTAATCTTCTATTATAATTCATTCAAAACCAGTTCCTTCAGCTGTCATTCCCACAGATTTACCAGAACCCTAAAGTGGTCCAATGTTTTAAAATTAGCCATCGATTTAACACATTCACTATTAACCATCAAGCTTTCTTATGCTTCACTCTAAGTTCATTGTAGACACAGTATTAAATACTTTGTACCAAAGGCCTGAATTTATATTCTATTTCAGTTTTTTTTATAGAGATGGTTCTAGACATTTATTTACATTAATTAAAAGCCAACCCAATTTACCATCAACTCAAGATTGAAAATGGTGAAAACTTTAGTGCATTTATTCCAAACTAACTGCTCAGACACAGATTGAGGCCAAAAATCTGTCTGGGGGTGTTTCCCCTAATCTACCCGTTTCTACTCATACCTCCTAATTCAAGTAGATCCTCCAATTCCGGATTAGGTAACAATTTACCTAAATTTAGACCAAAAACTAAAATCTGATCCTTTTGTTTTTAGTCTCTTAAGACTGAAACATTAATGGTCAACACCCTTTTAGAAAAGACACTATACACCGCCTAAGTCTCCTGCTATACTTTTCCAGGTGCTTCCAGGAAGTAAAAAATACCCGAAACACGCAAGACACCAGTTTGAGTAGTCGATGATAGAGTTTTACCGAGTAAAGACAGCATGGTCCTTCTGATCTAGAACAATGATAATGTCTCCTGGCTCCAGTCCTGGTTCTTGGTCGCCTTCGCCATGGAATGTTATCTTCTGGCCATCTTTCATGCCTAAAAACAAAAGGTAATTTTATGTTCTTCCTCAGCATCCAACTGAGGTCAGAATCTCAACCTATTAAGAAACACAGAGGCATGTTTTTGTGTGTGCACAAAAAAACGTTCAAGTCTTCGAGGATGCTCAAGTTTACAGAAATGGCTAAGAACGCCCACATGATGTAAGGCCAATTTCTTACTCAACAGAGTGATTACAGTCGAGAACAAACTCTTGAGGCAAACAGACCAGGCCTCAAATCTCAGAGCTGCTGTTTACCACCAGCAGATTCCTCCAGGGAAGCCAGCTGCATAACCTGCCCCACTCCTACCTCGCCTGGGCAGTTGTGAGGATTCATAAAAAGGGTGATGCTGACACCAAATCAGTGACTGGCAGACATTATAACCATAGATGGGAACTGTTTCAATTTCATTACTTAAAAGAACCTACATCAAACTATTTCTATTAAGTCTAACAGGAGCATAAATGAAGACTTTCTCCTACTGTATTGGCAGTATTTATATATAGGAAACCTACATATATATATATATATATATATAACAACCTAAAAAACTTAAAAATCCCTAATCTTTTTGTGTAAGATTGGTTCTGTTTAGCCCCCTTAAAAGAAGATAATTACTGGGGTCGGCCCGGTGGCATAGCGGTTAAGTTTGTGCGCTCCACTTTAGTGGCCCAGGGTTCGCTGGTTCGGAACCCAGGTGTGGACCTATGCACTGCTTATCAAGCCATGCTGGGCATGGATGTTAGCTCAGGGCCAATCTTCCTCAGCAAAAAGAGGACTGGCGGCAGATGTTAGCTCAGGGCTAATCTTCCTCAAAAAACAAAAAAGATAATTACTGTTGGACACTCCTTCAGCCCATGTGGTTAGTTTCAAAAGTACAGAGAGAAGTATTTTCCAACAGGGCAAAAATTTCTTAAAGGCCAACATACTTTACCAAGATTCCCCCCTTTCTCCCTCTGGCCCATGTTTCCGTTCATGAAGGGCTTACTCAGACCCCCTTTCTTTAAATATAACTCCTATATCGTGTCTGCAGATCATTAGGCTGTAGCAGTCCTGATTATTTCCTGAACCCATGATCACCAAGGTCATCCAACAAGAGCAACTTCGTTTCGCTTTCTATTATGGGAAATATCAAACCCACATAAACGCAGCCAACAGTACAATGAATCCCGATATAGCCATCAGTCTGGATCCAGCAGTTACCATCTCAGGATTAGTACTTCACATATCATACCTCCATCCACAACCCCTCCCTGTATCTGAAGCAAAATCCAGACATACCAATTAACCTGCAAATACCAGTGTGCACCTCTAAAAAAAACAAGAACTTAAACCACAACATCAGTATCGTACACTGACAAAACTAAACAATCTGTCTTTAATCATTAATGAGGCAAAGTACCTGTCTTGTTACACTAGTGAAGCAAATAAACTCAGCCAGGTTCTGCTGGTTGTTCCACTACTGTAAAGAGCACGGGTTAAGTGCAACATAAACGGCTTCACAGGCAACTAACGCCGTCCTAAGTACACACTGTTGGTAGCAAGCAAGGGGGTACATCTTACCAGAGGGGAAAAATCCAAATGCTACTACACATGGGCCAATTAAGGGGGGAAGAAATGGAGGGAGGGCAGTATCATGATTCACGTGGGAGAATACTACTGCAGGGGCTTAAATTAATGTAGGTCTATGTATTAATATGAGATGATATAATATTAACAATTCCCTATCAGTATGTACAGTACAATACTAACTTCATTTCAAAATAAGTCTGAAAGAGATTATCATAATACTGATTATTTCAGTGTAGAAGAATTAGATTCTAATTTATTCTGGGGTTATATACATTTCTAAAATTTCTACAATGAAGATGTATTGCTGTGTTACACTTTCAAATGTTTTTTTATAAACTGACCAAATAAAGGAATTGGCAAAATAAAAAATTAAATTCTAGTAATATAAAAAAAAGTTATATAGTTATAACCTAGAACCGAAGAGGCAGAAACTAACAGGTATGTTTACAGTCTGTAAAAAACATCTTAAAAAGCAATATTCATAACCTAAGTTCTTACAAATCAATTAAGAAATAAAACATGTTCATTGGTTTTAAAAAATTAAGTAAATATTTTAATAAGAACCCCCCCAATTCTTCACCTAAATCCCCCCAAAATCCTTAAAAGTACACATATCCCTTAATCTAGCAGTTCCTAAGGATAGTACGAATCTGTGAAATTAATTGCAAAAAAATTTCAGAGCTAATGGTTCAATACAAGAGAATTCAGTCTGGAACACTGCTGTTCATTTACTGATGTAGGGGTTCTATTAAGGATGGAGATCCCTAGTGTATTCCCTACAGATGTACCAAAAAAGTCTGCACTGAAACACACTATTTATTACGCAGCTAAGAGCTATCTCTGGGGTGATAATACATACAACGCTATTGAGGGTAGTCTTCCACAATTATAAAATGTAATGTTAATAAACTAGAAACTTGCCACAGCTCTCAAGAATTCAGAGTAAATGGCTCAGAACTCACCTTTGTCGATATGAACTTCTAGAATCTTCTTCTCTCGAACTATCTTCCTTCCGTTGCAGCTTTTACATCTATCTTTAGGACTGATGCGTTCCCCGTGGCCTTGGCACTCCATACACACAGACTGGATCTGCTGAACCATGCCAGGTCCTATCTGGTGGATTCTTATCTGCATTCCAGTACCGCGGCAATTGGGACAGCACTCGACGGCTCCTTTCTTACCACCTCGGCCTAACAAGTTGTGAAACAAATCAAAGTATGGATGAATTTAGTGCCGAACACAGTAATGATGTGTTTAATCATTTAATTAATAACAGTTTTATAACTGTGTTTAATAATACAGTTCCTAACACCACACTTCATTAATACTTTCAAGGTCTGATGGAATGCTGGGCCCTGAGAATCTGCAATCAGCTTCAGTTATCTATAAACCTCTCAACCGCTGTCTTTCCAAGGAGCTACTTCAGAATTTTGAATCTTAAATGTGCTCCCAAAGCACAATTCTTAGGACTACGCTATCTCTGAGATGAGAACATTTTGGAGAGTTTGTTCTCTTTAGAAGATGATATATTTCCAACAAATAATTGGTATTTATAAAAACCTTAGAGGTTCATAGCCAGTAATGTCTCCAGATGAAACAGGTTCGTGTCCAAAAAGAGGACAATGTGTAAATTACTGACAGATTATTAAGCCACTGGAATGGTTCTGAAGTTTTAGAGATAATACGAGGAAAAAGGACACCAAGTTAGATTGATCCCAACTGCACTTAAAATATACACATAAAACAGTGCTGCGATTTTGCTACTATTTCTCTAGCTGGTAGGTTCGGTGGTTTCCCTCACACTTGGCACTCTTTTAGGCAGTGTATTATTTGTCAGTTCTATATATCCAGAAAGGCTTCAGTTAAAGATATTAAAAGAGCATACCTTCACATTTGTCACAAATCACATTCTTTTGCAGAGCTAGTTTCCTGGTTGCACCGTTATATAAATCTTCTAAGGTTACTGAGAGCTGATGTACAACATTTTTACCTAGAATAAAACATTGCTCATTAAGAATCTAAACCGCTGCACCATATTTGTAGTTCAACGCACTAAAAAAACAGGAATGGATAAGGAAAGAGAGCCTCACAGGGTCCATCTGTTGAGCATCTATTACATGCATAGAACGCTGGCCACATTATGAGGCAAGACCTTCAAAGTATGATGTAAATCCAGAGGAGGAAAATTGGGTGAGATTAAGAAATTTGCCTAAGAACGTAGTGGTGGCCATTTTATAAATTACGGCAATCAAAGACGGCAAAAGCACTTGAGAAAACATTTTTTATTAGGTAGATGCACATTTCACAATACATTAATTCAAATTGCATTTCTGTCCCAATAATTCTTTGAATCTTTCACTTACTATGGTATTGAGCACCACGGCCAATTACTTCATTCAAAAATCCTTCAGCACATCAACTTCCAACTAATCAAGACGGGCCAGGGAAGCGCATGTATTTATTCAGTCTTCCCAGAAGGGTACCAATTCAGGAAGCAGCAGCAACAGCACAGTTAATGCACTGACTCTTTAAAGGCTCCCTTTCTCATATTCTTTACCATAGTGCTGTCCAACACAATTTTCTGCAGTGATGGAAATGTTTTATATCTATGCTATCCAACATAGTAGCCACTAGTCACATGTGGCTATTGAGCACATAAATGTGGCTAGTGCAGACTAAGGAGCTTTTTACTTTTGTTGTGAATTAATCTAAATTTAATGTGGCCAGTGGCTACAAATGAGTGCCATATGTATCTCACCTGAGAAAGGGAGGTGGAAGGTGGAGATCATACAAGGACACTGAGACTACAGAAAAGAAGTCACCTGCCAATGGTTAATAAGTTCCTAGGGAGTGATTCTTCCACAAAGACTTAATCCACCACAAAACATTACTGCCTTACGCGTAAGTGAAAAAAGTTCTCACATTCCTGCACGACATGCCAAGTGAACATTTTTAGTTTCCAAGGATGTGAAGCACCATTAACTAGATCCTTCTGCTCTTATCTAGCTCCAGCTTCGGGTTATGCATCACAAATACAGTCCCACTTGGTTCCGGCACGCCGAAAGCTGCCCCTTTTACTTTAACTTAAGAGTTTGGAGTACAGGGAAGGAAAAAAGCTTCAAGTTTGATTAAGCAAGTGTTTGCCAGTATCACATAAAAAAAAAAAAAAAGACCTTTCATTGGTCTAAGCCACACAGGAGAGCTTGCTGATAATTCTGCATTAAAAACAAGATGAGTAATAATAAAAAGACCACTACTATTCTGTGAAACAAACCATTCTAAGCAACTGATTTTGACTGCAAATGACTTTAAGGTAAATTCCTCAAAAATAAATAAAAACATACCCCTTTCAAGAACTGAGTCAACAATTTCATTTTATCTGAATCTTAAAAAACAGTGAAATTTAATGGCTTGCCCATTCCTTCTGAAATGGGCTCCACCCACTGGCCCTTGTTTGTGTGTATGAACTCTGCTGGGAACAAAGACTACCGTTCTGACCTGAACGCTGTACTCCTGTGAACAATATTTCTACAGCCCAGAAACCGTTTCTATTAAATGCTAAAGACACGTACTTTGATATAAAAAAGCCAAAGCAAGATTAAACAGACAACAGGCTATTTAGAGGCACAGAACCGGTGTTCCCACCCTGACCGACTGCTGCCTTGCTACATCCGGCCTTGAGGAAAGTTTTAGGTTTCTGAACATCAACTCGCTCTCTTGACTGAATAAGTGCCTCCCACAAGGGGAGGGGGTCAAGTAAGATTTGTAAAAAGGGCTTTTATAATTATGTTCCTATTCTTTGTTCCTGTAATTAAGGCTTGATGACCTTACAAAGTCATCTACACTTGAGAGCTTTAAAAGCACTCACTTGTTAGCACGGATTGGCTTAGCTATTCTTAGTTACATCAAATCTCATTTAAAAAAACTATACCACAAATCAAACCAGCAATTTATGGCCAGTTCGCATCATTACACCAACATGTAAACAGGCATTTAAAATAGGTGAATTCTCAAGAATTTGCTTTGACCAAAGGCTACTTTAATTTGCTGCAGGTGGACTAGCCTAGTCTTACCTCGCCTTTCTCTCTGCATCCTTCCTCCTCCTCCAAAAAACATATCAAAGATGTCCATGGGGGAGCCAAAACCGCCACCTGCGCCACCTTCTTTAATGGCCTGTTCTCCTCCTTTGTCATATAATTCCCTTTTCTTTGCATCAGAGAGCACTTCGTAAGCTTGAGATATCTGTTTAAACTGTGAGAAAAAAGGGAATAAATTTCACTTAAAAAAATTTACAAAGCAAAGCCACTGTATTAGACACAGTCAACTCCAGGTTGTAATGGACACACTACACCCCCGGCAAAGGCCAACCCAGCTACGTTTAAGAACACGACCATACTACTTGCCTTCTCGCCTTCGTTTGGATTCTTATCAGGGTGGTACTTCAAGGCCAGTTTCCTGTAAGCCTTTTTCAATTCCTCCTGGGTGGCATTGGGTTTGACCCCCAAAACATCGTAGTACGTAGTTTCCTTCACCATTGTCTACAGCCTAAAACAACAAGAGGTACTTCTAACCGACTTTCCACTGGTAGCTTTGATTAGTAAAATCAGAGTTAAGGTGGAGAAATCTGTTCTCCGCCGAATCTGATTAGGAGAGCACAGGCTTCCCTCAAGTTCACGGAGAAGGCAGCAATCCCTTGGATAATTCAGCCCTAAGTCCTAACACTCAATAGAAGCTAACAATCAAGGGGGAACAACTCCAGCGCCGCCTCCTCCAGCAGCTGGTTCCCTCTCTCCCATCCGAAAGCCTCCACACTAACCAGACTCTCCTCTGGATCCTTCCCGTGTCCCTTCCCCGGCAGTGAGGCAGCAGTAAACCAGAGGAGCACGAGTAGGTTCAGTCCACTGGTTATTACATCATCTTTGTCTTTGGTAAATCTGATAAACCATCCCCTCCCGAGGGGGGAAAAAAAAAAAGACAGGAGAGGCGCAAGGGGGGAGGGAGTGGTTTCTGAAACTGATTAAGAACGCCAGCGCCAGAAGGCAGGCTCCCCTCCCCCTCAGTCCCGGGGCCGTTTCTCAATCACAGGACGGCCAGCTCCCCCGCTCCGACCGCCGACCCTCCGCCGCCCCCCGAGCCGGCGCAGTCTACACGTCGTCAGGTTTCCCCTTGCACTTGGCGCCGACCGTTCAGGTTTCCTTCCTTTCTCCCTCCCAGCCTGGACCAGCCGGTGGGAGGGGAAGCCCAGGGCTCAACAAAGACAAGGAGAGGAGGCCGGAGAAGCGGAGCCCGCAGCCCCTCGCCCCGCGGCTCGTCCGCGCGTGCGCGCAAAGCTCGCCCACCCCGCGCGCGCGGGCCGAGGGGCGCCGGGGCCAGCCGCCGCCGCCAGCGGGGCCTCAGGGACCTCGGGCCGGATGGGGAACGGGGAAACTTCAGGAAGGTCTCGGGCCGGCTCGCCGGGGCACTACCCCGGCCCTCCAGGGAGGGAACCGTGGAGCCGGGGACCGACAGCCCTCCCGCCCACGCGGGGGCCAACCGCCCCCGACCGCGGCTCCATCCGGTTCCCGGCGCCGCCGACAGCGCCGGCCTGGGAGGGAGCCCCGGGGAGGCGGGCTGCCGACACTCACCGGTGAGCGGGCCGAGGCCGGGGTGGGGGAGCGAGAGAGAGCGCGTTGCTGTGCGCAGCTCGGGCAGCCGCTGCTCCTCCGCCTCTCACCGAGCGTTCTGGAAAGTTCCCCCGACGCGCCGCAGCCGCGGTCTTTTGTAGCCGAGCCCGGGCGCGTCACCCGCCGGAAGTCCCGCCCTGCCCGGCGCTCCCACCGCCCCGCGGTTACCCGGGCAACGGCGCGTGGGCGCTCGGGCCGGGAGGGGCTGCGCCCAAGGGCCTGGTGGGGGTGGGCGCCTGCCCGGGTTCCCGGCGCTTGTCGAACTTTCTGGAGCCCTTTCTTTCCGCCGGTGGGCCCGAGAGGGCGGAAGTGTCGGGCGGCAGCGGGGATTGCCCGGGGGCCGCTGCGCATCAGTCCCGAAATCGGTGGGGCGGCCCGCGGGGACGGGAGGGCTGGGCTCGGCCCGGCCGGGCGGGCATCTCCCGCGGCCCCTCGCCCGCGCGGTTCCTTAGCCCCGAGGTTCTGGGAAGCCGCCGAGCCGGAAATGCTGAGCAAGCCGGGCCTGGGCCCCAGAGCAGCCGCGCAGGCCTGGGGTCGCGTTCTTCCCGCGCCTGGTCCACGGCCTCGGAGGGGCTCTTTGTGCAAGTCCCAGCTCCGGGACACGCGGCGTCTGCCTCGGCCTAGCCGGCTCCCGGGGCGGGCTCAGCCCGGGAACCTGCGAGTGCCTGGGTGCACGCAGGGCCTTGGACTGTGCTCTGGCCAGGCGTGCACCCGGGTTGGCGAGCCGGGGACACACAGTGGCACCAAGAGTGGTTAACAAATTGTTTCAGTTATTTGACCTAACTTGTAAGTCCGTCGTCGTCCCCCGCCCCCCCCCCAGCCCCCCACTTTCGGAAACTGGATCTACAGTCTGCAAAGTGAGTCTGGGCTTTCAAATGTTGGGACTGGGGCATAATGGAAAATGGGGGCTGTCTTCTTTACTCAGTAAGACGACAAATTGGAGCACCGAGAAACCTGGAGATGCAAAGTTGGAAAAGCCGGGTTCACACTGCTTAGACTTCAGTGGGGAGCCGGCCCAGTCAGTGCACAATAAGGGACCCACAAGATAGAGGTCAGCTGGGCAGAGGCTCCCGCGTTCGTCTGATGGGACAGAGAAAGCTTCCCTGGGAAACGGGTGGTTGAGCTGAGTGTTGAAGGGAGAAGAGCTTTCCCAGCAACAGACAAGTGCAAGGGAAGGCTAAGGTGTGGAGGAATATGACGTTTTTAGGGAATTGCAAGTAATTGCATGTGGCCAGAGCTAAGGGAGCTGGAGTGGCAGGAGGTGAGGCTTCAGAGCTCTAGGGAAGCACCTCCTGGTACATCTTGCTAAACTATTTTTGAACCTTACCCTGGAGGCGTCCTCATGCGTTTCTCTTCAGCCTTCTCTCCTTTATTTAAACCGTGCAGGCCAGTCACACCGAATTATCTGCAATTTCCCAGAGGCACTTTGTCATCTCTCTGCTTTTGCTCTGGCTGACAAACACCTACTTTTCCCAGTCTTAGATGTTGCCTTCTCAAATGCTACCTCTGGTATAGTTTTTTCTTTTCACCAGCAGTTGCTTAAGTCTGATGCTGCCAGGCAGGGAACGAGGGCTTGGTAATGTAAAAATCGCATTAAGTCCGTGGTTCCTGCCCACGAGGAGGTCACCACGTAAAGGAGAAGTTGCGTGATTAATGCTAATAAAGAGTATTGGGGTGCTGAGTGGGGGGGACCTTGCACCATCCACATGAGTATCCTAGGCTGAGAGACCGGCAGTTGTGAAAACGTGAACTGTTAGAGAGCAGCAAACAATAACTGAATAATAAATACCGCTTGTGTGTTATGTAGGGTTGTAGTCCTACAGGCCCTGCTTTGCTGTAACGTGGGCTGTGTGTCTGTGAATCTAACGCTGGTCAAAGCATGTGAAATAAGCTTCAGTACCGAGTATATCAAGTCAACCAAGAGTTTCCGCAATCAATGTTACCGTGCCTGCTTCATAAATCTTACTGTGTTTAGTGTTTCTTTTGGCCTAAGGAACCCAACTGAAATTCCCACAACTTTTAGGAAGATGGAAGTGTGATACAAATAAGGTACCTCCTTGAGAGTGCCCCATCAGGCTGTGAAATGAGATACTGAAAATACTTTTAAAATCTGCACCCTCACTAAGTGAGATTAATTCTTAATAAGAATAAAATAAGGGACGTAAAAGTTGGTTAAAAAAAGGAAGACTGTGTACTTGCTTGCTTCTGTGTGCATAGAATATTTCAGAAGGATACCCCCAAAACTTGTAATATGGCTGCCTGTGGGGAGAGCTGGGTGCTGGGAGAGGTGAGTGGGAGGGAGACATTTCACAGTGTACCCTTCTGTGACTCTGGAATGCTTAACCCATTTGAATGTAGTACTTACTTAAAAATTAAACTTAGAAAAGTATAAAATTGCCTCCTCCCAATGCAGGCTTTGAAGTAGTAACGTGTCACCCCAACGGTAAAGCAAAATTAAGGGATTCTTAGTTGCCTTAAAAAAACCATTACGTATGTTCTGTTTGACATTTTTCCCTTATAGAAACTTTCCTCAATGATGCTGAAAACATGACGACTAATATTATGGCTTTTCAGTAATAAGAGTTAACGCTTTTAAGAAGCATTCTTATTTACTCAAAATACAAATATATTAGCAGTAATTTAGTATGTAATCTTTTCTTGTAAAGAAATGAGATCATATTATACATGCTGTTTGCAACTTACCCTTTTCACTTAATTTATTGTCATCTTACCACATCAGGATAAATAAATCTACCTTGTTATTTTTAACGACTTTATAGTAGATAGTATGAAGGCACTATAGTTTATTTAACCATTCCCCTCTCCATAAACATTTTGGCAATTTCCAGTAGTTTACAAACAATGCTGCAGAGAAAGTCTCAAACTCAGCTTTGCGTACTCATGAGTATTTATATAAGATGGACATCTAGAATTGAAATTGCTGGGTCAACGTGAATGCAGATTTAAAGTTGTAACAAATAGCTTTCCATGTGGGTTTGTACTGCAGCCAGCAGATGTGAGTGGGTCTTGCCAAGATGGAGGATTCTGTCTTTTTTTTAGTCTTTGCGAATTTTGGAGGTTAAAAAGTGATATCTAGGGGCCAGCCCCATGGCATAGTGGTTAAGTTCAATGTGCTCTGCTTTGGCAGCCTGGGTTCCCAGGTTCAGATCCTGGGTGTGGACCTATACCACTCATCAGCCATGCTGTGGCTGTGACCCACATACAAAATAGAGGAAGATTGGCACAGATGTTGACTCAGGGCTAATCTTCCTCAAGCAAAAAGAAAAAAAAAGAAAAAAGAGGAAGATTGGTAACAGATGTTAGCCTAAGGTGAATCTTCCTCAGCAAAATTAAAAAACAAAAATTTGAAAAAGTGATATCTATTGTTTTAATTTGAGTTTCTGAAATAATATGGTTAAGCATCTTTTAAATGTTTACCAGCTCTTCTGTCAACTGTCCATTCTTTCTTTTTTTTTTTTTGAGGAAGATCAGCCCTGAGCTAACAACTGCTGCCAGTCCTCCTCTTTTTGCTGAGGAAGACTGGCCCTGAGCTAACATCCGTGCCCATCTTCCTCTACTTTTTTTTTTATATGTGGGACACCTACCACAGCATGGCTTGCCAAGTAATGTCATGTCTGCACCCGGGATCCAAACTGGCAAACCCCAGGCCACCAAAGCAGAACATGTGAACTTAACCGCTGCACCACTGGGCCGGCCCTGTCCATTCTTTCTATTGGACCATTTTTCTGTGGTGTAACTCCACTATTTTAATGATATGTAATAGCACTTTTTTTTTTTAGTTTTTTAAATTTTTCCTTTTTCTCCCCAAAGCCACCCCAGTACATAGTTGTGTATTTTTAGTTGTGGGTCCTTCTAGTTGTGGCATGTGGGATGCTGCCTCAGCATGGCCTGATGAGTGGTCCATGCCCAGGATTCGAACCAGTGAAAAGTGGGCCGCCAAAGTGGAGTGCGTGAACTTAATCACTCAGCCATGGGGCCGGACCCTGTAATAGCACTTTTATATCTGAAGTAGTATGTGTTAGTCTGTCACGCGTCACAATTATTTTGTCTAGTGTATTGTAGCTTTTGACTTAGCACCTACATCTATATTTGTATATATATCTTGGCGATATAAAGGTTTTAACTTTAATGTAGCTAAGTTTTAACTCTTGCTTTTTATTTTTTGCTGAGGAAGATTTGCCCTGAGCTCACATCTGCTGCCAATCTTCCTCTTTTTTATATGTGAGCTGCCTTCACAGCATGGCCACTGACAGTCAAGTGGTGTGAATCCTGCCTGGGACCTGAACCCAGGCAGCTGAAGCTGAGTGTGCCAAACTTAACCACTAGGCCAGCAGGGCTGGCCCTAATGCTTTCTTTTTGACTTTTGCATTTCTTTTCTTCTCCTCCCTTTTCCCCGTCTCTCCCCGTCTCCCTTCTCCTTTATTTGTTATATTTAGGAAGCTGTCACCAATCCAGCATTATTGATGTATTCTCCCAGGTTTTCTTCTGGTACTTTCATGGTGCCAGTTTTTACATTTCAATTTTTATTACAGGTAGAATTTATTTTGGTATAAGGGCTGAGGATTATTTGTAAGTAACTGAGCTTTATTTTTCTCCAGATGGCAAGCTAGTTTGTCTAACACTATTTTAATGCTCTATTTTTCCTGACTAATGTGAAATGCCACTTTTATTGTAGACTAAATTTCCATTGAAATACATTTTAATGTTTGGGAGGCCTAGTTCCCCTCATTGCTTCTCCTTTTTATAATTCAATTTTCTGGCATTTTCTAGTATGTTTATTCTTCCAGATGAACTTAAGAATATTTCTGGCAGATTCCCCTCAAAATCCCAATGTGATTTTGATTGTGATTACATTGCTTTTATGTATCAGTCAGTCTGGGAGACTTAACATGTTTATAATGTTGAATCTTCCTACCCACGATCGAGGTATACTGTGCTTATAACTGTGTATTCACTTTCTTCATTGTATTTTTTTTTTAAAACTAGGTCCTGATTATTTCTTCCTAAAGATGTTGCTAGATACTGTCTTTTTGTTGCTATCACGAGTGGTCTCTTTCCTTTCCATTATATTTTGTTCTGGTGGTGTGTTCGTAACTCTTGGTAACCATGTGATCAGATCGCAGGTGTCCATGGAGGCAGCTGGAGATGGCTAGAGGCTTGTCAGGAGCCAAGTCTTAAGAGCTTGAGCAATGTGCCAGAAGTTTGAATTTTATCTTGGAAGCTTTTGAGAGATACTGGAAGATTTGGGGGATAGGGTTATATAACCTCTAACAGCTGACATTTTTTTTTTTTTTGGTGTGCCTGTCAGGCACTGTGCTAAACTCTTTACAAATGTTGTCATGTTTTAATCCTCAAAGCACCCCCTTTTACAGATGATCTGATCGTATTTACATTTTAGACCAGTCATTTGGGCGCTAACGTGAAGGATGGACTCTTAGGAAGCTTTTATGATGAGAGATCAGATTAGAAGCGGTAAGGCATGAACAGTAGACATGGAGAGGGAGGGAATGTCAATACAGAGGTGGAATCTGCAGGTCGCGGTGACTGGACGAAGAGAGAGGGCGGAGTCCTGGCTGACTTCCAGCTTCCTAGCCTGGGCACCAGGATGGCTGGGGATGCCTTCCTGAGAGGGCGAGCCCGAAAGGGGAGGCGAGGGCAGAACTGGGGAGGGGCAAGCTGAGTCTAGTTTGGGATGTGTAGAATAACTGCTGTGCCTTTTTCCTTTAAATAAAAAAGAAAATATCTTATTGGAAAACACAAAATGGAAAGGAAATCCAAGCTAAAATGCTATTGTTCATGCTTGTATAAATTAAATTTCTTGCAACATTTAGTTTTTAATTGACTGTGGGGCCAGTGGAACTGGAAATACTTTGAGTGTCACCAGTTTGTTATGGTTCTCCTCTTACCTCTGTGAGTACAAACAGTTCAGTCTTCTTTATGAGCTGTTCTCCTGCCTTTCAACCTCCCATCCCCCAGTTATTACTTTAATTTTTTAATTTTAATTTTTTTTTTTAGTTTGTTTTAAATTTTTTTCCTTTTTCTCCCCAAAGCCCCCTGGTACAAAGTTGTATATTCTTAGTTGTGGGTCCTTCTAGTTGTGGCATGTGGGATGCTGCCTCAGCATGGCTCAAGGAGTGGTGCCATGTCCGTGCCCAGGATTCAAACCAACGAAACACTGGGCCGCCTACAGCGGAGCACGCAAACTTAACCACTCGGCCACGGGACCAGCCCTGATTAATTTTAATTTTTTTATTGGCATCTCAGCTAACATCTGTTGCCAATCTTTTTTTAATTTCTTCTTCTTCTCCCCAAAGCCCCCACAGTACATAGTTGTATATTGTAGTTGTAGGTCCTTCTGGTTGTGCTATGTGGGATGCCGCCTCAGCATGGCCTGATGAGTGGTGCCATGTCTATGCCTGGGATCCAAACTGATGAAACCCTGGGCCACTGAAACAGAGCACAGGAACTTAGCCACTCAGCCATGGGGTTGGCCCCCAGTTATTGTTTTTTTACATTTTTTTTTTTTTTGAGGAAGATTAGCTCTGAGCTAACATCTGCTGCCAACCCTCCTCTTTTTGCTTAGGAAGATTGGCCCTGAGCTAACATTCATGCCCATCTTCCTCTATTTTATATGTGGGACACCTGCCACAGCATGCTTGCTAAGTGGTGCATAGGTCCACACCCAGGATTTGAACTGGCAAACCCTGGGCCACCAAAGTGGAATGTGCAAACTTAACTGCTGTGCCACCAGGCTGGCCGCCCCCCCCCCCCCGTTATTATTTTTTTAAATAAACTTTTTAGTTTTATGGAAAAATGTTGCAAGGATAGTACAGCAAGTTCCTGTGTACGTGGCCCCCAGCTTTCCCTACTGTCAACATCTATGTTAAAATGGTACAGTTGTCACAACTAGTGAATCAAGATTGATCTATTATTATTAACTAAAGTCCATTCTTTATTTGAGTTTCCTTAGTTTTTACTTAATGTCCCTTTTCTGTCCCAGGACCCCATCCAGGACACCATGTTACTTTTAGTCGTCATGTCTCCATAGGCTCCTCTTGGCTGTGAAGTTTCTCGGATTTTCCTTATTTTTGATAACCTTGACAGCTGAAGGAGTCCTGGCCGGGTATTTTGTAGAGTGTTCTTTGATTTGGGTTTGTCTAATGCTTTTCTCGTGGTTTGACTGGGTTGATGGGTTTGGGGAGGAAGACCAAGAGGTAAAGTGCTGGTTTCATCGTATCATGTCCAGGGGACGTGCTAAGAGCATAGCTTACTCTAGTAGTGTTGACCCTGCTCACCTGGCTGAGGGAGCTGGTCAGCTCCTCCCCCTTCCATGTTCTGCCCTTCAGAAGTAAGTCTTACTCACCTTGGCGTCATCGGCATGAAGGCATGGTCTGGCACAGAGCAGTCAGTGTTTGTTGAATTGAACTTGGTCTCTGTTATAATTTTTTGAGTCTCACAAAAGTCCTGCCACATAGTTTTCTCTATTTTATCAATAGGAAAATAAAAATTAGAGAATTTGAGTAACTTGCCCAAAGTCACCCAGTAAGTGGACAAATTGGAATTTGAACCCAGTCTTTCTGAATGCGAAGCCTGTGGTCTTTCCCCACACCGTTCTGGCTTCACAGAGGGTTGTGTTTACTTTGGCCATTTCCCCTCAGTATTTGTAATGCAAAAGCGTGCCTAGATAATGTGGTTAGATCCTTGGTTATATGGAAACTTAATTCCTCAATAATTCATCTTTTCAGTTTAAAGTTGTAATTTAGACCTCTCAGCCTCGAATTGGGCAGACCTCTGTGCCCTGTATTGCTTGATCCAATTTCAATGGAATATCTTCTTTTTAGTTCCCTACAGAATTGTGGAGAGTGGGTTGCAGCAGAGCCTTACTGAGAAAATGGGTACCAGTTAGGATGCTATTACAGTGGTATAGGACTGGCTATGTAATTTGTAAGACTCGGAGCAAAATGAAAACATGGGGCCCCTTGTTCAAAAATTACTAAGAATTTCAAGACGGTGACAGCAGAGCATTAAACCAAGCATGGGGCCCTTAGAGCATGAGACCCTGCGTGGCTCCATGAAGCTGGCCCGGCAGTGGTAGAAGTAATAGGTACGGGGGCCAATGTTAGAGTAGTGGAAGTGGGAATGGAGAAGAGAGGGAGATAACAGAGGCGTTAAAGCGGTAAACCTACAGGAATCGATTGATGATTGGAGGTGGCAGGCGAGTGGGCGGATAAAATATGGAATGTTAAGTTTCTGTTGGGGTGATGCATTCACTGACCCAGCAAATCAAAGAGGACCGGGTTAGCTTGGGAAAATGAGTTCAGTCTTAAACATTAAGATCAAGCGTAGATATTGAAGCAGCACTTGGATATGCAGGTATCCAGAGAAAAAGAGCTGAGGGATACACTCCTCTGGCAGTGTTCCTTACTTATCCCTGAGGGTCAGGACCAGGAGACAGGGGGCCGAAGGCTTGGGGGCTTCAACCTTTTAAAGAAAGTATTCGTGTGTTCCTTGTATAACGGAGAAATAAATATTTTTATTAACGAAAATCAAGTCACGAAGTGTTATCGTATTTGCAAGAGAAATAGGTTCAATTTGAAAGTAAAAGTTTCAGAAAGTTTATAGTAAAAAGAAAGGCATTTGTGATAGAAATAGATTTGCTGTTGCCAGTGCCATGGCCCGCAGGATTTGGGATAGTCTCTTAGTTTGCTGTTCTTTAATTGTTTTTTGAGCACCCACAATCTATTGGTTGCTCTACAGGGTGTATAACTTTAAAAACTTACCTTAAATTTTACATCATCTCTCTGTGTTTTTTGATAACTGGCCTTGAGCATTTTCATGTTTTAGTGTTGTATTTTATAACTCTCTTTCCGCTACCTGTACTTTTTCTTTTTTCTTTTCTTTTTTTTTTTTTTTTGAGGAAGATTAGCCCTGAGCTAACATTGGCTGCCAATCCTTCTCTTTTTGCTAGGGAAGACTGGCCCTGAGCTAACATTCGTGCCCATCTTCCTCTACTTTATATGTGGGACGCCGGCCACAGCATGGCTTGCCAAGCAGTGCCATGTCTGCACCCAGGATCCGAACCAGCGAACCCCGGGCTGCTGAAGCAGAACGTGCGAACTTAACCCCCGCGCCACCGGGCCGGCCCTTCCTGTACTTTTTCTTCAGGGAGGGGATAGGGCAGTAGGGAAAGCCTGAAGTTGGAAGTTAGAAGCTCAGGTTTAAGTTCTGGCTCTGCCTCTTATTGGCTGTGTGATCTTGGGAAAATTACCCAGCTTCTCTGAGCATGGTTTCCTTATTAGTAAAATGCAGATGAAGTTAACCTTATTAGGGATGTGAAAATTAAATGAGACTGTAAGAGAGTTCTTTGTAAACTCTAAATTTTGTAAATCCATACCCTGTAGCTCTGCACCCAGGTCCTTCTTAGTGAGCCTTCCACCTCCTTCCTGGATTCATCTCCGACAGCCTCCCTTCCCCAGCTCATTTTCTCACCATCCTCCCAAACGTGCCTTGAACGTTCCTGCCTCCTTAATTTTGCTCTATTCATTGATTTAATCAACAAATGTTTCTCGAACACCTCACCTCCCTCAAGGCTTTGTTTCACTATCACCTTCTCAATGAGGCCTGCAGTGTCCACTCTGCTCAGAATTGCAGTCTGCTCCTTCGCGGCACTCCCAGGCCCCTTAACCTGCTCTCCTTTTCCTTTTCCATTGCACTTACTGTGTAACACCTTATTTACCTATCGTCTCTTCTCTCTTCTCTCCACACCACCTTCCCAACAGAATTGAAATGTCATTTGGGCAGGGGTCTTTGTTTTGTTTTATGATGTTTCCCGGGTATCTAGAACACTGCCTGGTACAGAGGTATTTACTGAATGAATGAATGGATGTGCCCTGTGCCAGACTTTAAGCCAGGCTCTGGGTATATAGCTGTGCGGAAGCAGAGCTGGTTCCTGCCCTCAGGGAACATCCAGCCTGGCACTGTAGTCCGGTGGTTTTTCTCCCTGCCCGGGCTGCCCTCCTCTGGGAAATGTCAGAGTGACTAATTGTTGAGTTCAGAGTAGCCTTTCCTCTTAGCAGTGAGCAATTTTCAGGTAATTTTGCTTTTAAGTTAAAAAAAATTCTAATAGGAAGGGTGGAGGGGGCCCACCAGTGGTGCAGCAGTTAAGTGTGCACATTCTGCTTCAATGGCCCGGGGTTCGCCGGTTTGGATCCAGGATATGGACATGGCACTGCTTGGCAAGCCATTCTGTGATAGGCGTCCCATATATAAAGTAGAGGAAGATGGGCATTGATGTTAGCTCAGGGCCAGTCTTCCCCAGTAAAAAGAGGAGGATTGGCAGTATTTAGCTCAGGGCTAATCTTCCTCAAAAAAAAAAAAAAACAAAAACAAAAAAAAAAAAGAAGAAAGGAAAGGTGGGGAAGAGTAATGCATTTTATTTAGACACTCTAAGTTAAAAGTCAACAATTTTCCCCAATGCAAAGACAGAACGGTATTCCCTTTGAAGCGCCAGACCTTGTAGGTAGCTGAGGGAGGTCATGGGGTATAATGGTTGTTTTTCTTTCTTTCTTTCTTTCTTTTCAACCTGAAGGAAGCTGGTTGCATTTTGCATACTACTGAAGAGTGAAAGGACACGCAGTGAACATGTTTATCGCTGTCCTTTTGTAAATTGGGGAATGCTTCATCTATGAGATCCTGACCTATTTCCTGAGGTTCTCTCTATGCAGTTTGTCAATATGAGCTTCTGTATTTCTAGAACTCTTCCTTAAGAAAAGAGATTTAAAAAAAGGAGCTTAAGATGAGTGTATTTAAAAATAATCTGCTGATCCAGCACACTTAAAACAGCGTGTCAGCAACTATTCTTTCTCGTACCCTGTTCTCACGCAGGCCGCCACACGATCCAGGGAAGCTGCGATGCTGGGATACACCTGCAGGGTGCAAGGAAGAATTAGGGAAGAACCCTGCTTCACAGGCACGCACCTGAACTAAATGACTTTTAATGTCCCTTCCAAATCTGAGACTCTTGATCTAGATAATTTAAATTCCTAAATCCTGTTTGTCCTCATTTATTTGAATAACCCAGTTGATAGCATTTTGTGTACGTACATCTTCTAGATAATTATTTTAACTCTTTACTTCACTTTGCTATCAACTGTTCTCTAACTTAAGTTTGATGTTCCATGTGGATTTCCTTCCTTGCACACAAATTCTGATGTAGATATGAGTTGTTTTGCCCCTTGATCTTTTTGTCAGGAAAAAAATTGATGAAAGGAAACTCTTGTGGAAGTAGCCTCGACTTGTTGTAAATAATTTCTGTGGTGTCCTATAAACCCATGATATGATGTAAAAATCTACTCTGAAAGATTTTTTTTTTAATATCTTCTTGCACTTGGCAACAACTTAATTTTAACAATTGTCATATTGTCAATAAATTCTACAACATCCTCAACAAGACAAAGAGCAAAATAAGAGAAAAAACAACTCAAGCAACAACCCCTAAGCAAGGTCTTCTCTAATGCTCTTGAGTGATTTATAAAGCCTCTCGTGTGCCCACGTCACCCTGTGGACAACCTCTATCGTAGCATTTATGAAAATACGTATAATGTATTATAAACATTGATGACCGTGTCTTCTTCCAGAAAGAATTCATAACCATTTCCAAGGATACAAGAAAAACCCAAAAAAGCAAAAAATCACACCACCCCCTGCCATAAATTAAATGCACAGAGAACGAATTAAATAAAAACATGGATAAAGACAAAATGGTTCCAGGGACAAAGCTAAAAAATGCACGCAGGAATGACCTGCACATTTGCTACAGCTGGGCTCTCACTTTGTCTCTAGGCTGACAGCCTCGTGGATCCCACAGTTCATGGTGTCCAGAGATAAAACAACAAACCTGTTACTCTGGAGAAGTAAAACTGTTCCCGGAACTGAGACCAGATTGGACTGTCTCCCAGGGATGCTCATAAAGAGGACATTGTGTTACATGAGGAGCAGTGTCCATGACAGCATCGCTGACAGGGCAGCCAGTCCACAGGGATGCCTCTTACAGCCCGATGGCAGCACAGCAAAAAGCGATTCGCCTGGTTCAGTCCGTGCTTCTGAGGTGGAGTGCTGTCCTAAAGGTCGGGGCTTCCATTTTCTCTCCTGCCCCCAGGCCAATTATTGGCAAATGGCAGGTGTCAAGAAGTATTTATTGGGGCTGGCTGATGGCACAGCAGTTAAGTTCACACATTCCGTTTCTCGGCGGCCCGGGGTTCGCCGGTTCAGATCCCAGATGCGGACATGGCACCGCTTAGCAAAAGCCATGCTGTGGTAGGCGTCCCACGTATAAAGTAGAGGAAGATGGGCATGGATGTTGGCTCAGGGCCTGTCTTCCTTTTCAAAAAGAGGAGAACTGGCAGTTGTTAGCTCAGGGCTAATCTTCCTCAAAAAAAAAAAAAAAGGAAATATTTATTGAGTGAATGTCACATGGAGGAGACCCACTTTGAAGACTCCCTCTAGAAAGGCCCCCCCTGATTACCAAGACCTAAAATCCTGCTCCCCAACTTGGCACCACTTTTGTCACTATCAAGCAATACAATTATGAAATATTCCTTCCACTGATGGGTTAAACTGCCATTTCAATATTTTAATGTTAAGTTTCTCATGTCTTCTCCAAATATGGGAGTGAGGTCAGGGGTGTGTGTGTGTGTACACACTTGCTGGTGGTGGTGGTGGTGGGTCAGGAAAGTACTGTACTCTTCAAACTGGGAGGTCAGTTTGCAGGTGACCTTGAGAGTGCTAGGCTTAGGTCCTGGCTCCCACATCCAGGCTGTCCTTCCGAGCAGAGGCAGGGCTGGTGATGGTGCCAGGGTGGGCCTTTGCCATCGGGCTCTGTGCTGAGCATCAGGAAGACTCAGTCACAGATCACAGTAGCACTGGCATTAAAAGAGACTCAGTGCGGAGCCAGTAGTACTGACTCAGGGCTCTTTACAGGGGTCAGGGTTGAGTTGAGCTTTCAGGTTGGGGTTCAGTCATTTTAGCTGGCAGAGTTAGAGGCTTGGCGGTGGGGCCTAGTGGAAGGGTCTTTCTTCCCGGTGGGTGTCACCACCTCTCTCGTTCCTTTTTTTTTTTTTGAGGAAGATTAGCCTTGAGCTAACATCCACTGCCAAGCCTCCTCTTTTTGCTGAGGAAGACTGGCCCTGAGCTAACATCTGTGCCAATCTTCCTCTATTTTATATGTGGGACGCCTGCCTCAGCATGGCTTGACAAGTGGTGTGCAGGTACATGCCCAGGATCCAAACCAGTGATCCCAGGATGCTGAAGCGGAGTGCATGAACTTAACTGCTGTGCCACCGGGCCAGCCCCACTTCTCATTCCTGACTGTCATCTTCCCGTTGTCATTGACACTGTAAAGAGCTGGAACTTAATTCCTACGTTCAGCTTTGTACCTGCATAGTCACAGTGATGTCTTCATAGTGATGAAGATGCTCTATATCTTCTAGTACGTAACCTTACTTTGTTTGTACTTCAACAGCAATGGCACTGCGAGACCTACGATACGAAATGGGAAAAGGCAGCGTAGTGGTTAAGAATATGGATTCTGGGGGCTGGCCCAGTGGTGTAGTGGTTGGGTTCATGTGCTGCACTTTGGCAGCCCGGAGTTTACAGGTTCAGATCCCAGGTGTGGACCTATACACAGCTCTTCCAACCATGCTTTGGCAGCATCCCACATAGAGAATGGAGAAGAATTGCCATGATGGAGGCTCAAGGGCAGTATTCCTCAAGCAGAAGGAGGAAGATTGGCAACAGGTGTTAGCTCAGGGCCAATCTTCCTCACCAAAAAAAAAAAAAATCCACACGAATATGGATTCTGGAAACTGACTCCCTGGGTTTGAATCCTGGCCCTCAACAAGCAAGTTACTCATCCTTTCTGAGCCTCAGTTTCCTCATTTGTAAAAGGGGTTAGTAATAGTACCTAGCTCATAGGGCTACTGGGGGACTCAATGAGTTAGTACATGTAAAGTGTTTAGAACAGTGTCTACATGCAGTAAACATTATGTGTTTGCTAATAGTAATAGTGGTCATAAGAATTACTATCCCATTCAAGCTGAGGCACTAATATAGCTAGTAAATCAACATATTGATTTACTAAAATATTGATTGAGTGTCTACTATGTGCTAGGGTCTTTTCTAGGTCATGGCAGATGTAATCGCTTCCCTTACAGAGTTTTCAGAAGAATGGGGGCACAGACATTAAATGAACAATTACACAAGTATATAAGGCATCTCTCTATAGGGAAGTTGGACCTTGACCCAAAGTTCTGACATTTCAGTCTTAAGAATTCCAGCATACAGGGGCTGGCCCGGTGGTGCAGTGGTTAAGTTTGCCCGTTCCGCTTTGGTGGCCCGGGGTTCACTGGTTTGGATCCCGGGTGCGGACATGGCACCACTCAGCAAGCCATGCTGTGGTAGGCATCCCACATATAAAGCAGAGGAACATGGGCACAGATGTTAGCTCAGGGCCAGTCTTCCTCAGCAAAAAGAGGGGGATTGGCAGCAGATGTTAGCTCAAGGCTGATCTTCCTCAAAAAAAAAAAAAAAGAAGAAGAAGAAGAATTCCAGCATACAGTAGGAACAGTGCCTCTTTTTTTTTTAAAGAAAAGAAACTGTTCTGGTTATCTAATGCTGTGTGATAAACTGCCCCCAAAACTGGTGGCTTAAAGTAACAACAATCACTTATTTGCTGAAAATTCTGCAATTAGGGCAAGGCTTCTCAGGGACAGCTGTCTCTGTTCTGTGTGGTGACTGCTGGGATGGCTCAACTAGGGCTGGAGGATCCTTCCAAGCTGGGTCGCTCACAGGCTGTCTGCTGGCCGGGACCCCAGTTCTCCTTCACGTGACCTCTTCGCGTGGCTGTGCTGGGCTTCTCACCGCCTGGCAGCTGGGTTCTGAAGAGGAGTACCCCAGGAGCATAGTCATGATGTACAAATGCTTATTAAGGCTCTGCTCACATCATACTTGTTAATGGCCCAGCGGCCAAAGCCAGTCTCTTGGCCAAGTCCAGAGTCACTGTGGGAGGGGAGCACACAAGGGCGAGAATTCTGAGAGGTGAGACTCAAAGGGTCTAGAAAAGTCATAGACTACCATAGAGAGAAAGGCTAAATCTACAATTCCTAAAAAATGTTGTTGTTCTTTTTTCGCCTCGATCACGTATGTATGCCATATCCCCTATCTCTAAGACATCAGAGAGGAGCCAGCCCTGATGGCCTAGCAGTTGAAGTTCAGGGCTCTCTACTTTGGCAGCCTGGGTTAGGTTCCTGGGTGTGGAACCACACCACTCGTCTGTCCGTAGCCATGCTGTGGTGGTGGCTCACACAGAAGAATTAGAACGACCCACAACTAGAATACACAACTATGTACTGGGGCTTTGGGGTGGGGGGGAAATAAAAGAGGAAGATTGGCAACAGCTGTTAGCTCAGGGTGACTCTTTCCCAGCCAAATAAACAAACAAACAAAAAAGACATCAGGGAGAAGTCACACAGGTGGGAAGCGAGGTCTCTTCTGTGTCAAAAGTTCTTTGGAGAGTAGTTAAATTTTTGTTACAGGCCATATCATTTAGAGTGATATTATTCTATGTAAGTAGATGTTTTACTCTGGTTGAAAGTAGGGTGAAGAAAGAAGGAGTAAATTTAAACCATGTTATTTTGACAGCAGAGCTGGAGCCTTGGTGGTGAAAAGAGTGACAAGGTAGGACGGTCCCAGGGTTGTCTGAATAGTGTGAAAATGTGGACATACAAATTTGTTGTCAAGAGGAGCCAAACCATGGTCAGGAAGATGGGACTGCGCCTCCAGGCTGAAGTATAAGGAGAAAGACAAATGGAGAAAGAGCAGCTCGGTCAGCATCTGAAGGCTGGCAGGATGGACACCGACAGGTGCAGGAGAGTAGAGCGCGTGAAGGCAAGTGTGTGAGAGGTGAGTGTGTGTGCGAGCTGCGCTCACCAGACTGAAAGCTCCCTAACAGGAGGGCTGTGTCTGGCTTGCTGACTTCTCTGCCCTCCACCCCCAGCTCACGGCCTGGTACAGAGGAGGCACTGTAAGCGGTTCTTGAATGGACACAGACATCAAGGTTGGAAGAAACTGCAGAGTTGTAAACCATTTCCTCTCTTCAAGATCCTGTGCCATAAAATAATTAGAATGATCCTTTAAAAATATGGCACTCTGGGGTGGTTGGAGGTGGCAGGGCTCAAAAAAAGTCACTCCTCTGATTGAAATCCTTTGATGGTTTCCCGTCTCATCTAGATATCCACATGACTTCCTTCTTCTTTTAGGTCTGTGTTCAAAAAAGGCCTTCCACAACACACAAAATATCCTCATCCCTTTCTGTCCCGCTTTTTCTTTACAGCATTCATCCCCGCATGACCTGTATCTTTCTTTATTTATGGTCTGCCTCTCCCTACTATATTGTAAGCTCCTTGAAAGCAGGAACTTTGTTTTGTTCACTGTGGTAGCCCCAGCATCTAAAACAACGCCTGACATGTGGAAGGTGCTCAAAAATACTTGTTGAGGGGCTGGCCTGGTGGCACAGCGATTAAGTGCGCACCTTCTGCTTCGGCGGCCCGGGGTTCGCTGGTTCAGATCCTGGGTGTGGATATGGCACCACTTGGCGTGCCATGCTGTGGTAGGCGTCCCACATATAAAATAGAGGAAGATGGGCACAGATGTTAGCTCAGGGCCAGTCTTCCTCAGCGAAAAGAAGAGGATTGGCAGCAGTTAGCTCAGGGCTAATCTTCCTCAAAAAAAAAAAAAAATGTTGAATGAATGAATAAATGTGCCGGCCAGAGGAGACCTAGAGCATCTCTGATTTTTATCTGGCTACAGGCCAAGATGCTGGAGAACGTGGGATACAAGTGTCCATGTGGGCTCCTACAGCCATGTTCCTCCTACCAGACCAGTGGGAAGAGCTGAGCTTGACAATGCCAAGATCCCAGGCCCTCCTGTTCTGGGAGTTACTATTAACTATCTGTCATTGTGAGGTGGAGGGCCTGGGTGTACAGGACTCATATGGGTTGGGAATGGTACCAAGGGCAGCCATCAATCTTTAAGTTAGCTAGAGTAGGTTTCTAGCTTCCAACCCAAAACCTTGACTGAGTGGGTTCAAGAAATTGAAAGAAAGCCCCTGGGTTTGGGTATGTGGATAGGCAAGGAGAGAGTGGTAGATGAGATTAGAGAGAGAGAAGATCTTCTCTAAAAGTAAGACTAAACAATGAGTGCAATCTTAATTGGTGGAGCAGTGGAAGCCCCTGAAAGGAATTAAGCAGGGGAGTGACAGGATCAGGTTTGTGTTTTGAAATATTTTTGCTAGCTGCAGTGTGAATGGATTGGAGGAGGCAAGAGTGAATTAGGGAGAAAATAAAGAAGAACATTCCAGAGAAAATAGCATGAACATCAAGGAATGCAATAGAGTATAGCAGTTGGGCTAGGGCTTAGCAGGGATAGCTTATCAATTTCTCTAGAGTATTGGGGAGCAGGGAGTGGTCAATATTGCTGGGACAAGGCTGAGGATGAAGAAGTGCTGGAAGGTAAGGCAGGATAAGTTAGAAGGGCTTCCTGTGGCTTTCTTTGTAATATGTTTACAAGAAATTTCAGGAGAGACCATCACAACATCCTTGATTTACACAAATAAGAATTGCTGAATTGAAATAAAAGTTCTAACATGAACCATCAGTGGTCTGAATGTCAGTACTTAGGGTTACAGTGTCTATCCCCAAACTCTTAGAAAATAGAAGCTTGAGAGAGTCAAGCTATGAAATCAACACTTCGTGGTAGAAGGTAACCAGTCCTAAAAGCAGGAGTGGAAAACAATAAAGTGTAAATTATAGGTGGAGATTCTAAAGTAAATTGTAGGGTATAATTTATGGATGCATTAGCATTTTACACTGTGATGTACAGAACAGAACTTTTCTACTGGTGTGCCAATTATAGGTGTGGCTACCAGGAAAATTGAAAAGATTATCATTAAAAATTTTTAATCAGAAACTATATATATCTATTTTATCATGAAACTTATTGTCAAAAAGGTAATATTCACAGAAACATGCTCAAGTTTCTCATGAAAAATTTAAAGATATTTCACTTGAATATTTAGCCAAAGTCAGTATTATTTTCCCCAATACTCTATTCTTTATTTTTCTTATCATATATAATTATAAAGAAAACGTAATGATTTTTTTCACCACGCCTCTCATAGACCTTAAGTGTATCCCAGTGTGCTCTGCAAATATGATTTAATCTTTAAGCCATGACATTAAAAAGTTGGGATGCAGTAGGAGTTATTAACTTATCTAAAAAGAGAAATAAAATGATATCATTAGAAAATAGGAGGAGTGTGTTAGGCTGGATTTCCCCAGAAGCCGACACTGAGACAAGGATTTGAGTGCGAGTCCTTTGTTTAGGAGATGATCCCAAGAGACGCCAGTAGGGAAGGGAAGTGAGACAGGGATGGGAAGGAAGCCAGTGTGCAGGTTACCCCTCTGGGCAGCTGGGGCTCAGTCTCCCCAGAGAGCCTCTGGGAAACACCGCAGTACCCGCTTCAAAGTGGTTTCCTGCCAGGGGTGAAGAAACAAGTTCACCCATCCACTTCTTCATGGCGTTTCACTGCTGCTCCCTGGGGTGCAGACCCCCTCACTCTTGGCCTGCATGCAGGCAGAGCACACTCTTGGGGACAGAGAAAGCCTGCAGGCAGTCGCAGGTGCTTGCAGTGAGAAGTTTTCGGATATATGAAACATGCAACTGAATTTGTAGCTCACTGGGTTTTGGTCATATCTCCACTAAGTGACTTTTAACACTTGGCATCTGACGTAGGTCTGCCTACAGAGAATATGTCTTGTCCAGTTGATCCCGCCTCCAGAACATGTCTTGACCCAGTCCACCTCTCTCCTCTTGTCCCGGCTGCCAGCATCCTCTGTGCTCCATCAGTAAACTCTCCATTGCTCTCCACTTTCTGTTCTTGCCCTCCGCCCAACGCCCATTCCTCCTCACAGCAGCAATGGTGATCTTCATAAAATGAAAATCTAATAAGGGTATTCCCTGGCTAACTCTTCAGGGGTTTTTCATTGAATATAGGGTGAACCCACATACAGTTCCTAACTGGTTTCCCATCTGAGCCTTGCTCAGATCTCATCAATATTTTCCTTTCACTGTCTACTCTTCAGCTCCCCTGGACTTCATCACGCCTGAAAGGACATGCTAAAGGCCCTGCTGCAGGGCTTCTCACATGCTCTTTCCTGAATCTACATCAGAGACCTAGAGTATTCTCCCACCAAGTCTTCACTTGGCTGTTTCCTTTTCATCTTTCTGGACTTGGTTTACTTTCCTTTCCTCAGATAGGTCTTTCCTGACATCCCTTCCAACCCCCTCCCACGCTCTCCCCTCTCAAAAAACTAAAAACAAAATAAAGTTTCCTAGTTATGCTGTCTCCCAGAACTCTCTACTTTTCCTTCTGAGCGAATCTCTGGACCAGACCACTGCAGCCTCCCCAGGTCGGTCCTCTGGCTCCAGCTGTCTTTCCCATAGACCAGAAGTCTCAAAGTCTCCAAGAAAGAAGGGCCTTCAGGGGGCCAGACAGATTATATAAGCGAGTGGGTGGAGACAGTGGGAAACTGGAGAGCGCCTGGCAGCCACTCATGATTCTGGCTATTTGTTGCCAGAATTTGCTGTATTTATTGATTTTTTTCAAGAGACGAAGAATCCTGATTTTCATGCAAGATCTTCTAATTTCTAACTGTTGACATGAAAAACTCCTGAGCAGGATAGTCAAAACAATCTTGAAAAAGAACAAAGTTGGAGGTCTCACACCTCCTGATTTCAAAAGCTGTTACAAATCTACAGTAATCAAAACAGGGTAGTTCTGGCATAAAGAGAGACATATAGAGCAAGGGAATAGAATAGAGAGCACAGAAATAAACCCATACATAGATGGTCAAATGATTTTCAACAAGGATTCCAAGACCATTCAATGGGGATAGGACAGTGTTTTCAACAAACAGTGTTGGGGAAACTGGTTATAGCCACCGGCAAAAGGATGAAGTTAGACCCTTATCTTACATCACATAAAAAATGAACTCAAAATGGCTCAAAGACCTACATGTAAGACCTAAAACTATAAACCATAGGCGAAAAGCTTCCAATGATTTCTTGGATATGATACGAAAAGTATAGGCAGCAAAGGTAAAAATAGGGCGGCCGGCCTGGTGGTGGAGTGGTTAAGACTGCACGCTCTGCTTTGGTGGCCTGAGGTTCTCAGGTTCAGATCCCAGGTGTGGACCTACACATTGCTTGTCAAGCCACACTGTGGCAGTATCCCACATACAAAATAGAAGAAGACTGGCTCAGATGTTAGCTCATTAGCTCAGCAATAATCTTCCTCAAGCAAAAAGAGGAAGATTGACAACAGATATTAGCTCAGGGCCAATCTTCCTAACCAAAAAAAAAAAAAAAAAAAGTAAAAATAGGTAAATTGGACTACATCAAAATTAAAAACTTATGTGCATCAAAGGGCACAACTGACAAAGTGAAAAGGCAACCTACAAAATGGGAAAAAATATTTGCAAGTCATATATCTGATAAAGGGTTAATATCCAGAATATAAAAAGAATTTATACAATGCAACAACAAACTAACTCAGTTAAAAAATGGGCAAAAAATATGACCTCAATAAAAATAATTTAAAGAAAAAGATAATCAGCATTGAACTAATAAGGCACATTTATGCATTATGTATTTGCTAATTTCTTGTTTAGTTTCTTAACATAATATTCAAGTGTCTTCTCTTGATTTTGTGTTGTTAGATTATGTCATTTGCTGTGTGAATACATTGTACTTTTAACTATAGGGTAAAAAAAATGGGCAAAGGATTCGAATAGACATTTCTCCAAAGAAGATGTACAAATGGCCAACAAACATATGAAAAGGTGCTCAACATCACTAGTCATTAGAGAAATGCAAATCAAAGCCACCATGAGATATCACCTCACACCCATTAGGATGACTGCTATTAAAAAAAAAACAAAAACACCTGGGGCTGGCCCTGTGGCTGAGTGGTTAAGATGGCATGCTCCACTTTGGCAGCCCGGGGTCCCAGGGTTTGCCAGTTCCAATCCTTGGTGCGGACCTATGTACTGCTCATCAAGCCATGCTGTGGCTGCATCCCACATAGAAGAACTAGAATGACCTACAACTAGTATATACGACTATGTACTGGTGCTTTGGAGAGAAAAGAAAAATACCCCAAAACTAGAAAATAAGAAGTGTTGTTGAGGATGTGGAGAAATTGGATCCCTTGTGCCCTATTGGTGGGAATATAAAATGGTGCAGCTGCTATGGAAAGCATTAGGTCGTTTCTTAAAATATTAAAAATAGAGTTATCTTGGGGCTGGCCCCATGGCCGAGTGGTTAAGTTTGCACACTCCACTGCAGGTGGCCCAGTGTTTCGTTGGTTCGAATCCTGGGCGCGGACATGGCGCTGCTCATCAAACCACGCTGAGGCAGCGTCCCACATGCCACAACTAGAAGGACCCACAAAAAAGAATATACAACTATGTACTAGGGGGCTTTGGGGAGAAAAAGGAAAAAAATAAAATCTTAAAAAAAAAATAGAGTTATCTTATGGCCCAGCAATCCCACTTTTGGGTATATATCCAAAAGAATTTAAGGCAGAACTTCGAAGAGATATGTACAACCATATACAACCATGTTCATAGCAGCACTATTCATAACAGCCAAAAGGTGGAAGCAATCCAAACGTCCAGTGAAAGATGAATAGATAAACAAAGTGTGGTATATATATCCAGTAGAGTGTTATTTAGCCTTAAAAAGGAAGTTTTGGGGCCGGCCCGGTGGCACAGGGGTTAAGTTCGCATGTTTCGCTTCGGCGGCCTGGGGTTCGCAGGTTTGGATCCCCGGTGTGGACATGGCACTGCTTGGCATACCATGCTGTGGCAGGCGTCCCACATATAAAGTAGAGGAAGATGCGCATGGATGTTAGCTCAGGGCCAGTCTTCCTCAGCAAAAAGAGGAGGATTGGTGGCAGACGTTAGCTCAGGGCTGATCTTCCTCAAAAAACCACAAACAAACAAAAAGGAAGTTTTGACACATCACACATGAGTGAAACTTGAGGACATTACGCTAAGTGAAATAGGCCAGTCACCAAAAGACAAATACTGTGTGATTTCCCTTATATGAGGTATCGAGAGTGGTCAAATTCATGGAAACTGAAAGTAGAATGGGGGCTGTCAGGGGTTGGGCAATTGGGAAATGGGAGTTGTTGTTTCATTAATACAGAGTTTCAGTTTTGGAAGATTAAAAAGTTCTGGAGATAGATTTCACTACAATGTGAATATACTTAACACTACTGACCTGTATACTTAAAAATGGCTAAGATGGTAAGTTTTATGTTTTTTGCCACAATAAAAAAAAAAATTTTTAATTTGAAAAAAGAAAAAAACTCCAAAAAAGCCCTGAGCAGCCTAACACCACACATTTTTCTCTGTGTACGGTTGAAGCCTTTGCCTTCCATCAGTGAATCTCAAACTTGAGCAAGCCTCAGGGAGGGCTTGTGGAACGGATTGCTGGGCCCCACCCCCGGAGTTTCAGAATCAGTAAGCCTGGGGCGAGGCTCGAGAATTTGCATTTCTAACAAATTCCCAGGTGTTGTGAGGCTACCGATACTGATCCAAGGGTTACACTTGGAGAGCTACTACATTAGGTAATTCCATAGACTCTGTTAATTTCTAGGTATCTGTTTGTGATAAATCTTCAGTTCTGGGGTCTATGAAAGTCTTAAGTGCCTGCCCTGCCCTTAGCCATGCGTTGTGCCATGCGACCCTGCTTCTCTGGCCAGCAATACGCTGTAGACAAAGGGCTACACTTAATAGGCTGGCTCTGGAAGCTCTGCCCAATTTTACATAACATATGGTGAATAACCTAATTAGCAAAATCCAATACAATTTTGAATGCAAGACACACGAAGGCAGATCAAGTAGAAGCAGAGACTGAAAGAAGCTTAACTCTGAGGAAACAACACAACTGTTCAGGTTACCAGAGCTGCCTCTTTTTACGTGGAGCAGTGTGACCCACACTCCACCGCCATGAGGCCCACGGTGCCGCTGCGATGCTTCCTCTGCTCCCCACTTCCTGGTCCTGGTGTGACCCTAATATGAACCTGCATCTTCTTTGCTAAGGAGGGCAAGTCTCTTCTGTGTTTCCTGGAAGATCCTCCCACCGTCTGTTTTGATAGCTTTGATATCTTCGCACCCTTGAGTCTCTGCTTTTCCATGGAAGGAAATAACATCCTATCTTGATCAAGAAATGTGACATCTAAAGGTTCAGTTTCTACTGAGTTTGAGAAAAATTATAAACTATTCCTTCACCCAGGAGACAGGCATTTTTCCATCTGCCCAAATGCCTTCCAGTCATTGCAATACCTGACGCTTAGGGAACATCCTGGAATTGCTATAAAAATCGGCAGACATATCTCATCCCAACATCCTGCTTCTCTCCTCTCTGATTGCCCTTCCGTCAGTTCATTTAGTGAAGACACCACTCAGAAAATCTTAGCAGGTTTCTCCGCCTCTAGCCCCTCCAGTTCCTTCTCCCTCGAAAAAGGAGAAAGCAGATCGTAGTTTTGAAAGGGGACGGGAAAACAATGCTACGAGTAGGTACGGTTTTGCGGCCGAAAAGACGGCCTTAAAAGTAGCGAGCTTCTCCTTCCGAAAGGAGTGTCAAGAGACTGCCTAGAAAGGGCCAGAGGGGATAAGCCGCCTGAAGTCTCTTTCAACTCAGAGACAGAGGCGGGGAGAGGGCAGCAGCTCTCAGGTAACGAGATGCTGAAAGAGTTCGTCCGCCGAGTTAATCTCCGGGAACCACAACAGGGCCACTGCCCGGTGAGGGACCAATTGGGGCGGGCACTTCCCGATCCGGGCATTGGGTGAGACCCTCTCAGCCAATCTTCGGACAGGCGCTGGTGACGTCACTGGCCGCACACCAGCCTGTCTCGTGACGTCATCCGGCAGGGCCGGAAGTGGTGCGGCATGGAGGAGTGATGCGAACTTGCAGGTCCTTGCGCTCTTGAGGTAAGGCAGTTGTGGGCGTACCTCCTCTGCTGGCCGGGTCGAAAGGCTGGGTGTGGGCCTTAGGCCGGTCCGCTCCTGCCCGTGCGTGCTGGGCTTTGAATAACGCTCTCTGGGCTGCCTTCCCGGCAGGGGCTGCTCGCTCCTCGCGCTCCAGGGCGCTCGGCAACCCACTGCCATCCTGCTCCCTTGGGCCGTGTTTGGGCGGCGCTCACCTTGGTCTCCGACCCACTTGGGGTTCGCCCTCCTGTACCCCCGACGCTGTATCTAGCTTGGTCGCTACACAGGCAGAGAAAAGTTCAGAGGCTGGACACTGTCCAACCCAAGGAGGTGGCTCAGCTTGTCGGGAAGGACATTGTTTCCTGCAGAAACGCGCCTTGAAAGGAACTCGAGGGCCCTTCCCAGCGGCCTCAGCAGGCCTTCCGGGAAGGCCAGAAGCAGCACGCCTTTTCTCACGCAGACCAGTGATAGCGGTTCAACAAAGGCAGGGATCTGATTTCCATTGGAATGAATGTGGTCCAGGTCTGCAGTCTTTTGGGAATTTGATTTATTATTATGGGTCGTTAGAGCACTTGAGACAGGACTGTTCATATGGGCTGACAATACAGATTTGTGCCCTTTCACTGTAGTCGCACAGTCAGAGCTGTTGGATGGTCTTTTAACATGTCCTTAGCTCCTGCTTTCATTCCACCATCACTATTTACAAGAGTGATAATAGTGTTGAATGCTTACTTTTTGCCAGACATTGAGGTTTATATACTTCCTCATTTAGCCCTTGTGACAACCCGGTGGTGCTGAGCAATTATTAATATCGTTTTACAGCTGAAGAAATAAAGACAGGTTAAATAACTGGCCTCAAGTCACATAGTGAGTAGGCGGTGGAGCCAAGATTTGAAGTCAAGCAGGTGGGCCTCAGAGGCCTGGATGTTCTCCACTGTTCTATCTTGACCTTCTTCAGTTATTCATTAAGTTCCCAAACACCTCACGCCGTTGTTATCTACTATTTTATGGAGAAAATCGAGGTAATCAAGTGTGCTTTTCCTTAGATTTCTGCCCCTGCTTTTCCTTCTCAGAGTCGTCTAGATTTACACCCATCTTTACCTTTCCTTCAGTCTCAGCCTGAACTGTCTCCTCTGATCAAAGCAAATCTTATCTTTGCTTCTGGCCTTTCTTTTATACTTTCACCTGTGAGACCTTGTTTTTGTTTGTCTTTTCTGCCCCGTCTATGTCCCAGTCATGCATAAACAAGGTCAGGTTTTTCAGATTCCTGGCTACCCCTCTCCCCCGCAGCATGCCAGAAAGAAAAAGTTCTTGGTGATCCATCTTCCTTTAGCTGTCATCCAGTAACTCTCTTCCCCCTCTTATCCAGACTGTTTCTTAGAGTGTTCTAAATTCTGTCTCTGTTTCCTCACCTTGCATCCCCTCTGCAGTCTAGCTCTCAGATCTGTCCTTATTCTGAAATTATGCTTGGAGGTTACCAGTGATTGATGATCAAACCAGATAGGCATTTTCAATCACTAGTGAATCTCTTTGCTGCTTTTGGAACTTGGTGATACCTCTCACTCCCTACTCCTTTGCTTTCCAGGACCTTACACTCAGCTGCTTTATTCAACAAACGTTGTGATACAGAGATGAAGAAGACCAAGTGCTTTCCCTCAAGGAGCTTGCATTCTAGCTGTTTCTCCATGTGCCTCTCTCAACAGATGTTAGCTCAGGCAAATTTTCCTCAGCAAAAACAAAAACAAAAACAAAAAAAAACCTACCTCTGGCACACATTGGCTATGTGACATGAGCATGTAACTAATGTTCTCTAAGCCTTAAATTTTCTCTTTCTTGAAATAAGAGTTGTTGTGAAGATTAAATAAGATGATATAAGTAAGACATTTAGCAAGTGCCTAGCACAAAGTGCCTAGCCTTTGATAAAGGTATGCTTAATACCAGGGGATCCAGAAGTACAAGACCAGGCCTCGTCCTGGGCAGTGATCGCCAGAGGCCCTTCCTCCAGGTTTCCTGGATCTATGGGCTATGGTGCAGTCTGTTCACAAGGAGATTATAGTCTCATTTGGAGAAGAGAGTTATATCTACATTACATTTTCAGAGAACTGTGATGGTAAATCGACCACACCCAATAACAAGATGTGGAGGAGAGAAGACAGCTCAGTGAAGGCTTCAGGGAGGAGGTGGGACTTGAAATTTGAGTAGGATTTTGGTTTCTAGGAGGGCAGAGAGAATGTAAACCAATACCAGGAGGTGATATTAAGAATGATTTATTTGGGAGATGTGATTCAGTGCGTTTTATCTGAAGGATGTATGTGTGTGCAAGGATGCATGTATGTGAGTCTGGGAGAAGGGAGGGGAGAGCGGGATGGGTAAATGGGACTAGTTCTGTGAAAAGCAGTGGAAGGTCAAAGAAGTAACCTCTGTGGAGTTAGAGTATGAGGGTCTCAACTTCAAGCCTGAGGGGTTTGAGACTGATCAGGGCTGGGCAATTTTCCAGGGCTGTGTTGGACATTATGGTAGCCCCCGGCCACATTTGCCTATTTAAACTTAAATTAAGTTTTAAAAAATCTTACGTAAGATATTCAGTTCCTCTGTCACGTTAGCTACATTTCAAATGCTCGATTGTCACATGGTGGCTGTGTTATTGAACAGAGCAAGTTTAGGACATTTCCTTCATTGCAGAAAATTCTATTGGACAGTGCAATTCCAGGTCATCAGATTGATGGCCTTCTGTGGCCCGTCAGATCACATGGGTTCCTTATGAAATAATCAGAATTTCTTTCTGACCAGTCCTCACAATTCTGGAATGAAAGGTATGGAGCTGAAAAATAGAAAATTAGAATTCATTCACATAGTTGTGAGGATGTATGGGATTGCCCCAAGAGAGGAGCAAAGCACCGCCCTAAGAAGAAGATGAGCCTAAGAAGAAGATGAGCCGGAGGAGGGCAGAGAGAAGGAAGGGAAGAGAGCCTGGGAGAGTTCTCATCTGGTCATTCACTTGCAAATGTTTATTGTATTCTTGCTGTGTGCCAGGTATTGTGTTAAGTGCTGGGAATATACTGATAAGCAAAAATGGGCTTGACCTCTACCTTCTTAGAGCTTACTCTTTATGATGTTTTACTGGAGGGACTATATTGAGGATTCGGGAACACCCATCTTGTGTGCTCCCCATAGCCTAAAATGCTTCATTCCTAGAAGCTGTAGCTGGAGGCTGACATGGGCCAAGGTATTGCTTAAGGTGAGTTGCACAAGCATTGTGCAGTCACTGCTTCAGCTTCTCAAGAAGTAGTAAATAGGAACGTCATAACTTCAGAACTTTGGGGAGAATCAAGTGTGTGAATGTGTGTTTGTGTCGGGCTGGAGGGGTAGTTCCTCTTATTCTGCAGCAGCCAGCCGTGCTCTCAGCTGCCCGTCAGATTCCTTTCTGGCCCTGCTCTCAAACTGTGTTCTTTCCAGGCTTCTTTTACTGTCAGCGTGAGCAGTCAGTTACCACGTGACTTATTTGCCAATTTCTATTGAAGACATACTTCACTTCTCGGTCCATTACCTGCTCATCCGTCGGTTTCCAGCAAGTGCAGACAGATGCCCCTCTGAGCACACGCATTTGGAAGTGGGGCCTTCCTGCAGCGCCATCATCATCTGAGGCTGCAGGTTTCGGATGTTAGATTTACAGCTGGCTCTTCATGCTCTTGCTTCAACTTCACAGACCTGCTGGCCTGCTGTTTGGACCTCCCTCTGGCCCACATTATAGTAACAGCCTCCTGACTAGTCTCTGACTCTAGATGTCTCCACTCCAGCTTCTGTACACACAGCTGTTGCTTCACCTTACTGTGCAGCTCAGAACCTGCCAGTTGTCTTCCACTGACTGTCAGATCTAAACTTTTAGCCTACTGTTCTTTCAACACCTTCGTCTTTTTTTGTCACTCCCTGGGGCAGCTCCTCTGGGTCAGCCAACTAAAGTCTCCTTTCCACCCTGACCAGTTGCTTGTCATTGCTGAAATCTGTGCTGTCACTCGTGCTCTATGGAGTGTCCCCTCCTACTCTTTTTCTTCCTTGTCAGTCCCCTTGGCTCTTGGCCTTTTCGACTGGGCGGTTTCTGAAGCCTTTCCTGACTGATCCACTTCCTGTGACTGCACCTCCTCAGCCCTCATTTGCTCACTCTGCCGTGCGTGATCCTGTCTTTGCAGTTGGTAACGCAACTCTGATTTTTTAAAATCTGGTTTGTTTTCTCTCCCCCTTGGACACAAAGCTTGTGCAGAGGGCCTGGTAAGTGCTGCCTTGCCTACAGGGGACACTTCCCAAAGAAAGTGTCTTAGCGGCTTGAGCATTGATAAGCTTCTGGAGTCTAGGGAGGCATCCCAAAGATCTAGTCCTGTCCCTGCCCAGCCTCCCTGGGTGATCTCCTCCTCTCCCTCTGCCTCAGCTTCTGTGACCTGTTGATGTCCTTCAGTCCATTCCTCTCCCTGAGCTTCATACCTGTATACCCGACTTGACCCTGGGATCTGCCACAGGCAACTTAATCTCATGTTTCAATCTGAAATCACTTCTTCTTCCCCTACCGTTTGTCCCCAGATTATGTCTCCTTGTATATTCCTCATTTTGCTTCATGGATATTTCCAAATTAGAAATCCTGGTTGGTTGGGGCCGGTCCAGTGGCGCAGTGGTTAAGTTTGCACGTTCTGCTTCTCGGTGGTCCAGGGTTCGCCGGTTTGGATCCTGGGTGCGGACATGGCACCGCTTGGCAAAAAGCCGTGCTGTGGTAGGCGTCCCATGTATAAAGTAGAGGAAGATGGGCACGGATGTTAGCTCAGGGTCAGTCTTCCTCAGCAAATAGAGGAGGACCGGCAGTAGTTAGCTCAGGGCTAATCTTCCTCAAAAAAAGAGAAAAAGTCCTGGTTGGTGTCTCTCTACTCCTTTGTCATGCCCCAAATGCAGTCAGTAATCAAGTCTACCTGCATGATTTCTTCTTCCTCTCCATCCCCTTTGTGCAGGCCTCCTCTCTCTCCTGAATTTCTTGTCTCTTTCTCCTCTGCTGATACTCTACATGGCCATGAAAGTTAATTTTCAAAAGAAGACCAGCACCTCCACACTTGTGCAGGTTATGTATTGCACAAACGTGCTGCATTCACACTTTAGAAATTTTAGGTTTGTATGTTTATTATGACGATCTTCTGGCAGATGGCAGTAAAATGTATTGTTCTAACATCAATATGTTATTGACAATTAAGGAAGGGAAATCTTCTGATACACATAAAGATGCCTGTGGACTGAAGAACATCCTCTGTTCTTATGTCCTTAGTTCTCTGCCAGGCAGACTCCTCCTCATCCTTTAAAACCCAGCACAAATACTCCTTCCTCATGAAGCCTTTTTTTTTTGCTGGGAAAGATTTGTCTGGAGCTAAAATCTGTTGCCAATCTTCCTCTCTTTCTTTCCTTCCTCAAAGCCCCAGTACATAGCTGTATATGCTAGTTGTAAGTCCTTCTGGTTCTTCTGTGTGAGCTGCTGCCACAGCATGGCTTCTGACAGATGAGTGGTGTGGCTCTCCTCCTGGGAACCGAACCTGGGCCACTGCAGCCCAGCATGCCGAACTTTAACCTTTAGGCCATCAGGGCTGGCTCTTATGAAGCCTTTTTTGACACTCCCTGCGAGAGTCAGTCATTCCTTTCCCTGGGCTAATGCCTATTTGGTTACTCCCTTCTTATAGTGCTTATCCCATTATATTGTAATAATTGGTATTTGAGTCTGTCTGCCCCCGCCCCCATTCCCCAGGCCCCTCAAGGATAGGGACAGTGCGTAATCGTTCTTTGCTCCTTTGATCTTCAGCATGTAGCACATAGAATTTATCAATAAACTTAACAAATATTTGATTGCTTAGCATGATTCAGGCACAGAAGTAAATACTTCACCCGCATTATCTTATTTAATCCTCACAACAGCCTCAGAGTCCTGTCATTATCACATTTTACAGGTGAGGAAATTGAGACTAGGGAGGTGAGGTCACTTGCCTTGAGATGAACAGTTGGTAAATGGCGTGTGTGGTGGTGCTGGGTGTGGCCGTGGAGGACTTGGGCTGGTTTTCCCAGATCCTCTTCTGTTTTTCTCCCAGAGTAATGATGCGGGTGTGCTGGTTGGTAAGACAGGACAGCTGGCACCAGCGAATCAAACTTCCACATTTGGAAGCAGTTGTGCTTGGGCGCGGCCCAGAGACCAAGATCACTGACAAGAAATGTTCTCGACAGCAAGGTAACTGTCTTAGGAATGTGGAGATTACCATGTTTGGTTCCTTTGGGTCGTGATAACCAAAGATGCACATTTCCTGGGTGCTTTTGATAGGAAATCTTTTGTCTGCTATAGACAAAACTCAGGAACTGAGCTCTTTTAGCCAACACCAGGGCCCCATTCCCTCCTGATTCCACCCTGTGACAGTGGTTAGTGTTCAGTGTTGGGAACAGGCGGCTTCCATCCTGTTACTACGAGGTGCTGGAACTGAATCCTGCACCCTGCCCTGCCTGAGGAGAGTTCACGTTGGGCAGTTAGACAGTTGAGTTCTGGGATCTCCAGGCTGAAACCGTGTCTAAGAAGTGATGGGGTGGTTCCATCCTTTACACGTTGCCTCCCACAGAGGGTGGTATCTTTGTAAGACTACGGCATCCAGCTCTTGAAATGCCTTTCCTGGGATTTAGTGAAATGAAAGTCCCTAGGAAAAAGCCTCATTATGTACCTCACTTTTTCTCTAAAACTGCAGACATGCTCACTGCCAGCAGGCCTCCTGCAGTGTGATTCCCATAGCAGAGTTTCCCAAGGCTCACAGTCTGCAGCACTGATTTTGGTTTTTCCCACAAAAGTTAATCTAAATGGGGAAAAAAAAGCCACGCTTGAGCAGGTTAGATCCAAGATTCAGAAGAAGACACTGCTTCTCGCTCTCTGTCCCCCTCGTCAGAGCAGCAACTGTAGGAACGTATGTGTCAGCGTATCCTCCATGGAGAACAGCTATGGTATCTCTTCTTTCCTCCCTGTCTCACCCTGGAAACTTTGTTCACTTACCTCAACGTGAGTGTTTAATGTTACTTCTTCCCACACATGCTCACACTGTTCTGACTCTCAATCTTCCTTTTTTTCCCCTAGCATCTTTTGTGTTTTTTAAGCTTGGCACCTGAGCTAACAACTGTTGCCAATTTTTTTCTTTTTTTTTCTTTTTCTCCCCAAGTCCCTCCAGTACATAGTTGTATATTTTAGTTGTGGGTCCTTTAATTGTGGCATGTGGGATGCCGCCTCAATGTGGCCTGATGAGCGGTGCCATCTCCACGTCCAGGATCTGAACCAGTGAAACCGTGGGCCGCCAAAGCAGAGTGCGCGAACTTAACCACTCAGCCACGGGGCTGGCCCCCTGCAGTCTTCTTTCTAGAATATTCTCTTCACTCCTCCCACCCTATGCCAGCTGAACTTCTGTTTTCCAGGAATGTATCTTCTGTCTCTTTCTCCATGAAGGCATCTGATAGTTTTATGTAATAGTGGAAACCTGATTTAATCCTGAGCCAAGAGCTTGTGAGAGAAGTGGGTCTGCTTCCCTGACTGCAGAGTCTGTGATCCTGAGTGGGCCAAGGGCTCTGGAATAGGGAGACCTGTGGGGATTCAGTGAAGGTGTCGCATACGGATATTAGCAGTAGCTAAGGTAGTATGGATGATGGTGTTGGCTGTCAATGACAGACCGCATCTACAATGGTGGTCCCATAAGGTTAATACCATAGAGCCTAGGAGTGTAGAAGGCTGTACCATCTGGGTTTGTGTAAGTACACTCTATGATGCTTGCATCATGACGAAATCATGTAACAACAGATTTCTTAGACAGTATCCCCTTCGTTATGCAATATATGACTATATGTATGCCATTGGACATTTTCTGCAAGGATTTGGAGCCCCAGCCACCTGTGTAACAGGCAATTTTACTGATAGGGCTTTGAGGAGACCCCTGTCAGGTTGCCTCCTGGAGTGAGGCTTCATTGACCTCTAGGGAGATAGGAGCAAGGGCCTGGTTCTTCATGGCATTTGGGTGTAACTGTTTTCAATCTCTTTCAGTACAGTTGAAAGCAGAATGTGACAAAGGATATGTCAAGGTAAAGCAGGTATGTCTGTCTGTAACTTGGATTTCTATTTTACGCTTGATTTTCTTATGCTGTTGACTTGAGAATGTCTGGGCCAGCCAATATAGGCTTCTTTATCATGTGTGGAAGTGACGGAGTAACGTAAGTGACATTAAGCATGGTGCCTGGCACATAGTAAGTGGTTAGCATAGCAGTGGCTGTATTCCTAATGGTGTCATTGCCATTATTATAATTATTTTCTGATTATTCCATAGGTGGGGGTCAATCCCAGCAGCATTGACTCAGTTGTAATTGGGAAGGACCAAGAGGTGACACTGCAGCCTGGCCAGGTTCTCCACATGGTGAATGAACTGTATCCATATATTGTAGAGTTTGAGGAAGAGGCAAAGAGCCCTGGCCTGGAAGCACACAGGAAGAGAATGAGGTCAAGCAACAGTGACTCTGTAGGAAGGGATGCTGCCCAGAAAGCTGAGTCCAGTACAAGACTGGAATCTGGGAGTGACCCTAGCCAGTGCTCTATGCCCGCACAGAAGGGGAAAGATGCATCTGCCAAAAAGGTGAGGGTCGGGTGCTTGATGGACGCTGGGGAGATTAAATGAGATGTAATGACTGCTGAGGTGTTTCGTAGGCTGTGAAGCCTGGACAGTAGGGGGTTATTAACCATGACAAGGGTTATTAACCGTGATGACAGAGGCTCTTGTTTGTGTCACCAGTCAGCTGGATGAATATCCCTTTATGTACTTTTCTCTTGAATTCCTGAGGTAAGCCACTTGAAGGTAGGGCTGTAATGGCAGTGTATTAACTCTGAGCTACTGAGATGGGTCGCTCATTTGTGTACCTATAGGTTAGCATGGGAACACTTTTCATAGATCATGTCATTCGCATCCGGATGTCGAAGTGGAAACTTAGTCAGGCTGTAGGTGGAGTGGTAGGGGGCAAAGAGGATGCATTCACACTGGCATGTCCAGCCTCTGTCTAGACATGCAGCTCTGGATATAGGAAGAAGATTCCATGGCTTACAGTTACAACAGCAGAAGGTTGAGGTAAAGGGAATGTAGTTTCATTCTTAAAAACTAACCTTATTTTCAAGTTTGGTTGGACTGTGCTAACACACAATATTAACTAATGCCAAATTTAACTACTGGCAGTTAGGATTTATTTTGCCTTTTTGTTTTAGGAATCATTGGGCCACTGGAGTCAAGGCTTGAAGATTTCTATGCAGGACCCCAAAATGCAAGTGAGAATAAAATTTTGGCATGGAAATACATTTCATGTTTTAAAGGACCACTCCACAGAGGTCATAATACAAGTGAAATCAAAGGAGATCAGTCCTTCTGAATGAAATTCCTTTTATTGGGCTATTTTGTGAGAACAAATGGCTTTTCCCATTGTCAGTAAGTTAGCAACTGGAATTCTTTGGAGAAAAGCTCAGTTCTGCAAGTGAATATCCCCTCTGCCTTGTTCCTCCTAAACTTCTGGGTACTGTTAAGGGAAGTTGTGTTAGCCTTCATGTGGTCCCTTTCAAGGGAACGTCAGATAATGTATTGTGACTGTAGTTACTAGGCTGCCCTGGGATTAGTAGTCAGGCATCATCCTGGGAGGAGTCTGAGTTCTTGAATTACATCCTTGGGTGACAAGGGGCCAGATCTGATAGGGCTTCTTGGAACACACGTGCGTGTGTCACATGGTCTGCTGTGTTAGGGCAGAGAAGAGTGCATTTGAAATTTATGCCAGCAAGGATTTCACATCAGATCCTTAGGAAGTGTTTCGTACTGTGCATTGTCTGTGTATTCTGTGTAGTATGGTGATTGAAAACACAGACTCTGAGTCAACTAGATCTGGATTGGAATCGTAGATTTCCCACTTAGTAACTGTGAGACTTTGTGCCAGACATTCAGCTTAT
Organism: Equus caballus; assembly: GCF_041296265.1. NCBI lineage: Eukaryota > Metazoa > Chordata > Mammalia > Perissodactyla > Equidae > Equus > Equus caballus. The sequence goes on along the minus strand of NC_091706.1, from coordinate 62,673,876 downwards.
CTGAGTCTCTGTGGGCTCATCCGTCAAAATTGGATACGAAAACCTTTTGCACAAGATTGTGGTGGGAATTAAGTGAGTTAAAGAAGATGACATCTCCTGGCACACAGAAGATGCATGGTAGATGTCCGTTTTCTTCTCTTGTGTCCTCTGCTAGGTTTACAAAGACGAGCAGGTGGTGGTGATTAAGGATAAATACCCCAAGGCTCGTCACCACTGGCTGGTCTTACCGTGGGCCTCCCTTTCCAGTCTGAAGGCTGTGACCAGGGAACACCTCGAGCTCCTCAAGCACATGCACGCTGTCGGGGAAAAGGTGATTGCAGAGTTTGCGGGGTCCAGCAAACTCCGCTTCCGATTGGGCTACCATGCCATCCCCAGCATGAGGTAAGCCTTGTGGGTGGTGCTGGTGTGTTCTGGTTCTGTCTGGGTGGACAGATGGATTCAGCCTCGGTCCGCTGAGTGCGCTCATAGCCCTGAGGCCCAGGGAGTAGGGTGGGATGTCTCCAAGGCAGGTGGGCTGAAACTTCCACCCTTCTGTCTGACTTGCCTGCAAGCCTTGAGTTCCTGCTTCTGCTTGTAATCCTGACACGTATGGTTCTTTGTTCCCCTCAAAGTGTAGACCTCTGAGGGTCTAACCTATGAACTAGGTGAAGCCACCTCATTACCCTCAGATGAAGAATTGTGGTCAGTGACTTTTATCTGATTTTTCAGAAGCATCTATGACCCCTAATTGATTAAGGACTATTGTTCTGATGGAGGCAAACATCCCTGACTTCTGTCGTGACAGCTTTACTAGATCTAAGATTTAAAATAAAACGAGAGGAAAGTGTAGAGCCTGTTTTCCTTTGGCTCATCCCAGAAGGATTCAGAAAGGAATGATTGTTTTCAAAGAAGGCCTGCACAGCAATCTCCACAGTTCTTTTGAGCTAAGCAACTAGATAAGCAGTCTAATGAGATTTCAGAGTTTTTATCTTGGTTTTTTTTTTGGGTGGTAAAATATTCACAGCATAACATTTACCATTTTAACCATTTTTAAGTGTACAGTTCAATGGCATTAAGTACATTCACATTGTTGTGCAACCATCATCACAATCTGTTTCTAGTTTTTTCATCTTCTCAAACTACCTACCATTGGCCCTTCCCGCCAGCCCCTGACAACTGCCATTCCACTTGTTTCTTTTGGTTTTCTTTTTTCTTTTAAAGATGTTATTTTTTTCTGTTTTCTCCCCAGAGTCCCCCAGTACGTAGTTGTATATTCTTAGTTGTGAGTCCTAGTTGTGGCATGTGGGATGCCGCCTCAGCATGGCTTGACAAGCAGTGCCATGTCCACACCCAGGATTTGAACCAGGGAAACCCTAGGCCGCCGCAGCAGAGCGTGCGAACTGAACCACTCGGCCGTGGGGCCGGCCCCACTCCACTTTGTTTCTATAATTTGACTTCTCTAGGCCCCTCATATAAGTGGACTCATACAGTATCTGTCTTTGTCACTGGCTTATTTCACTTAGGATAATGTCTTTAAGATTCGTCCATGTTGTAGCAGGTGTTAGAATTTCTTTTGGTTATTTTTTTTTTAACCACCCAACATTCTTCACATTTTATTTAGGTGAGTAATTTTGACTTAGATTACTGGCTACTTTAATGGAATGAGATTTTCGTGCCACATTTTTTTCCCTGTCCGTACTCTTTCTTTTAAATTGAGGCATAACTTACATACAAAAAATGCATGGTAAAATTTATAATTTGATCAGTTTTGGCAAATGTATATGCCGTGTAACTATCACTCTGATCAAGACACAGAATGTTTCTGTCGTCTCGTCCCAGAAAGTTCGCTTGTGTTCCTTTCCAGTTAATCCTCCTCTCAACCCCCAAGCATTGTTCTCATTTCTTTCCAGCATAGACTCGTTTGTCTGTTCTAGAATTTCATGTAAATGGAGTCACGATGTATATTCTTTTTCTGTCTGACTTTTTTTGGTCAGCATAAGGATTTTGAGATTCATGCATGTTGTTGTGTATATCATGGACGTACTTCATTTCTTTGCTCTTGGTTAAATACCTAGTAGTGGAATTGCTAGGTTATAGGATAGATGTATGTTGTACCTAATATTAAAAAAAACTATGTCTTATCAAAACCTTATTCAAAAATTTAGGCCGAAAATTTACCTCTAATCCTATTTCCCGAATGCGCTTTTCACATAGAAATCGTGGTGTCCATATCTTTTGCATATAATGAATGTTGTACTAAGGAGGATGCAAACGCAAGCGCTGGGGCCGATGATGGGGAAAGCAAAATGAGCAGTAAGTCAAGTTGCTGCTTACACATCCTTTTATGACCACTCGTTATGCTATAATTTTGAATAAACATTATAGAAAGGGTAACAAATTAAATAATTATTCCTACTGTAAAAGTAATATATTTTCAATTTAGAAAATATGAAAAAGAAAGTATGAAGCAGAACAAAGATCTTCCATAATTCACCACTGAACCATTGAACTCCAGACCTTATTCGAATTTCCTCCTTTTTTCTTAGCATCTTTTTCCACTCTGGGATCCAATCCAAGATCCCGCTGCACTGTGTTTTTGTTGTCTCTCCTCCGTCTCCCCTAATCTGTGACAGTTCCTCCTCCTTTTTCTGGTTTTCATAACCTTGACACCTTTTTTTTTTTGAGGAAGATTAGCCCTGAGCTAATCCTCCTCTTTTTTTGCTGAGGAAGACTGGACCTGAGCTAACACCTGTGCCCATCTTCCTCTACTTTTTTTTTTAATATGTGGGACGCCTGTCACAGCATGGCTTGCCAAGCGGTGCCATGTCCTCTCCCGGGATGTGAACTGGCAAACCCTGGGCTGCCGAAGCGGAACGTGCACACTTAACCACTGTGCCACCGGGCCGGCCCCTGGCTAATTGTTTTATAGGATGTCTCTCAGTTTGAGTTTGTCTGATGGTTTTTCATGATTAGATTGAGGTTACACCTTTTTTTTTTTTTTCTCAAAACACCACAGAAGTGCTGTTGTGTCTTTCTCAGTGCTTCATATGAAGGAGTGCGTGATGTCGAGATGGTTTATTCCTTGTGACGTTTACTTTGGTGGTGTCTGCTGGGTTTCTCTACTCAAAGTCTTTGTAATGGATGAATGTCTTGAATATTTTGAGACTATGCTACTATTTTCTTTCTCTTCAAACTTTTGCCCAGTGATTTTAGCATCTATAGGTGGATCTCGCCTATAACAGTTATTACTGTGGTGTTTATCTAATGGGGATTTTATGTTTCCTCATTCCTTCTAATTTATTAATAAGAATTCTTCGTCGTGGAAGAGCTATCCCTTCTCCCCCATCAGGTATTTATTGAATTATTTATCAGTATGGACTCATGGATATTTATTTTATTCTGTAGGCTTTGATTCAATCTTTTATTATTTATTTTGTTTCTCATATTGCTCCAGCCTTGGTCGTTGGATACTCCTTTAGGTTGGCTCCTCTTTGATATCCTCCAACATTTTTTGACCACTTCCTTATTTTCTGGCCCCTTATTTCCTTTTATTCTGGCCCCTTGTTTTCTGGAACAAGATGTTCCAAGCTCATCTTACAATTTTCCTGTTCTAGTGCTAGAATGAACCACTTCTCCAAAGAGCCCTAGTTCCTTTTATTGGAGAGTGATATTTGTACACCAAGATTTGGGTGCTAGGTTTCTGCAATGAGAGAAGTGGTTGATCCAGGGTGTCTTTGCTCCTAGGTCCTCTCAGCAGATAGAGCCAGGAAGCACACATGCGAATCCTAACCCGCACACAGATTTCTCTGTTTATATCTGTATTTATCTATCTGTATACATATATGGAAAACCATGAGTTCAGACTGATAACCTCTGATTTCAGTCCCACTCCACAGGTTCATTTTTGTCTCCCCATTTCCTTCATTGTAACTTCTTCCTCCAGCAGTGAGTAATCTGGCTCTCTTTAGCTACAATAAGCTCATTTATTTGTTCAGTTCCAGGATGCATATAAAACAGTTGCAGAATTGCTGACCCACACCCCTGTGAGGAAGACACTCACTGGGCACAGTATTTGTGTACAGTTCTTTTTACCTTTACGGTATCCACTCACAGTACTGTTTTCCAGAGTTAATTAGGTTACTTATTTTCTTTCTGACTCTCTTCAGTGTGGTTCCTTCACTCATTTGTCACACGGTTCAGTTTCTTTGTTACTGCTTAGGTTCCATTTTGGATTCCCACACACGCGGGTTGATTTTGATTATCTCTTGGGGGGATGTGAAATAGTCCTGATTCTGAGAGTCAGAGCTATACAAAAGGCGTCCTGCTTGGTTTAACAAGTCTAAGGGAGAATTGATTTTCTTCCCCAAACCTGCTTTCCCCTAAGCTTCTCCATCTCAGTAAGTGGCACCTTCCCAAACCTACGTCCCATCCTGAGATTGTGTGTACCGAGACTCAGTGATCTCTGTCGTTAGGACGTCACACTCAAAGGAGACTGATTAGGATATGGTTCAGGTTCTTGATACACAGCATTCCTTTTCAGAGTTTGTAGGGTATTTTTTCTGCCCTAAACAAGACTCCAGCTGTAAAAGAAATGCTTAATGATGTTGAAAGGATTAAGCCATAGTTTTTTTTTTTTAAGATTGGCACCTGAACTAACATCTGCTGCCAATCTTTTTTTTTTCCTTCTTCTCCCCAAAGCCCCCCAGTACATAGCGGTAGATTCTAGTTTAGGTCTTTCCAGCTCTGCTGTGTGGGACGCTGCCTCAGCCTGGCATAATGAGTGCTGCCGTGTCCGTGCCCAGGATCTGAACCGGTGAAACCCTGGGCCAACAAAGGGCAGTGCGAACTTACCCACTTGGCCATGGGACCGGCCCCTAAGCCATAGTTTTTAATGGTCAATTTTTTTTCCTCTCAACTAGCCATGTACACCTTCACGTGATCAGCCAGGATTTCGATTCTCCTTGCCTGAAAAACAAAAAACATTGGAATTCTTTCAATACGGAATACTTCCTAGAATCACAAGGTAAACAGTGTTGATCATTTTCACATTTCTTTTGTTTTCTCAGCTGGTCTTATACTTGATTCAGTTGTTTCCCTAAATTATAACCTGGCCTCAAAAACTCATGTACAATTTGTATTCCCTGTAAGGAGAGCCCCATTAAAAGAAACCAGATTGTTTGATTGTAGCAGGATTGCCCCTTTACAGTGAGCAGCCTTCTTGGGGGACCTAGAAAGCCATTTTGTCAGGGTCAGAAAGGTATTGTTATTATTGTAACAACAGGAGACAACATGTCCTGAGAATTATGGGAGTTCGTGGGGTGAAAGCGCTGGGCATTCTGTCTCTTCTGCTGTCAGCGGGGCAGGAGCGTGGGGGCTGCCTTGTGTCAGGAGTGGTTAGTTAACGGGGGAAGGCTGTTATATGTGGAAGGAAGCATTTCCCAGTGTGCGTACTGTGGAACTTCAGTGTGCTGGGGTGTTAATGGTGACAGCTACGACCGACCAAGGGCCAGCCAGGGCTAAAGCGCTGGGATAGCCTTTGATGTAGTAGCATGGATTGTGAGAGTGCATCCTGAAGGAGCATAATCATCTCAAAAATAGGCTGCTCAGATTTAGAATCTGATCAAGCCCATTTTCCCAACATTCTAACCTCACGTTCACCGGCTTTAGGATACCTGGCATGTTTTTATTTGGAGTCATATTTTCTTTTTTTTGATACTTATATTGGCTTTCCAGAGGAGCTGCCCTCTGAACTTGTTTTCCTTGTCTGTAGCTGTGATCGAGATGGTGCAAGAGGCTGGCAGAGTGACTGTCCGAGACGGGATGCCTGAGCTCCTGAAGCTGCCCCTCCGTTGTCATGAGTGCCAGCAGCTGCTGCCTTCCATTCCTCAGCTGAAGGAGCATCTCAGGAAGCACTGGCCCCAGTGACCGTGGAGCCTGGACCACTGCATTGCATATAGCTCATTGTGTCGAGCAGACTCCTGCCACCTGTTCTGGATGGCTTGTGACCTTTTACTTGTTTCTCGAATTAAAATGTGCAGCTTTTTTTTGTTTTTTACAAAGCTTGTTGTATTCCTGAGTAGCTGCAATGTGGGATGACTCAAAATAGTTAAGGAATTAAGAATTTGGGCTTGTCATGGATGTGTTCTCTGGTGAGGGTGTCTGGGACATGCCTGACCCACCATTTCCAGGACCCACGTCAGGTCTGATGCACGGGAGCAAAGCCGTGTTCATACTGACCTAACGCAGGATGTGGAAGCAGAGGGTGGATTGTATATCTCTGTTCCTTACACGCATCCTCCCTCCCTGGAGGCATGTGGGAGCCTTTCATCAGAGCAGCCAGAGGGCCTCTTGTTTATCCCAAAGGTGCTGCTTGGTCTTGTCTCTGATCTTAACCAGTTCTGTGATATTCTTTATCTGATTCATTGGGAGACTTCGTTTCTTCTGTCCCTGTCATTCCCGTCTATCCAAAACCACCCAAATGCTCAGGAAGTCTGTCTGATCCCCTCTCCTTCACTCTGAGCAAACAGGCTAGGTGAGGGGCTGGAGGGATGGGTTTCTCCTAAAATCAGGGGTTCCTGGCTGCTGAGGGAGTACTCAGCCCTGTTCACCGCGCTTCAGCTGTCAGCCTTCTTGCTGGCCTGCTTGAGCTGTTGTCTGAAGATGAAGTTCATTTCTTTGGGCCATCTCTCTCAGGCAGCTGAAAACTATCAGGAGTTCAGCTGAGCGTCACAGTCAGTTGTATGCGTGAAAAGGTAGCTGTCGAATGAAAAAGTTGCACAGACCCTATAGCTTCATTTTTTCCTCAGAACAAATTTGCATGGAACTGTTGATCAAGTTGGTTTTGGGATAATGTCAGAACTAAAGGTAAAAGGAAATCCAAAATGTTGTTTTTGATTAAATTGTTGATGTGTTTGGGCCTGTGACTCTTTTTGCCCTTGAGTTTGTAAAAAAAAAAAAACAACCAAAAAAACAAAACGCTTTTAAGAATAACTTCTCTCTGGAGAGAGAAAACCTCAGTCCATAGAGCACATTTGACCTCAGTGTCTTTCACAGGTAAATAAGGTGCCGCACTGGTTTCTTGGTGAGCGTGCTTGTAGTCATAATTAGTAGTAGTTAGTGATTACAGCAGCTAATACTTGTTCCACTCCTGTGTGTCTGGCATTATACTAAGCACTTTATTCAAATTCTCTCATTTACTCCTCACTGTCTGTGCCTCTGTGGGCTAGGTGCTATTGTTATGGCCCCTTTACAGGATGAGGATTTAATAGTCTGTAAAGGATCCTGGGCTCCAAAGTCAGTCTTGGTTCTGGTGCATCACACTCGTCGTTCCTCAGTTGAAGAGGAAAATGCAGCCCTAACCAGCGGGGCCCTGCACCCGCAGCGGCCTTGGGCCTGTGCTGCCCAGAAGCTTTCCAACATGTTTGATTGACTTCTCTGAGGACAGTTGATTCCTTTAAAGCCCCCTTTGTCCACTTGTTACTACCCAACATTTTTCATCCCTGGCCTCTGTCCCTTTGGCACTCCAGGAATGTAGTCCTTACCTTGTTAGCCCCGCCAGCCATAGTTCCTCCTGTCTGACTCCACGCTGGACCTTTGAGCCCACCTGGTCGTCAGCTTCCTCTCCTGCAGTGGCGGCCTACTCACGCTGTGGCCGTGGGTTCTCCCCCGACCCAGCTGCAGAGGGAATGTGGCTTCGTAGCTTCTCCTGTGCTGTCATCAGGGTCTAGGCACTGAAGCTCTTTTCAAAGTCACGGGCGTATTGGTTAAAAACAGACTCTAGATTCTGATCCGGGTCCCAGTCCTGGCTTTCATGCTCAGCTCGGGTTTTGCGCAAGTTACTTATTCTCTCTGAACTACAGGGTTGTAAGGATTAAATAAAATAGTCCACGTAAGAGATTTAGCGTAGTAGCTGCCGCAGAGAAGGACTCAAATGGCAACTGGAAGCTTCTGCTCTTACTTCGGTGGGAATTAGGGAGGGGAGTTCACTTGATCAATCCCCCTCTCCACTTCTGATCCGTAGAGCCCCTGGAAACTGCACTCCTGAGATCAGAATTACTAGTTTCCGTTTAAAAATGTAAACACCGCAGAACAACTGATCTCAATCCCCTGGCCCTAGGAGTCTGTTATCAGACAGACGTTTGGGATGATCTTTATTCAACTAAAGTTTGAGAACCACAGTATAAATGAACCCTTGGCTTCAAAGCGCCTTGCTTTTCTGAAGCTTCCAGATTAGGCTGTGCCCTGCCAGGACACAGACACCAATTCTCCGGTTGGCTTTCTGGGCCAGTGGTGGGCCTGCCTCCCTTCTGCAGGGTCACTGTTATGTCGGGATGTGGGGAGACCTTGGGCATTAGATGAGGGGAAGTGACTGGCTATCGGGACCAGCCCTCCCTTTCTGCAGGGGTTGGAGGGTGCCCCTCTGGCCCCAGGCTCTTAGGGGCCAGGCCTGGAGCTCATGACTGCTCCTCTTCAATGGCTCCGTGCCCTCTTCTGCCTCAGAGGTCAGTCCCAGAGGCTTGGCTTGGGACCTATGATGAACTCAGCCAGTCTTAGGCTCAAAGCATATATATTTTTCCTCTTCTGGATCTGTCTCTGAGATATCCAGGTACAAATGGTCCTTTCAGGGAGGATACTGTACTTGGGATGATCATTAAGAGTCTCTGCAGGAGCCGGCCTGGTGGTGCAGCGGTTAAGTTTGCACGTTCTGCTTCAGCGGCCCAGGGTTTGCCGGTTCAGATCCCGGGTGCGGACATGGCACTGCTTGGTAAGCCATGCTGTGGCAGGCGTCCCACATACAAAGTGGAGGAAGATGGGCATGGATGTTAGCTTAGGGCCAGTCTTCCTCAGCAAAAAGAGGAGGATTGGCAGCAGATGTTAGCTCAGGGCTAATCTTCCTCAAAAAAAAAAAAAAAAAAAGTCTTTGCAGGTTCAGGGACATTTCCTGGAGCCTGTCATCTGGCAGTCAGTTACATACAATGGATATGGCTGGATATCAGAGATTCAGGACTCATCTGTGTCAGAATTGGACTAACTGAGCCTCCCTCTGTCCCAGTAACCCCAACTTGGAGACTTCCACAGAGCTCTGAAGATTCTTCCGTAGACTAGATTAAAAAAAACACGAAAGCCATGAAACCAGCTCCCCAGAATAATGTATATATACACATTTTATGTACATCAAAAGGGAATTTGTGAAGCCCCTGAAGTGCTTGCCTAGACTCCTTAGGGGTCTGTGGACCCTAACTTACACACCTTTGCTCTGGAGAAAAGGGTCATCCCCAGGCATCTGGAGGTGTCTGGGATCACTCTGGAGGACTAGGGGACATACGTCACCTCCAGGATGTTTCTGGGATGCTCTCCTTTGATCTCCATTCTCCTCCCTCAGCGCTTTGGCACATGCACACCCTGGGGGCCTCTGGCTGGAGGTGGAATTCAGGCCCAGGAGCTGCTGGCTCCAGTTTAGCTACCACACTCAGGCAGGAGTCTTGGGCAATGGAGACATCCTCAGCGGGTCTGAGGGGTTTGGGAACCCTGGCTGACAGACTCATCATGAGCGATCTGAAAGGCGTTGAATCTACGTTAACTAAAATGAAGGCCTAGGCCCAGGCCTACCAGTCGTCTGCACAGATAGGTCAGCTGCATTGTGACCACATGCCCAGGGAGTGGGAGTGGCAGGATTTCTTGGGTACACTGTGTTAACAGTACAGACTGCACTGAGGACCCAGGTCAGCTTGTCCTGTTAAATTACTAAGGCAGAGATTTGACTGAGGCCCCAGCCAATGCACTGGAGAATTACAGAGTGTTTAGCCAAACTTCAGGTAAGGGGCCCAGTGAACTTTTTAAAAATAGGTATTGCAGAAGTATTCGATTTACTTTTCCACCTGATCAACACTGCCATATAGTGTAGCATATCAATATTGAAATGAGAATATTTGATACGAAACTGCAACCAAGGAGAGACTATATCTCAGACAGTGTTAATATGTGAGATGTATTGAAGGGAAATGTGGCAGAGTGAGGTGACCACCTCTGCATTCTTTGTTCAGCCAGGCTGCTCAGGGACTTTGAATAATAGATCTTTCAGAAGAGGGGACCAGCCCGGTGGCGCAGCGGTTAAGTGCGCATGTTTGGCTTCGGCAGAAGAACAAATGTGAGTAATGACTTGGAGTGGCCAGAAAAAGGGCGTGAGATATTGAGGTATCTATGCCACTTCCTCTCCCAAGTGGGCTATTGTTGACATTATCATTAGAAAAGACTACCTTTCTTTGCCTGTTTAACTCAGATTTATCATTGTATTACAGTTGGGTGGAGTCTTCTGAAGGTACAGGGCAGACTGGCATGAAAAAATAGACTGAAAGCATGTAAATCACATTTGTTATGCCAAGTCATAGTGTTTCCTCTGTTGGGGACTATCCTCTTTTATCTTGGCCCCATCATAGCCAGGCAAGGCAGCAGTTTTATTAAAATAAGGCAGGGAAGGTAGAAGAGATGTGACAGTCAGAGCTGAACTGAACCTGAAACTGAGCAAGTGGCTGCCTTATATGAGAGCATGAGGAATAGACCTCGAACAGTTTATAACAGATCTTAAGTCAGAGCTGGAGAAAAGGGCTCTCAAAGTCTATTAGACTCTCTGAATTGGAGTAATCTAATATGTGTATCTTTTTTTTTTTGAGGAAGATGAGCCCTGAGCTAACATCTGCTGCCAATCCTCCTCTTTTTTGCTGAGGAAGCCTGGTCCTGAGCTCACATCTTCCCATCTTCCTCTACTTTATATGTGGGACGCCTGCCACAGCATGGCTTTTGCCAAGCGGTGCCATGTCCTCACCCGGCATCTGAACTGGCGAACCCCGGGCCGCCGAAAAGCAGAATGTGCGAACTTAACGGCTGGGCCACCAGGCCAGCCCCTGTGTATCTTAATCTAACTTTCTTTTTTTTTAAGCGAACAAACTCTACCACCAGGGTACGGACTTTGGGTTTTAGTCTCCTAATGAATTGAGTTCTGATGCTTCCGACTCAGGAAGGGGCTGGTAGGTGAGCGTTATGTAGGCATTTGTCCATTGACTCATCACATCAGTGACGTACCCAGATGCTGCAGAGTTTCCCTATGGCACTTTCTCTCTGTGCAAACCACAGGGAAGGGAATGGCCTTGGCAGGGGCAGTGGGAAAGGAGTTTAGACCTCTAGGATTCTGGGCCACTCACTACTCAACTTTTTTTTGCCTGTTCCACTTTGCAAATTTATTTTGAGACTATCTATTTCAACTTCCTCAATTTTTAGAAGGCAGCTGGGACTTGGAGGTTTAAGGGGCTCATTTAGCAATTTAAACTAGCTCTTGCCTCTCCCTGACTTCCCAGATGCTCTCAGGCACTGACATCTTATTTAAGAATAAGGATCAGCATCACCACTGAGTCCCACTTGCTTCTATGTCCTACCTCATCATATTTTTTTTCATCTAAAGATAGAAAAAAAAGGACTTAGGCTTATATTTGAGGCTCACCCCTGTTCCATGTTAGCTGTGTGACACTGGGGTAGTCATTTAACTTCTCTGGCCTCAATTTCATCATCTGTCAAATGGAGCTAAAATAGGTACCTCCCAGGTTGACTGAGGAGTAAGCAAACATGAGCGTGAAAGGGGCAAGATCCTGGTGGTCCAGTGCTCATCAGTCTCCTCCGCCAAACTTGAACCCTGTCTGCTCTGGGAAGTCTCAGTGAGTATTCTCTTGAGCAAACCCTTTTCCCCTTCCAGCCGTGGTTCCTCATATTTAGGACCAGGGCCTTGGACTAGATTGTACTCAAAGTCCCTCCCTGGAAGATTTGTGTCTTCAGGCTTCAGCTGGTTATCTCCTATTGCTCTGTCCTCAAGGTCTCCCTTCCTACGACCAGAATTGGCAGATGCACTTTCTAAAGCACAAGCGATCCTTTGCATCCATGCTTTACCCTATGAAGTAAGTTTCTAAAGAAGTCTTTGTCTGTCTGACTTTATACTGATTTTGGACCTATGGTGAGGAGCAAAAGGCATAGCCAAATCTAGGGGTTTAAATGACCTCACTTCCATCTCTTAGTTCTGCTTTCCTGTGTTGATCTCCCCAAGGGGCAGCAAAAAGAGCCACGGGCCTCACAGAGAGACAGGGCAACACTTTCTCCCGCCTTTCCAGTGAAAGCACAGAAAGGACACTGACTCCTCTGCTTAGGTCACATACTCATCTCTGGACTAAGCACTGTGTCTCTTAGGAGGATGGCATACACTGGCCATCATGAGCAACGGGACCATCTTGAGGAGAATGCAGGGCCGTGGGACTGATGGCCCTTCTAGAATTACCTGGAGTGGGGAGGAGCAGTTTGCAAAACACTAGATGTTTACCACTCGTGTAGACTGCACACATCATCCTGATATATTAGAAGCTCCCTCGGCCCCACGCTGTTGTCATGGGATCCAAGACTGAGAAGGAGGCAGACAGTCCTGGGCTTCTGGTAGCTACGAGTTGAAAAGTTGACACAGCCCACTGCCTCCACCCCCAACCTGTACAGTTTGCCTCGATTGGAGGGAAACTCTGTCATATATTCAAATTGCATCATTAGTTACTGGCCCAGGACCTCTTGCAGAAACTTCTCGGGAAACTAGGATGTGCTCTTAAATGCTGATGGACTTGCAGGGTCCTGGCTCACCAGTGGACCCCCAGCCTTTGCTGCTCTTTTCTTGGGTGCATTCTGGCGATAGGAGGCCAGGGCCAGGGCAGAGGAGGGGGCTTTGAGGGGTTCTTATCAGCTACTGACAGCATTCCCACTGTCACAAGTATTCTGTAGGTTACAAACACCTAGAGAATTGCCCAGTGACTTGGGAATGGAAACTGCTACTTTTGCTTTCAAGCATAAAGGGTGAAATGTTCATGACAGAGCAAGGGGAGGCAATGGGTGAAATGCTAAAATATGATCCCTCTACTGGTCAGGCTTTAGGGAAGAAACCCAAGGTTTTGGAGAGGCCCCAACAGGCACGCCTATCTGAATTCCCCACGGGAGAAGTTGATAGCCCGTATGTCCACGTGAATGAGAAAAAGGCACCCCCTGTAGGTAGAAGCTTTTAGGGCACACCCACTCCTGAGGCTGAGGCCCATTTAGGGCACAAACACAACCTTACAGCGCGGGGGCCCTGTTTCTCACCAGACTGTGAGGTTCTGTGGAACAGATGCTGTTTCTTCGGTTCTCTGTCACGTACCCAATGAACTTCAGAGTACCTGGAACATGACAGGATGCCAATACAATCCTGTTGAGTGAATGAACATTGTGTCATACTTTGAGAGCAGAAGGAAAACAGCTCTCTTTCTGTGCAGCTGGATTTCACTGTCACGTGTGTTGTCTGGTGAGGCCGCACCTTTGGCATTTGGAAACACTTTGATACACGTCCTACTGCCATTGTTTACGGGCAAAGTATCTCTTACGGATCAGAATTAGTGGAACATAAACATGTTAATACTTTCCCACATGATGTTCCAGATAATCTTTTCCCAGATAACGTTCCAGATTATCAGTCTTTGCTAATAAACCAGGTGATTAGGGCTACTGGGCTGTTCCATATCTTTTCCACGAAGGGTCTGTTTTGGGAGGTTTACTATCTTTGGCCACCAGATGGCAGCCTTTGAGCAATAAATTCTTTTTTATAATTCAAAGCTTTTTGAAGAAGTTTTATATAATTCTTTTATGTTTCAGAATCAGTGTTTCAAAATAAAATATAAGAGTTTTTACAAATAAGGTTGATGTGTGTTTAACTGGTCTCCTAATTAACATAGAAGTTTGAGAGGAAACAAGGGCGTAGGCAAGAACACAAGATTCACAACTGATACAGGGAGGCTGTTTGTCTTGGAGGTTAAATAGACTCTAAAATTGGATAGAGCCTGGGTTGAGGCCTGATTCTGGCATTTATCAGATGAGGGGCCTGAGATATGTCAAGTGCATGGTAAGCACTGAATGTATGCCAGCTCATTTCCTCTCATTTCTTAATTTGACCCCAAGGTTAGTAACTCTTGTTCCCATCACGAGTATAACTGGGAGTGGCACCGGGAGCAGACACTTCCGGGCGTATCCTTGAAAAGTGGCATCACGTTCACCTTGATGTCATTGTTAAGTCTCGTGGTCAGTACTGGAGGAAGCTCTGTCAAAGCCGGATGAATGATACACAGAGAAGGTCAAGGGCTGTGTGTGCATTTTTCATGGGCCAGCTCCTCTCAAAACCTCCTTCTGAGATAAGAACCTAGAAGAACCTTCACCTCTGTTTTCCAGCTCTTCCAAGGCTTCTGTCTTCTAAGCAGACAGAATAAATTCCACAACCTCAGATAGTACCAGAATATTAGAGCTGGAAAGAACCTTACAAACCAGGGCTCCTGACATTTTGAAGGAGTCACAGATTCTGAGAATTTGATGAAAGCTATGGACCCTCTCCCCATATATTTTTATACAAATCAATCACCCATGAATTTCCTAGGCCAGAGGTTCTCAGCTGCCTGCGTGTGTATGTGTGCGTGTACCCCTCTCAGGCCCTGATTATTCTGAACTATCAGGTCTGGCTTTTTTCCAAACCACACACAGAAAGTCACTCTACTGCCAGTGGGAGGGCATCTAATGCCCCAGTGCTTTGGGGCAGACAAATGTTTAATCTCTTGACTCCAGAATCTGTTATAACTCTTTAATTTAGTAGCCTGTCCCATTGAGTGGTTTGGGACACAGAAATGATTATTATCACACCAGTGATGAGCTAATAGCTTTATTAAACACCGAGAGTGCTTCATTCCCAAATTCATGCTGGGAGAAAATACACTAATATGTTAATTAGTGGTCTTCTCTGGGTGGTGAGAATGTGGTAATTTACATTTTGTTATATTTTTGTCCAGATTTCTAATTAGCTACAGTGAATATATATGAGAACGTGAAAAAAAATTTATTCTAAAAAAGTAATAGATCACAAGAGAATGCAATCAACATTCAGTTATTTGTATTAATAGCTGATGAAACAAAAAATGGCTAATGATTTTAATAAGTCCTGTCAGTTCTCCAGCCCTATAGAGACAAAAAGACATCCCGCAAGGCCACATTCCAAGCCTTTGACTGGTTCACTTGGGCCTGAGGATCACACAAATGAAGGTAATTCATGTTCTGGATCTGATTTCCCTATCACTGGATCTAGAAAAGTAGATTTTCTCTGTTTGCCCCCACCCTCAATGTCTGTCTGTTTCACAGAGACATCAACTACATTTTGTTCAAAACTGCAGCAACTTCCTATTCATACTTATAAATGTCTTTGTGCAGCCAGTGAGGCCCTATGATTTCTCTTGTGTGTAATGTCTGTTTGTTTCAATACTGAACCACCCTCCAGGGCTGCTGTTTCAGGGTTGACTTGGACTCCGGGAAGCATTTTTCATGGGGTGGGGACGCGGGATAAGGTTTATAGATTAGTTCATGTGCGAATGCTTTGTGGCTTGGAACCCAGACTCTGACATAAAGTACCAGGAGAAGAGGGGGAGCAAATGGGACCCGAAAGTCAGGGGACTGGGTAGGATTTTGACCTGCCGGGTCAGTTCCCGGGAGATCGTTGGTGGTGGAGAATTCAAGTAATGGGAAAGGTAGGAAGGCAACAAAAAGAAGTCAAGATAAACCAATCTACGTAACTGAGGAGAAAGGGAGGAGAAATGAAAAGAGATAAAGGAGGTGAACAGTTGGAGAGGACTTCGAGGCATTTGGGCAGTGGGACCTTTGGAACGGTTGGGAGAGGGGAAGGCATGAGGGGCACTGGAACGGGACGCTCTCCTTGGATATGACCTGGATTTCCTTTAGTGGTTTTTCAGACGTGCAAACAAAGATTATAGACTTCATTTTTTGGGAAATTTTGATTTCCGTTGTTCTGAAATTCCATTTCTCATATCTTGCATTTTGAGTTTCTTTTTTTCTTGATTACATTTGCTAGATGCTTATATTATAAAGTATTATTTTTCAGAAAAGTAGTTTTTGGATTTGTTATTTACCTTCAGGATGGTCTTTATAATTTTTTTGTTTTTGCCTTTATCTGTTTCTTTTCTCTTGCTTTAGTATCTTTTCTAAATTTTTAAAGTCAAATACTGAGTTTATATACTTCACTATTCAAATCTCTTTTCTTTTTATTAGTAATTGAATTTTTAAAATAATGAAAATATTTAAGACTATGAATTGAATGCTGGGTTGGACCTGAGACTTCCGGAGACTGCCTTGCCTGTTGATAACCAGGAAATAGTTAATCTAATTTCAAGACCTGAACCATCCGGTTCCTGGTGTCCATCAGAGAAGGCGTATGTTCCAGAAGCTAAAGTGCAAGTGGTGTGTTTGTGCATAGGATAGGGCTTTGTTCCTTGTACGTTTCACAAATATTTGTCTTCCTATTTTCTTATAAATGAGTAATTGTAGGAGGGTGCTCTCATCTCCTTTCTCCCTACCTGCACTACAACAATGAAACCCCATGACCTAGGCAAAGATCTGCCATTAGTCTTTCATACTTCAGTATGATTTTAAATCTCAATATTCTCTCTTCTGGATAGGAATTTGCATTTCAATTCTGTTTATATACGAAAAATTTTGTCCCCAGTTAAAGGATTTTTAATTTTGACGAACTGCAACTTATCATTCCCTCCCGCCCCCGCCCCCCGCATCAGTCATGCTTTTGATGTTGTAAAGTCATCACCAAACCTGAGGTCACCTAGATTTTCTCCCATGTTATCTTCTAGGAATTTTTGTAGTTTTGTATTTTACATTTAGGCCTATGATCCATTTTGTTTTAATTTTTGTGAAAGGGGTAAGGTCAGTATCTAGATTTATATTTTGCATGTGAATTTCCAGTTAAAGGATTTTAAAGCCTTACCTGATGGGGACATTTTTAAATATGAAGTAAGCATCTTTCCTCCCCTCCCAACATCCCATTTCCCTGATAATGAGAATCTGTGTTTAAAGAGAAGCATTTTAAGGGACAGGAATACAGTTGCCAGCAGAAAGCCCTGTAACTTAGGGAGACTAGAGTGTGAGACCTCTGCTCCTCCTCCAGCTGTTTTTCTTCCCCTGACAGCTGGAGGGGGTGGGGTTCGGGGAGCCACTGCCTTCCCTGGGCTGGATGTGCCAAGCTGTTCTAACCCCAGGGGAACTAACCCTCAGCAGAGGCCCCTCGCCTCCTGCCTGTGCCTTTCTGCCAGTTCCCAGGCGCCACGGAATGGGAGCAGTGTTCAGAAAACCGGGCATTCACCTCCCTCTCATAACCCCAAACTCACCTGAAGATCTGGGGCAAAATGAACAAGGGCAGCTAGCACCTGATGTCAAATGTGAGAAGTCAATCCTTTGTGGAAGGCATGATCGAATTGTCACAGTTTGGGAAGAACTTGTCACAGTGTGTCATCTGCCCAGAGGCGCTCCCCAAACACCACGAAATCCTCCAGGGATCTTTTCATCTTTCTGAATCTCCAGTTAGCGCTTCCAGGAGCCGGGCTGACCTGCTGAGCACAGTGTGCTGTCAGGGCAGAGGTCGCTTCTCAGTTCCTGGTCGTGGGAGGAACACTACAGTGGTGGCTGCTTTTTGAGAAAGAGGCGGGAACTCATTCGTGAAAGGGAGGTGGGCACGGCGAGCTTTAGGCTGCCCAGGCGTGTGGGTGAGCAGTGAGGCTGGGGTCTTTGGAGACAAAAGTCATTCCCATGCTGGGAATAGACACCAGTCCCCTCAAGATGAGATATTTCCCCCTGCCGGGGCCTAGGAAATATGGTCTGCTGGGTGGAGAGGCACCAAACAAAGGGTACAGGCTCTCTTGGTGCCAGGCGTCGACCCTGGCAGCATTGCTATAAGGTGGACGGCTGCCGTTTCACTTTGCTTGCGGAACTTACAACTCAGAGAGGTTGTGTGATGCACCAAGGAGGGGAGGATACAGCAATGAGAAGACGGAACTCTTCGCTCAGCCCAGGCGCCTCCTCCCCTGCCACACCTCGTGTCTCCCTTAAACCGCTCCCTGAGCCTTGATGTCCGTCACGGTGGCTTAGAAGGCGAGCTGAGGAGGAGCCAGCCTGGCCGAGCGGGAGGGATCCGCTCCGAAGGCTGCGGCGCTTCTTCCCGCAGTGAGCTCCCCGCTGCCTCCCCCTCTCACCAGGTACCGGAGGGAGGGGACAGGGCCTGGACCTCGCCCACCTGCCGTGCTGCCCCGGGCCGCGCACGTGCGGTGGGGAGGCCGGGGCGCGGAGGCCACCAGGGGTGGCCGTCTGCAGCCTCCCTGTCCGGGCCGGCCTTTCTGGGCCTCCCTTGCCTTCGCCGTAAGAGCAGGGGTTAAAACCGAAGGACGTCAATGAAATCAAGGATCCGAAGTGCGCAGCGGGGCCCTTGGTGGGCGCGGGGAGACGGCGACCGCAGGGAGTCCGGGGCCCCAGAGGCGGGACGGAGCAGAGCAGGCCCGGGGCCCCGCCCTCGTGCCCGCAGGAGCCTTGGAGGCACCTGGCCGGCGCGGGCCTGCGGTGGGGACCTCCCGGGGGGTGGGGACGTGGAAGGGGCAAGCCCGGAGAGGCCTCGCCCGCAGGGGCTCCTGGCCGGGCCGGTCTGGACCTCGGAGACCAGGCCTGCTGGCCGCTGCTCCGCCGGGACGCGGGCGTGAGCCCCGCTCGGGGACCCTCCGGGCCGCGCTGGGCTGTCAGGAGGGGCCGTGGGCCCTGGGGCCCCAGGCCCGCCAACCTGCACCCTTTCTATCCTCAGTGACCAATCTTGATTTTTCTTAGTCTCTCGTGTTAACCAAAGTGAACCATGCGCTAGATGACAGCCACACTGGAAGCTTTGGAGTCACGGGGTTCCAATCCCCGCTCTGCCACTTCGCAGCTGTGCCGCACTTGGCAAGTTGTTTAACTTCTCTGATCCTCGGGTTTCTCACGTGTAAAACCAGGGGCACTGTAATAGGTCTACCTCGTAGGATTACACTACATGAAGTAATGAGGGTGAAGCACTTGGTAGATGGTCACTAAACAATGACGATGAATACGGCAGATAGTTGTTTTCAAAGGAAACTTTCTTGTGCAATTGGTTTAGTCTATTTGTTCAGTGAAGTTCTTGGTTTCTTTTCTGACATAAGGAACCACACGAGAATGAGCAGGCTCAAGAAAAGATCCATTTGGCGGCTGCCAAATATGCCTGAGGATCAAATAAGACATCCTGGACAAAACAAGTCACCTTTCATTCAAAAGAATTTTGAGAAAGGAAATAATTTAGCCCCTCCTCCAAAGATGAGAGCTTGTGGGTAGTTTCTATATTAATTAATAAACTATTATGTTTTTAAAGTGGAAAAAGAATCCGACAGGTGAAGATTTTAGGTGAATTCGCTTCACAAGCATTTGGAGCAACAGTGTGCTTCTAAATTAAATCGCCAGTCATTGGGCCAGGCCCAGATCAACACCCCAACTCGGTTGGGCCCATGTGGAAAGTAAACATTTGGTATAATTATAAACACCTGTCATTATTATAACATCCACACTTTGGGTCCTTTCCTACTGTTTCCATGGGTTCTGTCCCTGCAAAACCAATGAGGTTTTGAACCAATGCGACCAATAGCGAAGATGGCCCACAGGGCATCTTCTCTCCTGTGGCTCGTTCCTTTCCGGATAGGGCTACTCTATACACATAACATAACTGTGTTTTGCATTATCATCTGCTCTTTTACTTAAAACTTGAAAGGAGTTATTAAAAAGAAGCAGCAAAGGACCTTTAGGGATGAACAGTGCAGGCGGGCTCTGCTCACGGTAGCATTTTTTTAAGCTAGCCTACTAGGACTTTGTATTATAATTAAAAGTGTTTCTGAATGCTTTTTAGTTTCTCATCACTGTGTTCATATAGCGTCTCTTTCTTGATAGAAAAACCTAATTTTTGTCTTTTTAACAGAATTACCTAATTGCACAGTCATTTTCAACCATACAAAAGCAACATTAAAGAAGAGCTAAAGGAAGTGATTACGACTTGCAGGCTGGGAAGAGGGGCAGGATCTGATATGGAGTTCTTGTGCTTGAGGGGTTTCGTTTGACATCAACAGAAAAAGGATTTTTCTGAAAAAAAACTTTTAATTTAATCCACAATGTATTTAGCTCTAGACAGTTCTATTGGCAGAATTTGTTTAATGTTTTTCTGACTCATTTGGTGCTTAACAAAGGGATTGCTTTAGCTCTTGCATCTCAATTCACTGTTGTGTGATTCTTTAACCTGAATTTTTATTGACTGGTGAGATAATTTGGGTGAGATTTTAGTAGGTACATGTCAAATTTGGACATCTCCAGGAGGCAAAAAGTAGTAAGGAGTTATAGGAATTGAACAATCCAATAAGTAAATTTGTGTGTGTGTGTGTGCACGTGCGTGTGTGTGCCTAGCCCTGTGCGAACATGCACTCATGTATATGGGAGAAAGACCCTTACATCCTTTGAATAGAGAAGACATACTTTTCCCTCCTTATGTTTATGGCACTTTTAAAATAGTTGATCCCATATTTGACCACAAATAAAATTTTGATACATCTTTGCATTGTTTCACTTTTTGCAACAGTCACGTAGTACTCTTATAATGCAAAAAACACCAAAATAAAGAAAAAATTTTAAAATGTGTTTGCTCTATTTCTAATGTCTAGAACAATGTTGGGCACATATTAGGCACTCAATGAATGTTGGCTGCATAAATAAATCAATGGATTCTAACATTCACTGAGTACTGCTATGTGCTGGGTATTGCCCTATAGCTGTGTGGTCTAAAGCCATTTGAGTTAAATGATTTTGATCTGTCACAGAGCAAACCATGTGCCCTCAGATATAACCAACAGAGAGCAAGCCTGCGCTCACTCTTTTAGCCCATGACGAGGGCTCTGCTTGCTCTCCAAGTGCGTGGTAAGGGATCCTGCTGCAGTGGTTTCTTCATTCCTTTGATGTGCCGGTATACATTTCCCACACTTCAGGCAATAACTTACAGCGCGAGGGAGGTGTGATAAGGGCGTGTGGAGTAGGGAAAGCTTGCTCGCCCTGACCGTGCTGACTGCATCAGGTTACTCTGACGTCCTTTCCAGCTTTACCAGGAATAATTCTTCCACCTCCAAGCACACGGGCTCTGTTGTCTGTTTACTTACGATTTTTTTTTTCTTATAATCTGGAAATAGGTTCTTGCTTTCATTTAAAAATATTTCTTCCACATAAAGAAATGGAAAGATATTCCTTGCTCTTGGGTTGGAAGAATTAACATAGTTGAAATGTCCACACTTCCTAAAGCAATCTACAGGTTCAACGCAATCCCTATCAAAGTCCCAATGACGTTTTTCACAGAAGTGGAACAAAGAATCCTAAAATTTATGTGAAACAACAAAAGACACCGAATTGCTAAAGGAATCCTGAGAAAAAACAACAAAGCTGGAGGTATCACACTCCCCAATTTCAAAATATACTACAAAACTGTGGTAATCAAAACAGCATGATACTGGCATGAAAACAGACACAGAGATCAACAGAACAGAATCAAGAGCCCAGAAATAAACCCACACATCCTTGGGCAGCTAATTTTTTTTTTATTGAGTTATTGATAGGTTACAATCTTGTGAAGTTTCAATTGTACATTAATGTTTGTCAGTCATGTTGTAGGTGCACCACTTCACCCTTTGTGCCCACCCCCCACCCCACCTTTCCCCTGGTATACACTAAACTGTTCTTGGTCCATAATTTTAAATTCCTCATATGAGTGGAGTCATACACAGATTATCTTTCTCTTGCTGGCTTATTTCACTTAACATAATTCTCTCAAGGTCCATCCATGTTATTGCAAATGGAATGATTTTGTTCTGTTTTGCAGCTGAGTAGTACTCCATTGTATATATGTACCACATCTTCTTTATCCATTCGTCTGTTGCTGGACACTTAGGTTGCTTCCACGTCTTGGCTATTGTAAACAGTGCTGCAATAAACATTGGGGTGCACAGGACTTTTGGGATTGCTGACTTCAGGCTCTTTGGATAAATACCCAGTAGTGGGATGGCTGGATCGTATGGTAGTTCTATTTTTAGTTTTTTGAGGAATCTCCATACTGTTTTCCATAGTGGCTGCACCAGTTTGCATTCCCACCAGCAGTGTATGAGGGTTCCTTTTTCTCCGCAACCTCTCCAACATTTGTTGCTATAAGTTTTAGATATTTTTGTCATTCTAACGGGTGTAAGGTGATATCTTAGTGTAGTTTTGATTTGCATTTCCCTGATGATCAGCGATGATGAGCATCTTTTCATGAGCCTATTGGCCATCAGTATATCTTCTTTGGAGAAATGTCTGTTCATGTCTCCAGCCCATTTTTTGATTGGGTTGTTTGATGTTTTGTGGTTGAGTTGCGAGAGTTCTTTATATATTATGGATATTAAGCCTTTGTCAGTTATATGACTTGCAAATATTTTTTCCCAGTTAGTGGGTTGTTTTTTTGTTTCAATCCTGTTTTCATTTGCCTTGAAGAAGCTCTTTAATCTGATGAAGTCCCATTTGTTTATTCTTTCTATTGTTTCCCTTCTCTTAGAAGGCATGGTGTCCAAAAAGATCCTTTTAATACTGATGTCAAAGAGTGTACTCATGGGCAGCTAATTTTTGACAAGGGATCTAAGAACACACAATGGAGAAAGGAAAGTCTCTTCAATAAATGGTGTTGAGAAAACCGGTCAGCCACATGCGAAAGAATGAAAGTAGACCATTATCTTACACCATACACAAAAAATAACTCAAAAGGGATTAAAGACTTGAATGTAAGACCTGAAACCATGAAACTTCTAGAAGAAAACATAGGCAGTATGGTCTTTGACATCTGTCTTTGCAGCATATTTTCAAGTATCATGTCTGACCAGGGAAAGGAAACAATAGAAAAAATAAATGAATGGGACTACATCAAACTAAAAAGCTTCTGCACAGCAAAGAAAACCATCAACAAAACGAAAAGACAACCTAACAATTGGGAGCAGATATTTGCAAACCATATATCAGATAAGGGGTTATTATCTAAAATATATAAACAACTCATACAACTCGACAGCAACAAAAATAACAACCCATTGAAAAAACGGGCAAAAGATCTGAATAGACATTTCTCCAAAGAAGATATACAGATGGCAATAGGCACATGAAAGGATATTCAACATCATTAACTATCAGGGAAATACAAATCAAAACTACAATGAGATATCACCTCTCTTCCATCAGAATGGCTATAATCAACAAGACAGGGAATAATAAGTGTTGCAGAGGATGTGGAGAGAAGGGAACCCCCATACACTGCTGGCAGGAGTGCAAACTGGTGCAGCCACTATGGAAAACAGTATGGAGATTCCTCAAAAAATTAAGAAGAGCACTACCATATGATGCAGCTATTCCACTGCTGGGTATTTATCCAAAGAATGTGAAAACACGAATGTGTAAGGAGATATGCACCCCTATGTTCATTGCAGCATTATTCACAATAGCCAAGACTTGGAAGCAACCTAGGTGCCCATCAAGGGACAAATGGATAAAGAAGACGTGGTATATATACACAATGGAATACTACTCAGCCATAAGAAATGATGACATCTGGCCCTTTGTGACAACATGGATGGAACTTGCGGGTATTATGCTAAGTGAAATAAGTCAGAGGGAGAAAGTCAAATACCATATGATCTCACTCATAAGTAGAAGATAAAAACAACAACAGTCACATAGAGACAGAGATTGGATTGGGGGTTACCAGAGGGGAATGGGGGACGGAGAAGGGCGAAAGTGGTGATTAGGCACATTTTTGTGGAGCTGGGTTATAATTTGTCTTTGGGTGGTGAACATGATGCGATCTACACAGAAATCAAAATATAATGATGTACACCCAACATTTATATAATTTTATAAGCCAATGTTACCACAATAAAAATAAATACATAAAAATATTTCTTCCCTCTTTTCAAAATGCTGGCTTCACTGAAGGGTTGAGTTTCCACTGTAACTCCTGACTTGATTAATTGCAGTAAGCACACCCTCCTGAAGCACCACCCACCGTGAGGCGTGCTCTTTTTCGAAGACATTTTCAATCAAGGAGAAGGAAGAGCTCATAATTGGATTAGGGTTTTTACTTGTTTCTTATTAGGCTTTCGCTTACAGTTTGGAAATGTTTGTTCCCCATAGGCAAAATTAGCATCAGTATTAAGGGTGGTACGTTTTTCTACCCTGTAATGTGTTGTGTATCTTAATTAATAGCAGGCAGAATAGGGGCCGGCCTGGTGGCATAGTGGTTAAGTTCACGTGCTCTGGTTCAGTGGCTGGAGGTTCACTGGTTTGGATCCTGGGTGCGGACCTACACACTACTCATCAAGCCATGCTGCTGCAGCATCCCACATAGAAGAACTAGAATGACCTACAACTAGGATAGATGACTACATACTGGAGATTTGGGGAGAAAAAAAAATAGGAAGATTGGCAAGAGGTGTTAGCTCAGGGCCAATCTTCCTCACCAAAAAAAGCAAAAAAAAAAAAAAAAAAAGGCAGAATAATAGGATACCTATGTGTTTTTTCTCTTTTTTGACTTTTAAAATTATCAGTTATTGAGAGCTTAGTATGTGCTGGGCACTGGACAAATCTCTTAAGAAAGGTACTTCTTTTAAGCCTCACTACAGTCTTATGAACTAGGTGTGATGAAGGAACCAAAGCTAAGTGAGGATAAGTAATAAAACTAGGAACAGAAATTCTCTCTGGTCTCAACGCCCGTGCTCTTAACCACTGTGCTACACTTCTCCTGTCTACTGCATGGTCACATTCTGGAACTTGCCTTCTTCTAGAACACCTCCATCTTAGAAGACTCAAGAAAAACTGCAGTATCCTGAGCCCTGAGTCCAGCCCCCAGCTTTTTCATAGCTTCATTTCTACCACGTCTATTTTTCACCTCTGTTGAGATTTTCAGTCCCTTGCTCCCTCCGCTTCCTCCCAGGGTAGCAGCCCCGTCCTGGGCTTTCTTCTTCATGAACTTCATGCTTGATCTTCTAAAATATTCTCCCACAAGTAGCCCTTTTTCTTGCATCCTACTGCTAACCCCACTCTACTGTACCCCAACTCTGGATCAACGCCACGATTTTCTTCCGGTACTCCTATCTTCAAATTAGCTCATCAATGTTATCACAAGATCCGTGGGCCTTGCAATAATCCTTGCAGATTGGCACCAGTGCACAGTTATGGCCTTAGACCCTCCTGGGCTCTCAGCTCAGCGCTCTCCTTCTGTTACGCGGCTTGGCTGTCGCCAGCTTCCTCCCCTTGTCTTCAACAACTGTGCCATGTGAATACCACTGTCCTTAAGTGCTCACTTCCCTTGCTCTTAGCTGACTATGCTTTTCTCTATTCCATTAAAAATAGTAGAAGATACTATGAAAAACTTCATGTCAATAAATTTGAAAACGTAAATAAAGTGGACAATTTGTTAGAAAATCTCTGTCAAAAACTGAAGCGAGTAGGAAAAGGAAATCTGAATAGCATCAAACTATTTCATTTGTAAATAAAAATTTTCCCATAAAGAAAAAAATTGAGGCTATCAAGCAGTATCTTGCTCAACTTCACTGCTGCTCATCCACACGCCTACCATTCCTGACTTTCTTCCACAGGATGTGGGTTTCTCTTCCTCTCCAAATCCGGCTCCTCTCCTTGACCTCAGGTCAAGACGGAAGTGGCTGCATTCTGGGCAGCAGGATGAGGAAAAGAAGGGGGTCAAGGACTCACACGTACTGTCCTTTGAGAAGTTTCCTCTGGGACCCTTGCCCTTATATCTCCGTAGCCAGAATTCGGTCACAGGCCACAGGTGACTAAGCTCCTGTCTGAAATGTAATCTTTATTTTGGGTAACTACACGCCCAATTCAAAGTTTTATTATTGTAGAAGCACGGAATGAAATTGGAGATATTGAGTAGTCTCTGCCAATGATCCTTTGCACAGGAAAAAAGTTGGGTTGCCTCTCTTTTCCTTCTTGACTTGTTACTTCTATTGCAAATATTTAGTGAATTTAGACCTTGTAATCTTTTAACTCTGTTTATGGTGTCTCTCATCATACGGAGGTTTAAAATTATTATGTAGGTGCTCTGAGACATTTTTCTTCATTGTTTCTGGATTGTATGTTTTGTTTAAACAGGCCTTCCTCGTCCATGTGTTCTCATATTTTCTTTTGGTATTTTTGTACTTTTGTTTTATGATTTTAGGTCTTTATTATATCTGACATTTGTTTTTTGGTGTAGTGTGAGGTAGGGATCCATCTTTATTTTTTCAATTTTTAGCTAAGTACCCCAACTCATTTATTAAACTAGCTTTCATTTCTCATTCACTTGAAATGCCACATTTATGGTGAACTAAATTCTAATACATACATGAGTCTGTTATGGACTCCCCATTACAGTTCTATTGAGCTAAATTCATACCACACTTTTCATTAATATAATTTTGTAGAATTTCTTTCTTCTTCCTTCTTTTTTTTTTCTTTTCTTCTTCTTTTTTTTTTTGAGGAAGATTAG
Organism: Equus caballus; assembly: GCF_041296265.1. Taxonomy (NCBI): domain Eukaryota; kingdom Metazoa; phylum Chordata; class Mammalia; order Perissodactyla; family Equidae; genus Equus; species Equus caballus. Next base: position 62,647,373 of record NC_091706.1, on the reverse strand, counting down.
CCCTGAGCTAACGTCTGCTGCCAATCCTCCTCTTTTTGCTGAGGAAGCCTAGCCCTGAGCTCACATCCGTGCCCATCTTCCTTTACTTTATACGTGGGATGCCTACCACAGCATGGCTTGATGAGCAGTGCCATGTCTGCACCCGGGATCTGAACCGGCGAACCCTAGGTGGCCAAAGCGGAATGTGTGAACTTAACCTCTGCACCACCAAGTGGCCCCAATATTCTTCCTTCTTTTTCTCCTCTTCCTCCTCACTGTTCCTCCTTTCTCTTCCCTACTTCCGTTTCACCCAGCTAAGCTCTTCTGATGCTCCTGTGAAGATGAGGCGAACTAACACGAGCTAAATTTACCGTACAGTCTCTGTCCCTGTCTTGCTCATCACGCTCCCATTTCTGTGTTGCCCAGTGTCACCCTTCCAGGTCTTGCATTGCATGGGATGCTGAAGTTGGAAGGATTGCAGCTTGCAGTGAACACTTGTTCTTTGCACTTCCTCTTTTTGATCCTTTGGACCCTGTGTGTGTGTGTAAAATCTATTTCTCTTTATTGTTGGATTTAAAAATTTTCTCTAAGTTCTCTGAAGATGCGAAAACATCATTGATCGAGTATATGTGGATTCACCTCTTCCTTTATTTGCTCTCTTATTTATTTATTTTCTTGACTGAAGCTCTCCTCTGGATCAGTGAGTCATGGAATCTCAGAATCATGCAGCACGTGAATGAGTTACCTGGTGCTCAGTGGTCCCATATGGCCTTGGGAACAATTTGCTGCCCAAAGTTCTGCCGAACCTGTTCTGGATGCGGATCGTGAGGAAGTGCTGAGTGTGGCCTCCTGTGATGAGAAGTGGGCACCCTCTCCCTAGGGCTCCCCGTCCCCGGGCTCTCTGGGCTTCTTTGAAGCTACCATCTTGACTTTCTCTATAGCCATGTCTTGTCTGACCAGTGTTCTCCTTCTTCAACATTTTATTGGCTCTTGTACAGTTACTCTTCCAGATGAACTTTCTCTTCAACTTGTCAGATTCTATTAAAAAATCTCACTAGGATTTTGACTTTGATTGTTTTTAATTTACCAAATAATGGGAGGGATATTAACTATATTAAGCATGCTGGATCATCAGAACAGATTCTGATGATAGGAGCTGAGGCTCTAGTGGATTTGATGAATGTGTGTGTGTATAGAATGATGGTGGTGGGAGATGAACATGGAGGGCTTTCCTTTATAGTGTCATTTCAATAGGAATTTTATAGGGAAAAGTAAATTTATTTGTTTAGTTAGCTGTCTTGAACTAGAAGCTCTGATAGCTTTTGTGAGACAAAAATCTATATTTAAAAAGGAATCAAGGCCAAATAAGCCAATCCAGTTTGGTTTACATTGAAGTGTTAATATTTTATAAAGTCGCTGAATGCACCCTGAAAGGTTGCCATAGTAACGGTCATTTTCATGAAATGATTTTAGATGCTGGATTCTTGAATGATGGCATGCCTTGTTATTTGCTTTAAGGCATCTTTAGTGTTCTCTCTCTCTCATTCTCGTCTCCTTGGAGGATAGAAAATGGGAAAGGGACTTGTATCTGATACAATTCTTTGATTGAAAGCAACAGAAATCAATTCTGACTCACTTAAGCAAAAAGTATGTTTATTGGTAGAATCAAAGGATGGTTCACAGAGTTGAAGGAAGTGTGGAGGGAGGCTTCAGTGGGGCCAGGAATATGGAGCAACGCTGAGAACCTGGGAAGCAGTAATCATGAGACAGCCCCTTCAGGACAACCAGAAGGATGAGGGGCTCTCATGATTTTCAGTTTTGTGTCCCAAATTCTAGGAAGTTTCTGATCTGCCTGGTTTGAAAAAAACATTCTGTGTACACACACACACACATATACACACTTTTTTTTTCTGTAGAGAGGATTCTTGTAGGGAGATTCTTGTAAGAGTTTGCAACCTCTTTCAGCATTTTAAGCCATAGGTAATAGACCACGGATGGACATCCAAGAAATACCAGTTTCAAATGGAGAAACAAATTATGCTTGAACAGTTTCATTTCTCTTTGCAAGTTTCTTATAATTTGTCTTTCTCTGGGATTTTCTTTTACCCGTCGTGTATTTATGCCTTCCTGCTAGCTTATCTTTTTCCCTTCATTTCTGAATTCTCATCAGTGAGTTTTATTCCCAGTGATATTCTGCTTTATTATGATCTCTTCCAGGGACCTCCCCGTGGCATTTCCTGTAGCCCTGCCTCTCCTAGGCAGTGTCCAAAATGCTACACATTTCTAGATCCCCCTTCCCCCTGTTCCTTCTGTCCTATTTCCTTAGTGTCCTCCTCTTAAGACCAGCTAAGTATGAAAACAGAAATCTTACTGTGTTATTGGTTAACAGTGAGTTCATGTTGCTTTTGGAAGATTGCATTATTGTTCCCAATTCTTCAGCCTTCCCTGTGTCCCCATCCTTTGCCATGTGACTTTGTGGTTCCTCTCACTAGAGGTGGAGTATACTTCTCTGTCCCACTGGTGTTGGGATTGGCCATGTGATTTGCTTTGGCCAATGGGATGTGAGCAGACATGATGCTAGCAAGGGCTTCCAATACGCCGTTGGGTTTTGGCCTCCCCTCTTGTGCTTCTGCATTGCCGTAAACATATCCTGGATTCGCCACTGTTCCCAGAAGAGTGATGACATGTGAAGCAGAGCTGCCTCAACCAACTCACACACCCACAGCACGAGTCCAGGCTGTCCTAGCACACCTGCAGACTTACGAACCTGAGAAAAAGTGCTCCTTGTTCCATGGCCCTCGGTTTTGGGGTGATCTGTTAAGCAGCATTTTTGTGGCAATGATTAACGGATACATTACTTTTCCAGTGAAGGTATTTTCATTTAAACTGGAATATTCTGGAGTCCATGCCTTAATCCTCTTGCATGTTTTATAGAGTTTTGTACAGAGTAGAGAGAAGATGCTGGGCGAGTGTCTTGTGGGATCTTAGCATACACCAGGAGGCAAAATCTACTAAAGGTATGTTGGTTTCACACACTAAATGATCAACGTTTTTGTTAGGAAAGTGAAGCAGGTTCTGAAAGGCCTTTCTAACACAGTGTGGTAATCCAGAATTCTTTCCCAGCTAAGTACATTTTCCCTGTGATTCTAGTACAGATTGCAGCGTGCCTCTGGTTGTCATGGCCTGTCGGAGTTTCCACGGGCTCCGGAAACTCTGCTCAGGATGGTCTCCAGCAGATCTCCGGGCAGAAGTCTTCCAAGGGAAAAGTCATCAGCACTTTGCTGGAACTTGCCCTGTCTGAGATTGACTCTGAGTTCCAAACTCTAGTTGTTTTTTTTTTTCTTTTGCTTCATAAAAATCAGAGTTTATTAAGAATCCGCTTATTTGTGGCAGCAGGCCGCCACAGAGGAGTGCTCGTCTGTCAACCGTGTCTTCCAGGAGCTTATACTTTGAGAAGACATTGTGAATTATATTTTTAGCTCTTTATTGTTTTTTATGCTTACACACACAAAAAACCTCTGCTTCTTATAAAATAGTCAAACACATAAATAAATGACATTGTAAGTAGAAGTTCTCGGTAATCTTACAGCTTAGAGATAACTATGCTTGGTTCCTTCAGATTTCCTCTATGCTTGTATAAACATATGCTTTTTTTTCTTTTTTTTTTACAAAAATGGGATTACTCTGTAAATGCCACTTTGCAGCTTTCTTTTTTCTGCCTAACAATGCATTGCAGACCTCTTTCCTTGTTAGTTATTATTCTAGTTCTGTTGTTTTTTATTTCATTTTCTTTAAAGATAGAACTATTTGTAAAGCAATTCTCTTTGAGGAATAATTTTGTTCTCTTTTCTAGGGTTGTATTCTAAACCAACATAATTAGTTATTTGCAACTGCTGAAAGCAGTTAAAACTTGGAAGAACAAATTTTAAAATGCTACTGGATAACCAAAGTCAATGCTAGCAAGGCCAGGTGATAGAAATACACAGTGTTTCCTCAGGAGTGGGCCTCAGTCTGACCAAATCTTTGCTTTTACACTCAATTTTTATACCTTAGTATAAACCCTGAGCAGAAGCGAGACATTAGAGGAGAGGTAAACTGCTAGAAGCCTGCGTGACGACAGCAGCAAGAAGTAACAGCTGCCGCTCCACTCTGAGGAAGGATTCAGAAAAAATATTTCAAAGTCCTAGGAATTTTTAAGAAAGAGCATGACCCAGAACCTTTTAGCATAGAGGTAAAGGACCACCAATTCCTCAAGAGTTCCTGAAGGCAAGCAGAGAGCTGATATTCATAATGAAGGCCCGGAGCCCTAGGAAAAGGCTCATTGTTTATTACCTGCTCTGTTGAAAGAGGAAACTTGTTATGCATTTTAGGAAAAGTTTCATCAAGGTGTATAAAATTAAAAAATTAAATGTTTAAAGGGCAAGCTCCAGTTATGTGAAGATAATTGGGCCACTCTTTCTTCGCCTAGTGAGAAAGCCCAGTTGTCCATTGTTTTAGTTGGGTGGGGAAGCACTGTGAGCTCACTTCCCAGGCTCCCTTGCAGGGAGGTTGGCCCTGAGACTGGGTTGCATCCAGGGCAAAGTAAGCAGACGCGAAGGGCGCCTCATTCAGAGCTGGCCCGTACACGACATCCGCCTCCCTCTTCTCCGTCTGCTGATGGGACGTCGATGTTTGGGGCAACCTGAAAAGCCATGTGTTGAAGATGGCAGGGCCCCCATCAACCTGATTCCTGTCCTTTCTCCTTATCACAGGCTGACTGGACTTTTAAGTTAGCAAGAAAGTAATTTTCATTTTGTCCAGCTATTGAGAAATGGGGTTTACCTTTACAGCTGCAAGCATTACTTTCACTAATACACAGTAACATAGTCCTAGCCCAGGAAACCAGCCAATCTGTGGAGATAGTCCAACCGCACTTGTTGGTACTTTTGTGTGTGAAGTCTCATTACCATTAAAACATGGTGACAAATGGATCTGGTGATGCCTTTTGGCACAGTGTCTTCCCCATCGTCCAATGACTGCTGACTAGAATCCCGCAGGAAGCCCGGTTGTTGAGATCTGAGCATCATGAAGTCCCTGGTTTTGGTTTTGAGTGAGGCTTCAGGGGGCCTGGGTGGACTTCTGTTGTATCACTCTTGAACTTCCCTGGAAATGGTTTGATTCAAATCTTTCTTTATGTCTTACAGCATAGTTTTGTGATTTTCTCTCAATCTGATTCCTGCACATGTCTTGTTTATTCCTAGTAGTTGTTCTTTATATGTAAAGAGATCCTGTTGCTGTTGGAGTGGGATTTACATTTTTCATCACATTTTTGGCTTATTGCTAATATGTAGGAAAGTTAGTAATTTGGGTAATTCCCCTCATTTCCATTTGCCAAAATATTCAAGGCAATGTTAAATAGTAGTTGTAACATGGGCTATCCCTGTCTTGATCCTAAAACTTATATCTATATTTACAAAGGGCTTGATTTCTCATTTTCTGTTTTCCTTTTCAGACGTATGTGAATTTTGTTAAATGAAGGAAATTGTTCCCTAAGTTTAATGTTCTGTAATGGATTACAGAACACGGAAATTATCTGTACCTTGGAAATGTGTTATTTTCAAGTTATGTGAACTGAGGTGTAAGAAAACCACATAAATCCTTCTTTAGAAAGGAAGAAAATTATAAGAACAGAAAGATGATTTTCCCCTTTAAGAACAGAAGTCAACTTATCAGTGAAGTGCTTGTTAGCTAGATTTTGAAAGTTCAGGAAAAGTCTCCAAGACAAATGCCAACATTCGCTTTGATTTAAGTAACTGTTCGCCAGCTTCTGACATCCAAGGAGAAGCTAAGAATTGTTCCAGTACTAAAAAATCCGTTAGTTTCTTCCCTGTAGCACACAATAAACTCTTTATTTAATATACTGTCTCTAATGGTTATGAAATATTGTTTAGATATATTAATACTTGTTTTTATGAAGAGGAATAATAAATGGCTCAGACATTGTTCAGTGTCATAGATGATTCACAGTGAGCTTCCAAGACCTTCCTTAAAGGTGAACTGTAATCAGTATTTATATAAAAACACACACCTGACTTTTTAAAAATTTATTTTTTATTGTGGTCATAATAGTTTGTGATGTTGTGAAATTTCACTTGTACATTATATTTGTCAGACATCATATGTGTGCCTCTTTATCCCTTGTACTCACCCTCCATCCCCCTTCCCCCGTAACCACTAAACTGTTCTCTTTGTCCCTAAGTTTGTTATGTTCCACAAATACGTGAAATCGTAGGGTGCTTGTCTTTCTCTGTCTGGCTTATTTCACTTAACATAATACCCTTAAGGTCCATCCATGTGGTTGTGAATGGGACGATTTTGTCTTTTTTTATGGCTGAGAGTATTCCATTGTATATAATACCACATTTTCTTTATCCAATTGTCAGTTGATGGGCACTTGGGTTGCTTCCACATCTTGGCTATTGTGAATAATGCTGCAGTGAACATAGGGGTGCATAGGCCTCTTTGTATTGTTAATTTCAAGTTCTTTGGATAAATATCCAGTAGTGGGATGGCTGGGTCATATGGTATTTCTATTTTTAATTTTTTGTGAAATCTCCATACTGTTTTCCATAGTGGCTGCGCCAGTTTGCATTCCCACCAGCAGTGGATGAGGGTTCCTTTTTCTTCACAACTCTCCAACATTTGTTGTTTTTTGTGTTGGTGATTATAGCCACTCTAATGGGCATAAGGTGATCGCAAAGTGTAGTTTTGATCTCCATTTCCCTGATGATTAGTGATGTTGAGCATCTTTTCGTGTGCCTATTGGCCATCTGCATATCATCTTTGGAAAAATGTCTGTTCATGTCCTCTGCCCATTTTTTTATTGTGTCGTTTGTTTTTTTCGTAGTTCAGTTGTATGAATTCTTTATATATTTTGCTGATTTTTTAATTTAAAAATGAATAAAATAATTCTTGACAGTTTGCCCCCGAAACTTAAACGCAATGCAGTAAGTAGTAGGGTGAGATTATGTGGTCATGGATAACCCCAAATTGCAATGTAGACCAAACTCATTAAGCCAATGTACGAAATGGATTTAATGGAAACTTATTCGGCACATATTACATCGAGAATTAGACACATGCGTCTGAGTTGTGTGCATCGCCCACTTTCCTCAGCCCTGTGCTCTTCCTGCCATCTTCTCTACCACCTCTCCCTCTTTGAGAAACCCACTCATGGAGGAACCCACGCAGCCTGACCTTCCACTAATGAACTTCCTTGACTTGCTTCTTTTCCTTCTCCTCCATTCGCCCTCCCCAGCTCTAAGCTTGAAGCCAGTTGAGGCCACTCGCATTTAGTCATAAGGTTTTTAATTAGGAGAATAAAAGAAGTAGAGGACAGGCTGGTAGGTAGAAGATAGTGTTTTTCAGTGGACATAGGGAGTGTTGGTCAGGGCAAGTTTAAAAATCCTCTCTTTTTGTCTGCTGGTGTCCTGTGAGGTTCTAGTCTGACGTGGGCACTCGGAGGAGCCCCAAGTCAGCGAAGGCTGAGAAGGGCTTGATTCAGCCAAACAGCTTCTTTCCATCATTGGAATTCTTCTCACATATCAGTCCGGTTATTTTCTCGTGCATTTGCACAAGGCATCTATGGCATGAGTCACAGTAAGAAACTCATCATAAGAATGTGCCAGATTGCAAAATAGATTTCCTTTTTCCCTCTACCAGCAGATTCAAGATTTTAAAATTGCAGTGATTCGGTAAGCTTAAGAGCAGGATTTTTGAAGCCCCATACATTCTTTTTTGCTAGTTAAACTGCATTTTTGACTATAAAAAATTAACAAAGATTATTTAGTTCAGGCATTCTCAAATTTGAAACAACTGCCCCTACAGAGCTGTACTCTTCAAATTGAAAATGAAACGTGCAATTACACCATAAATGGATTTGGGGAGGGTGTCACAAGCACAGGCAGCACATGCCACTTTACTGTTAGTGTGTATGTGCTGTGTGTATATGTTGAGTGTGTGTTGTGTATGTGTGGTTTGTGTGGCATGGGTATCTTGTGGTATATGTGTGTATATGTTATGGATGTGTGGTTTGTGTATTGGGTATATATGTGTGTGGTATATGTGTATGTATTTATGGTTTTTTTTGTAATGAGTATGTGTGTGCTGTGGTGTGTGTGTGGTGTGTGGGTTATGTGTGTGTTTGTGGTGTGTATTGTGCGTGGCCTGTGTGTGTGTTTCCTTGGGGTGTAAGTGCATTGTTGTGTAGCATGTGTGTGTGTTTGATGTGTGATGATGAATATGCGGGATGTGTGTGTGTGTGTATGTGTAGTGTTCTGCACAGAGCTGAGACCCAGAGCTTAGAGTTTTTGTTTTAAAAGTATCTCTGATTGAGATCAATTGGTAAAGTCTTTTCAAATGTTTCATCTCCCCAGAAATCATTTGAAAGGTGTTTTCTTAGGCCTAAATATTTGTTTTTTAGGAGGAAACTTCAAATCTTATGAACTACATTAAAGTGAAAGTGCTTGCTGCAATACTGTAATTCCAGCAGATACTAGAGTTTAATTTAGCAAACAAAGCCACTTATATTCAGAGTTATTGTACTCAGAGGTTCAAGAGGGCCCCTCCCCACGGCCTCTGACCTGTGAATCCATTTCTCCTGGTCAGGTGCAACCGTTGCTTTCTCTTCAGAGGTGGTTGTGTGGAAAGATGGCCTCTTTTGGCGTCTCTCCCATCGGCCCTGTGTCATCCTCTGGGAGACAGTATAGCTCAGAGGCTAAAAAGGGGAGCTCTTGAATCACAACTCTTGGGTCCAAATGCCAGCTCCATCACCTAGGTGAGGGATTAACCTTGACACATTTCATCATCTGTGAAATGGGGGCATAGTGGTATTTATCTCTCAGGGCTGTTGGGAGGCTGGTATGAGGTGATAGTGTGTAGAACATAGTAAGTGTACAATGAACACAAGCTTTGATGATGGAGGGGATGTGTGTGGAACGGCTGTGCCTCTACAGGTGTAGACAAGAGGGGAGTGGCAGCTGTTAGTGGACCATTTCTTCCAAGATTCGTGGTGAATTTATTCCACTTGGCCTGCCTATACCAATTGGATTTATGAAAGACCTCTCGGCTCTTGCATCAGTGTAGCCTGATTCCCTGGTGGGGTTAACGCATCAGTTAAGGAATGCTCACAAGGGGTTTTGAAGACAGCAGTGGTTTTAGGTCCAACGTCGGGGCAAAAGTCCTCTGAGCGAAAGTGCTCTCCCTTACGTGTTGAAGCTGGCCCTGCCATTTGTTTCCTGCTCTGGAATAGAGGTGTCTCAGCAATGGAGAACTGTGCTCTGAGAGCATTAAAAAAACCCCACAAAAACCCTGGCATATTATATAAGTCACTCTGACTGACGTGCAGTTATTTGGCACAATTTTCAGATGAAATTTCACACTTTGTCCCTGCTATTTCTGGGTCCCTATGTAGACATTAATGTCTGAGCAAAGTATCCATTAGAAGGCTCTGGGTGCTGAGACCGAGGTGTGGCAGTGGGGTGTCTGCTGTGTCCATTCGTTTTCGTTTTCCTGTCCTGTTTAACGCGGAGGATCTCAAGGCCCTCTCCTGGCATGAGATGCAGGGTGCACGTGGGCGAGAGGAAACCTGCCAAACCTCCAGCCTTGCACTTGTCTGGCACTGCAGCCACCATCAGAGTGTTGTGAAGATACGGAGTGCCTGGCCAGCTGGAGAGACGCCATGGGGACAACGGCTGCATCCCCCATGCGAATGTCCACTCCCGCCTGGGGGCCTTGATGGCAGTGCTGGTCTTTCAGATCGTGGCTGGGCTTTTTGCTGAATGTCAAGAGTTAATGGTTGGGGGGCGGTCCTGCCCAGTGCCTGTCAGAACTTACGTCTCCCTCTCTCTCTTTTCTCTGTCTTGTCTCTCTAATCTCAATCTAGGCCCCACAGGTAGATTAAAGGGGCGTCTTTAGGGTCCCCACCTCCAGGCAGTTCTCAAGCAGCACTCGTGCTTTTAGTCCCAAACTTATCCCGCCTCTTCCCAAGCTCCTCCCCTCTGCCTAGGGTTCCTCACTATTTCTCCAATTTGGATCAACGTCTTCACCTTTCTTCAAGGCTCACCTCCAGGCAGCCTCAAACTCCTTTCCCTTCCCTATTTCACTTTCTCCTCACAGGTTTTCCAGGGGCATTTTGTTGGAGAACCTTCCACCCTCTCTAGTTTTTTTTTGCCGCTAAGCTTTTCTTTAGGCTTAGCTGTGCCTGAGATGTCCTCCCGTCCAGCTCACCAGGTCAAGTTCTCTTTCATATGCAGACAACTCCTGATCTCTCACTTCCAACAAATCTTTGTCCACTTTTTGAAAGGGAGATGACAATTTTCTCTAGACCCCAGCTTATTCACTTACAACCAAAATGTGGTTATGTTATTGATGAATCAGTGAAGAAATTAGTACATTAAGAAACTTACTGAGCAAATATACTAAGTTCTGCCCCTTGATATATGGGTGAGGGCATATGAAGGACAATTTTGGGTAGGCCTGCTTTCAAGAAGTTTAGTCATGTTAGAGAGACAATGTTAACATATGCGAATCAATGAAACAGCAGAGGATAAGTATGTATTAATTTTTGTAGTCTGTCTACAGCAAAGAAGTTGAGGTGGTTTATAATAAAATATAGCTCTACAGAATGTTACAATAATGATAAAAGATCTAGATTCATGTCATAGATAATTGAAAAAGAACTCCAATTTAAGGTACGTTGTTGGGCTTGAGTACAAAATTTAGAATTGGGCTTCTTGGAAGTTAAGAAACACTGGGAACATGAAGAATTATATAATTTCCATGTCTCCTAAGAGGACACATGTCAGTTTGCAAACGCTGATTTTTTTTTTTTGGTACTGCATACTAAGAAGAACCCACCACCCGTTTCTTTATTGAGCACATGCTGTGTTCCAGACCCCGTGGCTGAGAAGGTGTGCGAGACAAACACACCCTCCAGCCTCACGAGGCGGAGAGTTTAGTGGAGACAAAGCCAACAAGCCAGTGAGAAAGTGAAGGAACGTCAGGCAGTGATGAGAGTTCTGAAGGCAAAGGAAGTGGACGAATGGATAGAGAGTGCTGGGAGGGCAGGGGAAAGAAACCTCTCTCTGAGGAGGTGACACCTGAGTGATGCGAAGGAGTGAGCCATGCGAAGAGCATTTTAGGAGAGGGGCAGCAAGCTCCAAGGCCCAGAGGTAGGAAAACACTTGATATGGTTGACAAACAGCCAGTAATACTGGCAAAGACTTGTGCATAGTGGCGGGGGATACAGTGGTGGTGGGGTTGAGTGGCAGCGGACTGGACGGAGACGAAGCTGGAGAAGGTAGCCGTGTGTGGCTTTGTAGAAATTTGGATTTCCCCCACGTGTGACCGGGCAGCTGTTGGAAGTTTTGAGCAGGGAGTTATGTCATCCTTTTAAACGTCTAATTCTGATTCCCACTGGGTGCTGTATGGAGAGTAGCCTCCAGGAGGCAAGAGTGGAAGCGGAGACCCATTGAGAGGTGATTGCAAAAGCTTGAGTGGGAGATGACGGAGGCTTGGTCCAGCATGAAGCTGGTGGGGATGGTGTTAAGTGTTCAGACTGAAGTAGAATCAACAAAACTTGCTGATTAGCTGTGTGAGGGAAATGAGAGAAAGAGAGGAACTGAGACTGCTCTAGATTTTCGGTCTGAGCAAATGGATGAATGAGCATCTATCTTTTTTTTTTTTTTTTTTTGCTGAGAAAGAGTCTCCCTGAGCTAACATCTGTTGCCAATCTTCCTCTCCCCCCCCCCCCCCCCAAAGCCCCAGTACATAGTTGTATATCCTAGTTTCAAGTCATTCTAGTTCTTCTATGTGGGATGCTGCCACAGCATGGCTTGATGAGTGGTGTGTAGGTCCACACCCAGGATCTGAACCAGTGAACCCCAGGCTGCTGAAACGGAGTGTGTGAACTTAACCAGTCGGCCATGGGGCCAGCCCCTATTTTGTATGTGGGTCGCCACCACAGCATGGCCACTGATGAGTGGTATAGGTCTACACCTGGGAAACAAATCTGGGCCACCAAAGCAGAGTGCACTGAACTTAAATACTAGGCCATGGGGCTGGCCCCAAGCACCTATCTTTTGAGATAGTGAAGACTGGGCATAAGCTGGCTTGAGGAGCAAAGTCAGGAGTTCTGTATTAGACATGTTCAATTTAAGTTACTTATGAGATAACTCAGTTAAGATGTGACATGGACAGTTGGATCCGTGAGGGTGGAACTCAAGGAAGTGATACACATTTGAGCATCAGCAGGACACTCAAGTTGTGTCTGTCACTCTTTCAATGGAGCGCTTAACATAATGGATGAAATTTTCAATGGGGGCTGATACGGAAACACTTTTCAAATGGCCACTTGGTGACTGTATTAGCCAGAGTTCTCCAAAGAAACAGAACCATAGGATGTGCATACAAATAAATAAATAAATAAATATTTATATTTAAAAATAATAAACATTTATTTATTGTAAGGAATTGGCTCATCCGATTATGGAGCTGAGAGGCCCCGAGATCTGCATGTGATGAGCTGGAGACCCAGGAGAGCCAATAAGTAGTTTCAGTCTGAGTCCAAAGGCCTGAGAACCAGGAAAGCTGACGGTATAAATTCTAGTCTGAAAGCAGGCAGGCTCAAGGCCCAAAAAGAGCTGGTGTTTCAGCCCGAGTCTGAAGGCTGGAAGAGACAAATGTCCCGGCTCCATCAGTCAGCAGGAGGAATTCCCTCTACTCAGCCTTCTCGTTCTGTTCAGTTCGTCGGTTGATCGGATGAGACCCACCCACACCGAGGAAGGCAATCTGCTTTACTCGATCTTCCCACTCACGTTTTAACCTCACCCAGGAACACACTCACAGACACACCCAGAATAATGTTTGTCCAAGTGTCTGGGCACCATATGGCCCAGTCAAATTGACACATAAAATTGACATCACAGTGACAATAGAGCACTACAGAAATTATAATTCTATGAGGGGTGTGGGTGGCTAAAACAGGGAGTTTTCTGGTGATCTAACTTGTTATAAGGTTAGAACCTGTAAATTCCAGAGGCAGGCCTGGCCTGCATGATAATGGTTGTTTTTTCTTTTTTTGTTTTTTTTTTAGAGATTGGCACCTGAGCTAACAACTCTTGCCAATCTTTCTTTTTCTGCTTTTTCTCCCCAAAGCCCCCCAGTACATAGTTGTCTATTCTAGCTGTGAGTGCCTCTGGCTGTGCTATGTGGGACGCTGCCTCAGCATGGCCCAATGAGTGGTGCCATGGCTGCGCCCAGGATCCAAACCGGCGAAACCCTGGGCCACCGAATCGGAGCGCGCGAACTTAACCACTCGGCCACAGAGCCAACCCAATGGTTGTTTTTTCTGATGATGAAAGATCTTTAGTTTTTGTCTAATAGAACTTTAGACCATAGACAGAGCTGAATCCAGTAAGCCTGCCAAAATGAATACCAGAAAAACTAATTGACCTAGTGAACGAAGCTAATTAATCAACCCATTAGACATTTATAAGCATGTTTTTATTTGACAGATAATGCCATTAAATCACAGTCTGTTTGGGAGAACACCATATAAACAGATAAATTATGATTCGGTGGGGCTAGTGCCTGGCCACAATGAGGGTGAGACGAAAAGGCCACAGAAGAACAAACGAGGAAGAGACGATACTGCGGGAGCAGGGGTGGTCAGGGAAGGATTCACAGAGGAAGGTAGACCCGGATTTTGCTAGGTGAAGAAGGACACCTGTGTAGAGAAAGGCATGGGGTATTGGGAGGGCCTGAAGTGTCTAGACAAGATGAGAAATTCAGCGTGACTCACGTGTAGGGTGCACAGCGTAGAATGCAGGGAACTGAGACCAGCTGGGCCAGGAGGGTGAAAACCTTCCATTTCTGCCTAAGGAGCTTGGATCCTCTTCTGCAGGCCAGTGGGTCTCCACTTTTAGTGGACACAAGAATCACGTGGGGAGCTCATTAAAAACAGGGATTCCTAGGCTTCCTCTCCAAGGAGATGGATGCAGTAAGTCTGGGGCTCAGGAAGTGACAGCCTAATGAGCTCCCCAGCTGATTCTAGTGCAGTTGGTCCACAGACCCTATCATAGCTGTGGGCTATGAAAGCTTTTAAGAACAGGGAGTGACATGACCCAATTTATTCTTTAGGAAGATAATTCTGCCAACTGTGTGGAAAATGGACTAACTTCACCAGCAGGGAAAACATATAGGAGGTTGCTGCAGGCATCCTGATGAGAGATGATGAGGGCTGGGGCTAAAGTGTTAGTGGGGATGGAGAGAAGGGCTGAATCTAAGAGACCTGTCTGGGTTAGAAGACATAGTTGACCTGGGCAGGAGAAGAATGAAGGCTGATTCTCAAGTGTGTAGCTGGCAAGAATGAGTGGTCAAGAATGGCTGACACTTGGCAACTATTTGTTGAATGAATGGATGAATAAATATAGGATAAAAAGTAGGTGAGATGGGGTAAGAAAGGAAAATTCCATTTTCGATGTGTCCATTGGAAGTTAATACAAGAGCTACAGACCTAGTATTTGTGAGGAGAGTTCACTCAGGTTTGGAGACATGGATTTGGAAGTGGTTCACACAGAGAGATTTTTGAAGCAATAGTAGAATCTGAGTGCTCATCAGAAGGTGTAAACCTTAAAGAGAAGAAAGGCAAGGATGTGAACCTTTTGGGGCTTTTAAGGGGCAGACAGAGGAAAACTAGCTGGCAGAGGGGAAAGTGGCCAAAAAGAAGTTGGGGGATTGAGAGGAGGAATGTTTTGAAAAGTTTTGAAAATAAAGGGAAGAAACAGTTTCAGAAATTATGTGTGTACGTGTGTGAGTGTGTTTGAATGTGTGTGTTTGTGTGTTTGTTGGAAGGCTGTATTGAAAGTGTGTTGTCAATCTGAATGCTGAAATATGTTCCACCAAAACTCTGTTCTCTAATGTTGTTTGCCAGTAGATTTAGCTCTCTCTTAAGATCATCCCTGAATCGTGATAGAAAAACCAGGTCAACAGCATAAAGGAAGATTTGTGGTCTTCCTATTTGCTATAACTCGAGGGCAGTACTTATTTCAAGGAAGCCCCATTTCCACTTATTTAGACATGAGGTGGGCTAGTGCATATTAACCCCGTCCCCACAGCATTTCTTTCTTTATGGCATTTAGGTTTGAATTAGCCTCGTTAGGATCTCTTTCTTATCCCTTAAGCTCCTACAGATTTTAAAGATCTACCCAGTGCCCATCTCATGTTTCTTTTGAAAATGATTGTTAACAAAAAAAAATCTGCAAATATGTTTGGCATAAACAAGTAACTCATTTTAATTTTAATTTTGATTTCTACCCCAGGCAAATACTTTTCAGATGGTTATTGGACATTTGTATTAATATTTTTTCTGTAAATTCCATTTGTCTGTCGGGGGACTCTGAGAGGTCTTTAGGATTGAAACTTGTATGTTCCTTATCTATTAAGGGCATTAATGACCCTTCATTACACTTGTCATAGTCATTTTTCCACATAGTCGTTAGCGCAGTGGTGGAAGGGAAGTGGTCTTCAGAGCAGGCTCTCCATCAGATCGTCAGGCTCACCAGCCAGGCTTCTTGGCCTCTGGCCCTCCTCCTTTTGCCTACATTTCTGTGAGATTCTCCAGCCAGGCCCAAGGCAGGTCTCCTTATATGGTCAATGCCTCTTGTAAACAAGGGGCCCCTAAAAATAAGCTGAGGCTGAGCTTGTGGATAGGTCTCAGCTGTATAAGCTTCCTTTCTTCTCCCCCTGAACTCAGGCAGACACACCTGGAACTACTGTGGCACCTGGGATGCTCCTTGCAGCCAACGCCAGGAGAATCGTCCTGGAGGCTTGTCTAGAAGAATACACGCAGGTATGCATGTTTGTTGGATAAACAGAACTCCAATTGTTTAAGTATAGACCTTTTCTTATGATGACTTCCTCTGAAGTGTTAAATTCACCATCAGATGATTATTTAAAAAAAATTAAATCTGAGCTCCCTTGGGGAGGTAAGAGCTAATATTGTATCATTTTTCAAATTTCATTTTCTAATAGTTTATTTTTGGTATTTTGTTTTTGTTGTATATTGACCTTGTTTACTGGTAAACTTAAGAAATTCACTTATTATAGACTGTCTTCTTTGAGAGAAGTGTTCTTAGTATTTCCTCTCCTTAAATGGAAGAATTGATCGGTGAAACCAACTGGATCTGAAGATTCTTTGGAAAGATTTTAAATGATGGATTCAGTGTCTTTAATAGCTAAAGCTTTATTCAGATTTTATGTTTCTTCCTGCATCACTTTTGGTAAGTTGTATTTTTCTAGGAGTTTGTCCATCTCATCTAAACTTTCAAATCTATTGGCGTAAAGTTGTGCTAATATCTTGTTAGTATCTCATTGATGTTTGCAGGCTCTGTAGTGAGGTCTCCATTTTTATTTCTGCTATTGGTAATCTGTGCCTTTCCTCTTTTTTCTTGATTAGTCTTGCTAAATAAAGCATTGTCAATTGTATCCGTCTTGAAGGGAAATCACTGAATGTCGGTCTCTTTCCAGGCCTCCCATCTTCAGGAGTCTTGGCTATTTAAGTCCTGGCTGCCTTGGCAGGCCCCAGCTCCTCTGTTTTCCCTTCCTAACTCTGTGAGAGTACTGGTTTCCCTGCCTCTCAGCATACATTCTCTGCCTAGCTTCTCAACACCCCCATGCCTCAACCCCCTACAACCCCGGCCACTGTAAGAATCATTACTCCCTTAAGGGGAAAAGAGATCAACAGAATATTGGACTCACTTGAGTGAGTTTCTCTTTTCTCTAGAATCTTGGGGCTTCAAATCCTGGTTAATTTGACAATTCTCTGATGTCTTTAAGCAGATGGCTTAAACTTCATACCATGTAACTATCATCCTCTAGTTCCCTCACCCTGCCATTCCTAGGCCACCATTAATCTACTTTCTGTATAGTTTTGCCTATTCTTGACATTTCGTGTTAATGAAATTATATAAGATGTAGTCTTTTGTGGCTGGCTTCTTTCACTTAGCATGACGTTTCAAGGTTTATCTATGTTGTAACATGGATCAATACTTTATGCTTTGGCAAATCGTCATAATCCTTTCTGAGTTTGAATCAGCTTTCAACATTTTATACTTTGTGCTTTCAATCTCATAAAATATCTCTGAGTGTTCCCTTAACCTGAGGTCTATTTTTTTTTTAAAGATTTTATTTTTCCTTTTTTTCCCCAAAGCCCCCCCAGTACATAACTGTGTACTTCCAGTTGTGGGTCCTTCTAGCTGTGGCATGTGAGACGCCGCCTCACATGCCATGTCTGCACCCAGGATGCGAACCGGCAAAACCCTGCGCCGTTGTAGTGGAGTGTGCAAACTTAACCACTGGGCCATGGGGCCGGCCCCTAACCTGAGGTCTTTTTGCCAGTGTCATTTCTGTGACATCCTCTTGCTTTTGTCATAGCCATTTGTATTTGAGAGCATCATAATCACCTGCCATAACTAATCCTTGGCATCTAGGTTCCGATTTCCCAGCAGCCTCCTTATTTGTGTTAGCTGCTTCATCAGATAGCTTAATGTTAATCAACTCCTGCCGACATCTGAAATGATGAAACCAGCCTTAACTGGCAGTAAAAAGTTCTTCTTTGATCTCCCTGTATTTACTGTTTTCTTTCAATATGGTGGCTAACCTTAACTCTTTGGCCTGACTGCTCACCAAACTGATTGGGATTATTCTGTATTGCCTTCAATCCAAAGAAGTAAGTGCTCCATTTTAACCATAATTGGCTTGCTGTTCCTACTACAATTTAAACTAAAATATGTTGAAGCAACTTTACCTTGTTTTTATGCTCACTGAATTTTGTCAATGTAGTTTCTGCTGTAGGTTCATGAAAGCCTAGATCTCGTCCTGTCCTCGCTTTTCTGTTGTCATTTTAAAAAATCTTGGAATTGCATACATTTCCACTTCCAGCATCATCACTTCTTGTTTCTTTGCTGCACTTGAATCTTTGTTGTAAATGTTTCATGAATGTATCAGTGGGAGACAAGGAGGCAACACAATTATACTCTTTAGCGTCTGTGCAAGGACTGAATGACGGTACACGGTGGCCAGTCATGGACAGACCTTGAAAGAAGTGATGTGACTGGTCACTGGTCATGATGCCCATCTGTTACTTGTGTAGTGATTTGTGGACTGAAGGTTAGCAGCAAAGGTTGTACCTTATGTGATTACTCAGGTTAATGTACGTGGTAACTGAAGTTTGAATTGTCTTATTGAATGACTGGTTTATTTAACTAAACCATGGTAACAGAAATTTGTACATTTTGGGACTGTGCAAAGCGAGGGATGCGTGTAATCTATTTCAATGAATCACCTGTCTTTAAACCTCATCTACTTAATATCTTGCGTCTCAAACTCACTCTAAACATTTTGAGTTAGAGTCTTGAGGCTGTACCATTCTAGCCTTTGAATTTAAAGGTTGTGATAGCTGTTCTGATCCCTGTGATTGTCCTCTCAAATGAGGTCTGCTCCTTGCCTTCTATCTCCATTGATGAGGCCTTGAAAAGCTCTGCCTCTGATATATGCGGTTTCCTTCTGTGGATGAAACAGCAAATCCTTCTTTATCTCTGATATCTCCTGTCCTCTCTCTGTTTATGTCCTTGTGGTTTAGAACTGCCCTCCAGAAACACATGGCAGCCTTACTTGGCTTTATAGCTCTTCTCTTCCAGCCAGGATCAAAGTTTTGCCTCAGCACCCTCAGCGTCAGCTAGCTAGACCCTGCCTTTCTAATGAATAACTCATAAACACCAAAGGCATTGTCTTCCCTGAAGAATGCCTCATGGCAGCTGTTACAACCTCTTTCAAACCTCAGGCCAATCTGGGTTTTTTCCCCCTTTAAGAATCTAAGTTTCAAAAACTCTTCTGTAGTATTTAACATGAGCTTCAAAGGCTCACAAAGGGAAAAAAAGTTCCTGAAGAGGTTCTGTCTCTCCTTTTTCTTTGGAACCTTTGAGACATTTTCAATGTGACAAAATCGGTTTTAAAGGGATCTGGAGAGATTCCCTGAGGTTCTTTTGTGCCTCCAAGCTCTCAGAACATAGCTAGGCACACGGGAAGCATTTAACAAATGCTTGTCACTTTACTGATTGACATGACAAGCTACAGGCATACTTTGATTTACACATAAATTTATTTCTGAAAATTGATTTTTGAGGATGAGAGGGAGACATGATGCTGGGTTGGCAGGAGATAAAGAAAACCTGCTCTGAGTGGATTCCTAACGTGAATCCTCCTCACCGTGAAAACTCACCACATCTTTCTCATGATGCTTTTGAAAATGAGTAGTTTGCAGGGGAAAATATCTATTGTTTAACTTCATATTTTAAATATTTGCTTTAAATGCGATAGCTATCTATTAGTGGAAAACTTTTGCAGTCAAAACAAAGGATTGGTATTTAAAAAGATAAAGCCATGAGACTTGGGAAAAGGTATTGCGGCTAGTTCTCTGGAGGGAAAAAGCATGAAACCCAATGGGAATTTCTCCTGGGGACATCCTGATGGCCACACTGTCAAGTCCTCCCACTAGTTGGAAGTTCGGGCTATTTTCCTTTTCCTTTTTACTCTCCTATGATAACTGTGAATGCGGTAGACACCTCAGTGGGTATGTAGTCGGGTGGCCTCCTCCTTCTGCTGTTATTTCTGAGCAGCCGAAGGGCTAGTTGAAGATGGGATCAAGTCCACTGAGCAGTCTTGTCTTTGTTTTCTAGACCCCCTCGCGGAGAAGGGGACCCTGCACACACGGGGTGTCTAGAAGTGTTTAGGGAGTGATTACATCATTCTTTCTTTAACAGTTGCTAAGATCCCCTCGGGGAGAATCAAAGGTCGGTTACAAGACCAGTTCAGGGCCCAACAGGAAAGCTCTGGGAGCTCATGGTGCCACGTCATGCGCTTGGATTCAGGAACAGAAAAGCATGACTCTGGGAACTTCTCTGTGACATGGTTCATCACCTGACGGATTATCCGTGGGTACAGTGGCAGCTGCACACAATGAAAGTCTCACGTGACACCAGCGCTAATTCCACGTCCAAGCAGCACGGTTCAGGGTTCCTCAGTGCGACCTGAATTCGGTTTTGTTCATTCATGTTAGTTTATGTTTTAGATGAAGAGTTTCTAGAAAGCAGGGTTCAGGGCTGTTATGGGCTAAACTGTGTACCCCCGCAATTCACATGATGAAATCATAATGCCCAGTACCTCAGAATGTGACTGTATCGGATCATAGGGCCTTTTAAAGATCTCCTTAAGGTAAGATGAAGTCATATGGGTGGGCCCTAATCCAAGTATGACTGGTCCTTATAACAAAAGGAGATTAGCACAGACATGCGCGGGGGAAGATCATGTGAAAAAACTGCACAAAGACGGCCCTCTACAAGCCAAGGAGAGACGCTTCCGAATAAAACTAACCCAGCTGACACTGCGATCTTGCGCTTCTAGCCTCTAGAACTGTGAAGAAAGAAATTCCTGTTGTTTAAGCCAGCCAGGCTGTGGTATTTCTTGTGACGGCCCTAGAAAATGAGTACAAGGTCCATCCAATTTCTATGAAGAGCGTCAAGTCTCAAGACCATGTATAAAAGAGATACATTTAATGGGGCAGGTAGAAATGCAACAGATGGACAGAATTTTTATTTCTTCTCCCTTTTAGTGGCAGATATGGCATGTAAAAGTCAGGAACTGAATCACACAGGATTGTAGATTTATTGTCCTTTATTTTACATCTGGAGACCTCTCAACTCCCTCAGAAATAAGTCTTTAGTGGGAGGTGGGGGCAGGAGGGACTTCCGGGCCACTTTGATCCCATTAAGGGCTTAGTGGAGATTACGTTGAGAAACGACTTTGGAGAGAGATTTGGGAATGATCGTTGTCTACTCTTGTCTAGGCTAAGCGGTGATTTTGAACAGCATAGTCTATAGCGGCACCTTGGTCTCATCGATGTTCAGGGAAAAATAAGGTGGTAATAACAGAACATGCGGTGTGTATCTGGCTTCCCCCCACTCCCTGTGGTAGGGCTTCCTGCCCTGCTGTCACTCTCCCTACCTCCTCTTTAGAGCGATTCTCCTGTATCTTCATGAACTCTATCACTGTCTATCGAATTACCATTCTTTAACAATTTAAAGACCTGTTTAATACACTTTATAAGTTTTAAATTAGTATGAATGCTAATTTGTTTACATATACTTCATAAGACTAATATAACCACAGTAAGAGAAAATTTGGAAAACAGATAAAAGAAAAAACCCCACAACACCCAGAGTCCCCTCATTCCAAGGCAAGTGTTATCATTTGATTGATATTCCTTTCAACTTATTATCCCATGAATGGGAACTTTTCTCCAAAGCTGTAATTCTAATATATACACAAGTTTCTATACACCTTAAGAAGAAAAAAAAAGATGGTATCATGAGCCTTTGTCAACAGTGCAAAAGATTTTCTTCAACGTCATGTTAGTGATGGGTAATAGAACGTTGAGTTGACACAGTAGTTTACTTATCAGTTTCCCAATTCTTGGACATTCAGGTTTTTTCTAATTCTTTGAAGATAAAGGACTATAAACAGCATGGACCTCTTTGACAATGGATGTCTTTGAACATACTTTTGTTTTTTCTGTTTTGCATCTCTTGGAACACATCCCATTGGTCAATTCCCAGTGGCGTCGAGGGGCTTGCTCATTTTTGTGCAGGGCCTCAGAGTACGATCTGCTATTGGCAGTAGGCTGTCTTACAGAGAATTTCTATCTGGGGCCACTCTTCTTAGTCGAACCTCTGCCAAGATCCCCGGTGGCTCGGAAGACTGCTGCTGCCTTCGGGGGAGTCATCTATTTAGTTCACAGCTAGCGCGCTTTGCCTAAGGAGGTTGCAGGATTGGTCTGGTGAAATTCAGGGATAAAGATGAGACCAGATGGGGTGTGTCTAAGACTCACCTGAGGAGTTGCTGGAAGTGTCTGGGGTACTTCAGGTCCTCAGTGACACCAGGAATCAGTGAAGGGGAGTGTGAGCACAGGAAAGGGGGCGCAGAGCAGCAGCGCTGTCACACTGACCAGGGAGGAGACCCTGGGTGTGGGGGACTCAGTGAGCAGGTCACTGGGCTGTGAGTCTTGCTTGGGGAACAAGACATCAGATTTTCCCCAACCCACCATATTTCCTTTGTTCTGAATAACCTGATTGTTGTTTGGCTGCTCCAGTGTTTTGATACCAAGATGGTGGCGATGCACCATGTAACTCATGGTGTTTGCCTCTTTATTCCAGCTCTGAGGAGGCTGCTCAAGAAAGAACACAGGGCCCCCCACTATACTTGACGGGCTGACTTCACTCCCGAGGCCGTTTTACTTTCTTATTTTTATTTGCTCTTTGCTTCTTCTTTTCATTTTGGATTTATATTCTCCTGTAACAGGTTTGCATAGTTCTTAGTAGCCTTAAATTTGTTTTGGGATAAGTCAAGGTTTGAATGAAACATGAATGATTGGCTTTCTGGGTTGAAAAATTGGTCTGGTCCATGTAGTTTATATCCGTTTGTGGCCTGGATTATTCTGCTAAGTGTTACAATTTAATAATTTAGAATTTTGGAACTGAGCCCTTTTAATACTTAGTAACTATTGGGGAAGCTCTGGAAGGCAAGGACCTCTTCATCTTTGAAGTCCTCGCAAAACTGAGACTAAGTCTTTGCACAAAGCGGGAGCTCCAGACATGTCTGTGGAGTCGAATACTCTCACCTCCAAACAAGCTTGAGAAATAAAGATGTCAAGGCGCCCTCATCTGAGAATCAGAAGCAATCCTGCTAATAAATATGTATAGGGTTGGTAACCTTTACCAAAGATTCCACTCACTCAGTGAGGGCAAGGGAAGCCCTGCCCACCAGAGGCGTCACACTAGGCTCTGGTCTAAATTCCGTCTGCAATCAGAGGAGCTTTGTTAACGTTCAGATCGAAAGGTTTTTGTATGAAGATCGCCATGAAGATTGTGCTTACTTTTAATTTGGTAAATGTCATTTCTAGTCAGTTGTTTGAAATTAAATCTTTTTTTTTAATGCTTCCTTTTTTTTTTTTTTGGTGAAGATTGGTCCTGAGCTAACATCTGTTGCCAATCTTCCTCCTTTTTTTTTTTCTCCTTCTCTTCCCAAAGCCCCAGTACATGGTTGTATATCCTAGTTGTAGGTCATTCTAGTTCATCTGTTTGGGATGCCACCACAGCATGGCTTGATGTGCCCCGTGTAGGTCCGCGCCGAGGATCCCAACCCCAGGCCACCGAAGTGGAACAAGAACTTAACCACTTGGCAGCAGGGCCAGCCCCCTAAATCTTTATGACAGTAAGAAACATCCAAATATTTCATATATGATGAGAATAAGGGCCAAAGCTTGTAGTTATGGCAGGCTGAGAGTCTCTGACTTGAGGTGAAACTCTGATTCCTTTGGAAATCCCTTCTAACACTCCAGTACGTTTCTAAAATTTCCTCCAGTGGCTCAAATAATTTTGAGAGCATATGTAGGCCAAGCCATTTGAACATTTAAAAATAATAACTATAATTTGGGTATCCAGCTCATTACTGTGATATTCCTTGAGAACAAAGGCACAAAAAAGGATTTTTTTTAAAAAAGGTGAATTCCGTTCAGGAATGACTTCAATTCTTTCCTACACTAGATTGATGAGGGTGTTAAAACCCCCCCAGGGTCGGAGCTCTTCCGAGTGGTTTCCCTCCGCGTTTGCTGCGCAGTAGCCCTGATCAGGAGAAAGGGTTAAATAGCTCCGCAGTGGTCATGTTTTTCTCGCTTGCTCTTTGCTCTGCACTTTCTCATCGTTATCGCTCGTGCTTTCTCAGCCTGTCTCTATTGTTAATAAAACAGTGTCTTTCTTTTGGTGAAGGGTTTGGTGGGACACGTGGCCCCTGGATTCCTGATGGTGGACAGATATTCACTCATAGTCTGTCTGCTGCTGGCAAAACGGTGCTGTGAAACTGGGCAGCCAAGGTGCAGGGTGTTGCTGCCTGAGCATCTGCACAGGACACGCACTGTCAGCCGCGGTCGCCGCACAGGAAGTGAGGGCTGTATGAGATAATGTTCCACGCCTGTGTGTAACCCTGATGGAGTGGTGGCTATGACTGGAATAAAATTAACTCTGAGGTGAGACTAGAGCGTTAGCTCTACGTGTGAAAGTCCTTCACTGTTATTCATGTTCAATCTAGTGTAGGAAAGAATTGAAGTCAGAAGTGGTACAAAGTGCCACAGGATGTCATTGATGTGGTTAAGTTGATAAAAGCAAGGACTTTTCAAATAGTAGAATCATCCCAGACTTTGTAAAAAGAAAGGGAGTGACCATGAATATCTTTTGTATCACAAGTTTTCTGGTCATCTTGTGGCAAAAGAATGGTCCTTCTTAAAGATGAGTTATACATCTTTCTCTTTCAACAAATATTCCAAATTCACTGACGTTTTCTGTGATACTTGCAGCTATTTAAAAAAAAGAGTTTGTTCTGTTTCTTCGAGGCAAAGTTGACATTTTATCCAGGAGAGAGAAAGTATCTGCCTTCCAAAAGAACTCTTGCTATGGAGAGAACATCTTGAAATGGATGCTCGGAAATTTTTGTGTTGTAGAGTTGAAGGAAGTCTCTTAAGACAATGATAATAAATGAATAATAAAAAATTTAAATATTTTACTAATAATTTTGTTCTAGAGAATAAAAGGGTTTTTATATTAGTCATAAATTAAAATATTAAAAATATTTTAACTTGCATTTGAAATGTTTGAAAGATTAATAATTATATTCATGTAATTTACAAATAAATATAATTATGAATGCAATTTATAAATAAAAACATATCTATTGAAGGTATAGTTAAGCCTTTTTACTGATAGGGATGCACAATCAAAAAGGTTCAGAGATCACTGCTGTGTACACACATCTGTGTCTCAATCCCAGATTCCTGGGAAAGAGAAGCTGATTGGCCTGATTGGTCAGATGTGCACCTCTGATCCAGTCAGCTGTGGCCCCAGGAGGAGGCTGGCGTATTACAGGCATCCTGAGTATCTGAGTATCCTAGCTCCCAGTCACGACATTACATGATTTCATGAGGAAGCAACATTTATCATCACATGAAAATACTCACCGTTCAGCTTGCAGAATTTGTCTCCTCTCAAGTATCAACCCTGCTTAAGGCCAGCACTTGCCTCTCCTCGCCCATCAGCATAGTTTTCCAGTCAGTTTCACTGATGGATATTGCTACCTTCAACAGCGTAAATGCAAACTCAGTGAGAATAGGTTGTGACGTGAAATTGTCACTCTTGCAAACGTTGCAGGATTTCATGAAGTTGAAGAAAATGATATAGGAATACTGCTCAAATCACACACAAATGAGGTTTGGGAAAGTCAGGAAGGTTACAACTGAAGAGAAAACCAATAGGGTTATGACTTGACAGATCTTCAAAGCAAATGATTTGAATATCAAAGGATGTTGATTTTGATAAGTGAATATGTCCTTGAGTATTTTTTCTAGAAGTGACCATCTTTATATCTTATGACAAAAGCTGACCATGAAGTGAAGGATATTATATAAGGCTACTATACTCTTTTTCTTGGGAGAGTTATGTCCCCTCACATAAATATTTGAGTTGTTCAAAGACTTAGTACATAGTCATGCCAATTAGATTCTAATTAAAAAAAGTAAGATAAAACAAACCTATTTTCTTAAATTTTAATTTCATTTCTTAAAGAAGAAGCCCCAGTCAAATGTTCTCCCCCAGTCATCTACTACAGGATTTTTTCCGTATTTGAGGATCTGATGCTCAGCTTACTGGTTGTAGGGCTGGCCTTCCCAAGAGCTGTGGGCGGGAAGTGGTATTCCTGTACCCAGCCCTTTGCACCTTCTTTGAATAACCCCTGATCATTTGCCTCTTCAAACCTGACCCCGCTTGAACCCTAATCCTTCAGGGTCCTCCTAGGTGTCTCATTTGCTGATGTGAAAAATTAATTTGAGCCAAGGTGTTTATAAAAGACAATAGCTGAAAAGGTTATTCCTTCCTGAAAATACCTTCTCTTGAACAGCAGCCCTCAGCGTCTAAAACTGAGAGGGGGAAATAGGAGAGGCTTGGGGATTGTGAGAGAGGCTTATGGGCAGGGGAACCCTTTCTGCAACCTGCCACCTGTAAGTGCCCTATCTTTGCCCTTTGCAGGAGGCCAGCTCTGCTGTCAGTTTGTCTCTGCACCATCAACTCCAATACCCCTGTGGACCCCTGAGGTGGGATCTTTGCACACTCATCCCTGCATTGTCATTTTGGCCTTAACCATCCCACAGAGCAGGAATGGGAAATAGATTTCATTTCATGTGCTAGCTCTGATCCACTGGGAGCGTCTGCCTGGAGAACTGCAGAGAGAAGGTTTCTGGGACGATGCCTGGCTCAGCAGGAAAGATTGTAGTGAATGATTAGTGATGTCTGCTGTGGTCACTGGAGATGGGAGGGTAGCACTCATGCCACGTTTTTGCTATCTTTGTCCTAGACTGTGCCATGGCAGTGAATATTCCTGCACCACATCAGGGAAGTCATTTGTCACCATTTAGTTCTTGACTGTTTACCAAGACTCAGGGTTTACTGTTGAGTTCTTGTGACCCCCAGCAGGTCCCAGTGTGCACCTATGACTGTTCATATAAGATTACTAGCACCATCTTGCTGTACACAGAATGGCTCTTTATTCCTACTTATTATGGTAAATACAACTGACTTCACTAAAGAGAGCCTTGCTTTCATTAGAGAGCACCAAGGTATGAAATTGTCAAGCATCTTGCTCTAGATACCAAGAATATTGCAGATTTGGTCATTCATCCTTTAAAACATACCCAGAGCAGACATTTCTGTACAGCTCAAGCTTAGGAAAGATATTATCATTTTTTCCCCCTGTCACTTCCAACACGATGTGCTCTTATACCTTCTCCACTGTCAGAGAAATTTGAGGAGCTTTCACAGTTAGGAGCTTCAGGGACAATTCTGTTAGGAAAAAACCCCAGGGGGAAACAATAAAGGTTAAAGGCCCTTATTTTAGCCAATACGTGCAAGGACGTTGGGAAGTAAAGGTTTGCTGTAGTTTTATCGGACTCTAGTTAGCTTCGCCCCTGAGCCCTAAGGTCCCTAGAGGAATGAGGTGTGCCTCATTGCTGTGTCATCTTTTTAAAGCCTGCACTCTCCTGGGACGGTCTCAGAGCACTGCTGTGGTTCAGATAATATACAGCCCAGCATTTAAAAGTAATTTCCAAAGTTCTCCGCCCTTTACTTGCCTTTCTTGATTTCCACAATTGAGACACGGAAGCCACAGGAATATATCTTCAACACCTCCTTTTCTCTTCCCTCTATTTCCCTTACACTGCAGCAGCCCCATCTCCCTGACCGCAGCCTCCCTCCAACAACCACCCCATACCCCACCAGCTCTTGCCCCTATGCCTCTTGTCATCCTCACCACTCCTTCACATTACAAGGTCCCAAGAGCTTATTTAGCAAAGCAGGACCATCCGGGGTGAGGAGGATCAAGACAGAATTCTCTGAAGCATGGGAGGAGGAGAAAGGCTGGGAATCCACATCCGTGGGTGGTTTCCCTCTTACCGTGTACTGTGTACACTCGCTCTCAGGTTGTCAGATCCTGGGTTGTGTTGTAGCCACTGGGGAAGGAGGATGGGGTGGCAGCTGTCCCCCTGGGCGATCTGCCTTTGGGCTGTCATCGCTCCTGCTGCGTCTCTGAGGGTAGAGCGCCATTGCTCTGGGCCATGTGTTTCGGTCACTCGCTCTGGGTGCCGCCCATCTGCTCCTGAGATTGTTTGTCACGGCCTCTTTCCCGCTGGCACTAGGGGATGTCCGTTTGGGACGGCTGTCTTTCTCTCCACTCCTCCTCCGCCCTGGTCTGGAGTGGGTCTTGAGTTTGCACATCCAGTTGGTAGTTCAGGTCCAAAGTCTAGATTATCACAATGTGAGGCGATTTGGAGCTACCAGTCCTCACAGGAGGGTCAACTACAGTTAAGAGCCTCACTAACTAGCCCATCGCTTTTACGGCCCCTGCTTTGTGTCACCCCCAGAACTGCCTCTCAACCCAACCCTGACCTCACTTCAGGTGCCGCATCTCAGGTGGATTTGAAGGTTTTCTCTACTACCGCCAGCCCCCGCTCCTTAACCGAGTCTTCTTCTGTTCGTCTGCTCTTCTCAGGGGGATTTCCCTTCGCCTGCTGATTCTTGATCTCAAGCCTTTTCTTTCTTTTTCTAAACAAAACATTTCCTTGTTATATAAGGAAGCCAAAGATGCATGCTCACTATAGAAATTAGGAAAATACAAAAAAGTGCTAAGACAAACCATCCACAGTCATCCACAATCCTAGAAATAACCAAAGTTCGGTGAACTTCCGTTGCTTTTACATAATTGCAAATTTGCTGTATATTCAGATCTGTATTCTGTTTTTTCTCCTTTTCTTTTCTTCTGATTTAGTCTGTACCAACCCCAGCAAAGTCCTGTTGCTGTTACTACATTGTTATTTGCGTGTGCACGTACATGTGCGTGCATGCACACACACACATATGTGTGTGTGCCCACACACACTGTAAGTGGTGTCTTTGGGTCTGGTGCTGAACTCCTGTCCACTCTACAACCCGATTCACAAAACTCTACATTTTGTCCTCCTTTTACCAGACAATAATTTTTTTCTTACCTGTTCGGTCCCCCCTTCTCAACCTTTATGGATATATATGGATTCTGCTTGATTAAAGGAATTATTATAGGATGTCTAAAGCCCAACTTTAAATTTGGGAACAGGTATTACTATGAACACATAAGAGGGAGGCCCATTTTTTCATAATTGCCTATTGATCCACGTCCTATGGTATTTAGAACCTCAGTCTCCACTCTCCTCAGCCTTGGCTCAATTGCTTATTCCTCAGAGCCTGCAGCCTCCATCAATTGCTAGGAAACAGGGTCTGAGCACCCAAGGAGAGTTTCCTGTTATTCGCTTGTAAAATGACAGCACGGAGATTTGATAAAAGCTGAATGAATTTTTAGTCTAGGGTGTTCTGTTCTTAAGCTATAATTGCTGTTTTCCCTTTAACTCTAGAAGTGATTCTGCCAAACAAAAGAAACTTCAGTCTTCATGTGCATATTATTATTATTTTATAAAAAAAATTCTCCTTTAAATGTGTGATTTAAAAAAGATTTCTGTATCATTAAAGGCGATTTTCTTTTGTCTTGGGATTGGTTTTATAGGAATGTCAAAGGGGGAAAATTCACCTTAAAAGTGAACCTCTTGGGGTGCATTTATTCCACAAAGTGAGGTACACCTGATTGCAGTAAATATAGAGAAGACCATGAAATAGCCAATTTGAAAGTAATTCCAGAATTTAAAAATGCTAAGTCAAACTCTTGGTTATTTAAGTGTATTACCTATGTGATCTTCAAAATTTAATATTGCCGAGAGCAGCATAAGAGAGTAAGGATTCAGTGGTATTTTGGAGGGATTTCGGTTAGACACTAGAAGCTTTGCAAAATTCAGAGAAACCAGTATCCACCGTCATTGACAAGAGAAGCCTAATCTCGGGCTGTGTAATCAGAGAGCAGACGACGTCTCCTTGTATTACCCTTCAAGGAATCAACTTCGTGATTCAGGCAGCCCTCATTCTAATCAGCCACATGCCCTGCAGGTGACAATGAGTCTGTTTTGAGTATTTTAATCTGGATAAGGGATGTTGTTATAAGATTAATAGAAAATAAATATGGTTTCATGAGCTGTGTTTTTCTTGCTGTCATGTATGCTCCAATGAGCGAAATTCTACTTATTCCAGTGGAAAGATCAGGTTGGACGTGCACTACACTGAATAGCCATAGGGTATTTATTGTGTCCCACATTTTTTTCCTTTGCACTAGAGCTGTAACTTGAAGTGACTGATGGATAGATGCCGGAGATACCCATAGATCACGCATATCCTGGGGCATGCGTGAGTGAACTAGAAAGGGAATCGGGTAGAAGGGGTGAAATGAACCTTGGCTGTACTGAGTCCTTGCTGTACTGAGTCCAGGTGGTGTTGGTCCAGTAGAGCGTAACCTCGCTTATTGCCCGTGTCAGAATCAGAAAGATGAAAGCCCATCTGGAAGCCAAAACTACCGTGCCACCAGCAGTGGGCGTGCAAGGAGAATGTCTGTTCACCAGGGGAGAAGGTGACTCTAAGCTCTGTGAGGACAGGGCCCGGGTAGGCCTTGTTTCATGCTGTAGCCCAAGTACCTAGCATTGTTCCTGCATAGCGCAAGCACCAACGGGCACTATTGGATTACCAAAGGTGGTTTTCCTCTGTGGCCAAAACTGACCCTGTCCTCAAGGGTCCTGGCTGAGTCTCTATGTGGAAGCTCTAGAGGTCTCTGCATGAGAGCATCTAGAGTCTTTACTTGGACAACCAGAAGTGTGGCTGTGCAGCCCTGGCTGGGTTCTGGGACCAGGACTGCCTTTGGGAGTACAGACAAGGGAAGTGTGCAGACAGCACTGAGGGAAGCCAGGGTCAAGAGCCAAGCTGATTTCAACATCAATCTGAAGGGCCTGGGAGGAGAGGCAAACTATGGCTTGAGGCACAGACATGGACAAGCAGACGTGGGAGATTAAGTAGGAGGCAGCCCTGGACCAACTCTCGAAGTGCTAGATGCAGACAGGGAGCTTTAATGAGGCAAATTCATCTTCTCCCAGGCCTCTGAGCCTCTGAGACAGAGAGTACCTCTGGGTAGAAGCTTTTTCTACATGTCCTCTTGTTGAGGGCCCCGTGTCCGCTACCCATCTCTCTCAGGAACTTGCTTTAGCTCCTGCCTCAGGCAGAAAGACCTTGGAAGTCCCCCTTGAACCCAAATAAGGTTCAGGCTCTCCTTTCCCATGCAGGGTAGCAAGTTTTAGCACTGGCTGTGGCTTCACCAGGTCCCATCGATATGTTGCCTCAGTAATCCCGCTCCCCAGGACTCCCGGAAGGCCTGGGATTGAAGCCAAGAGTCACAGGCTCAGCCCTTCAGGAAGCGGGTTTGTCATCATTTCCAGCCCTCAGGACTCACAAGCTGATCCCCGCAGCTTTTCCCCTTGGTGGCTTCTGAGGGCAGTGAGGGTAAAGACTTCGCGCCAGATGGTCTCACCTTAGGCTCCATGAAGGCAGCGCTCCCAGAGCCTTTGAGCCTTTAAAGAATGGCCCATTTTTGATGCCAAGCGCATCACTTGAATGCAAGAAGTTTAACAGAATTAACAGCAGTCTCTTTGTCGGGATGCAAGCTGGTTTTTAACATACAATATTTTTAAGATCCTGCCAGTGCACCCCAAGGCTTCTTGCAGCAATGAAACCATGCCCTTGGCAATCTGCGGACTGCAGCGGCTCTCTTGGCAGAGTTACGGATTCTTCAGAGCACTTTCTCATCACGTCTGGAGGACGGGTTTGGCTGATGCAGAGATAGGGAGCTTCCTCTGGGGGTCCTTTTGAATTCTTGATTGCCTACAATCTCTGGCACATTTTAGGCCCTGTTGGCAATACTGTGGCAGGGCGGCAATGCTCCCCACACTTTATTTTCTTCCAAACCAATGGGGTTCAATTTACTGGGCAAATCCAGCAACTAGAAGAAACTACAGACTGTTAGGCCACAGGGAGCAATCTTACTAGAAGGTGCCTGGTTGGTCTGCCTGGAGACTCAGGACCGTTTTAAACGTTCTGTAGACTTTTCCGGAGGCTTCATCACTTATACCAAACATATTAAAATACACCCACATCTCAATTAAGTGTACAATTGTCCATAAAAATGTTGAAAGGATTTTTATAATTTTGCTTTTGAAATTATTTGCCTATGAAAGACCTTAAATTTACAGTTGTCTTCTTATCAATCTTTGTGCCTACTCAAGAATTCTTGAAAAACAAGAGACTCTAATCCACAAATTGTTCTCACATGTAATGAAATTTGTTGTGAGTAATAAATTTAACAATTAATGAAGTTGAAATAATGTTGCATTTTGCAAGCAGTTAATTAAATGCTTATTACTTTCAGGGTGTTTTTCTGTAGCTTGGAGCCAGTTCAATTTTTTTTTTCCCATAGGCTTCAGTTAGATACTGGGCCTCTTGTGTCTAACAGATAAAACAGCTCTGAGGGAATTTGACTCTGATGTTTGGCTCGGGAATAAAGATTTAAAGGGTTCAGGATTGCTGTTTCAAACATTAGAAGATCTGTCATGTCAAAGAGGAATGAGACCAATTCTGTGGTACTTCACAGGACGGGAGTGGATAACTCTCAGGATGACACGTCTAAGAGGAGATGTATGACCCGGAAGTCTTCACTGGGAGCTGGAGGGGTCTTTTATAGAGACTGGGAAGTTGGAGAAGGCCAAGGGTTTAGCGTCCGAAGATCAGAGTTCAGGTCCCTGTGCCCAGCATTACCTGTGTGACTTTGAACAAGTCACTTCATCTCTTTGTGTTTCTGTTTCCTCATCTGTAAAATGGAGACGTGCCCCTGGTTCACCTGTCACATGGGGTTGCTGAAGATCAAAGTGTGGTAACTTCAGTCTCTTAGTCAAGGTGATAAGTACTATACAAATGTTATGCCCTATTCAAATGTTAGAGTTATAAATCCAATTCTAGGATAGTAATGGAATGCCTAAGAGGATCGGAAGGAATCTGTAAAATGAGTTATTTAAAATTCATCAGTATTACTAACAATAATGTTACAGAGCATAAATGACTCTCAGTCAAAGATTAAGGAAAACTTAAAACACATTGGAGAACCCAGTGCTATTTACATATAGTAAGTCATCCTCATATGGCCTTTGAGCTTTAGAAGTCAGAGAAGAGAATGAACAGGATTGGGGCTGACAGGAATGTTGGATGTTGAGTCTCAAACTCTTATGTTACACATAGAGAAATGACGTGTAAAGTAATGGAGTGACTTGAAAAATGATTTCTATTTATTTATACCCTCCTTGTTTCATAAAGGATTTCAAGTGGATTATAAGAATAGCTATAATGAAATAGCAAAATCTAAAATAAAACAAAGCTGTGATCATGGAAAATAAGTTAAAGTATAATGGTCAAGTGAAAGGGCGAGTGGAGTTACAGTGACAATATATAACTTCTCTACAGTTATTAAAAATGAACAATAAATTTGACTATGAGCTTCCTGGTAGCCAAAGCAACATTGGAAACCAAGCTAGTGATAGAACCAGCATCAGAACCAAGTCTTAGACCAGTTTGCTTTTTGTTCCATTTAAAAATTGTTTTTTAATTGAATTTACTTATTTTGGTCTTAAAAATATTTTTTAAGTTCTCTTTTTCTTTCTCTCCATTGGTTCAGTCTGTGGGGGCGGCCTTTGTGAGGAAAGCGAGAGCTGCTCATTGTGCCCAGCTGACTGTGGGGTATGTCCACTTGCTGCAGATGCCTGTGTGATGATTGCCTTTCCAATCTGCTTGGTCTCT
Organism: Equus caballus; assembly: GCF_041296265.1. Lineage (NCBI taxonomy): Eukaryota > Metazoa > Chordata > Mammalia > Perissodactyla > Equidae > Equus > Equus caballus. The sequence goes on along the minus strand of NC_091706.1, from coordinate 62,613,906 downwards.
ACTGCCTCTGCCGTGACATTTGGAAGATTGAGTCAACATCTCATGACAAAATTTCCTTAGCTATTTGTTCCTTAAGTTTATTATTCTCTGTCAGGATCAGATATCTTCTTAGAGTTCCCTATTGTCAAGAGTCTTTGAGATTATGTAATCTACCCCCATTACTTTACCAAGGAGAAAGATGAGGTTCAGAGATGTTAAATAACCTACCCAAGGCCACACAGCAGCAACTGACTTTTAGTGAGCACCTACATATATCTTATTTAATTCTTATGACAAAACCTGATAAGTAAATATTTCTGTTCCTTTTTACAGATGAGGAAAATGAGGCACAAAAAGGTCAAGTGCTTTGCCCAAGTTCACAAGAAGAGTAAATGAGGGAGCTGGGATTTGAGCCCAGTCTGTTTAGCTCCAAAGTCCATTTCTTTGCTCATCCTCTTGCCCAGTGTTGCCTCTTGGTAAGATGGCGGCAGAGCTTGGATTGAACCCAATCTCTGGGCTCTGTGTCTAGTGCTCTTCCCACACACTTTAGAGAAGACAGCCTTGGGCCCTAACTCCCCTTGGGCTGGAGAGGAGTGTAAGACTAGTCCTGGAGTTTGGAAAGGTCCACACTGAGCTCAACTGTTACTGTCTGGCCCTGCTTTTTGGGAATTGTTTCTCTGGCCAAAGGAGTATGGGTCTATAGACATTTCTGATTTTCAAATGGATTCTTCAGTTGCCTGAAGCAAATGGTTTCTATCCATGGTTCTCAGCCATGCTATTAAGATGCATTGGTGCAGGGCAATGAGTTGTGAGGTGCCAGCAATTAATAACAGTTAATGTAATCTGAGACTGGAGCACCTGGGGATTTCAGAATTGGCAGGTGGGACTTCTCTCCCAGAGCCTCAGTGAAGGGATCCGGGCATGCAGCACCTTCTGTTTGTTGTTAAATGGCCTCAATCCTATCTCTGCCTCAAGCATAAACTTTAATGAGCATGTCCTGCCACACCGTGTGTAGAACTCTGCACTTTGTTCTTATTTTACAAAAGGCAGAGTACGTGATGTGAAAGAACCTAGTGTCTAATAGAGGAGAGGAGAGCAAGCTAGAAAACACACTGCACCTTGTGGTCCGTGCAGCGTGGCATCCCGTTCAATGACTGCCTGACCAGCAAATAATAATTATAAACAAATTAAAGCATTCTTGCTGTTTCTTCTGAAAACGCCATAGCAGAACTTCTGAAAAATCCTATTTTTTCCATCTTAAAGTATGTCCTTAACACTGCAGCTTTCCAAAGTCTCTCTTCTCCCCCAGCACAAGCTGCTCCCCAAATCTCTACCCAACTGGACCCCCATAAACCTGCCTGTCTCTTCATTTCTCCTTCCTTGCTCAGCCCTTCATTACGTAGGTCAATGCAGCCTTTTTAGTGACTTTAATTTCCCTTCTTCCCCCGTCATCTTGGTTCTGCACAGTAAAGAAAGGTCTAGGAGCTGATGGAGAAGTTAAGATAACTCCCTCCTTAGATGGAGGTGGGGTGGTTTGAGGCAGAGACTGGGGCTGCTCGTGCATTTCTTTTTGGTCAAATCAGCTTTAAGTGCATCCGCATGGTATTAAATTTAAAGTCTCCAATTCTTACCAGCTCCTGCTCTAAAGTGTGGGCTCCTGCTCCCCGTGTCACTGGTGTGTATCTAGAAAACTGTGAAAGTGCATCTAAACATTATTCTAGAAACTGTTATTAGACAGGCCCATTTACCCCCCGAACCTAGACAGTATATTCTGAAACTGAAAGTCCATGGTTTGGCATTTTCTATTGTTTTGGATTGTTGATGCCACTGTTCCCCTCCCTGGGGTAGATAATAGAGCTTGTTGACTGTGGGGGCAGAGTGTGTGGGGGGTGTGAGAGAGAAATAGTTCCCCGGAGCCTTTAATAAGAGAATGGAAAGGAGTTCACAAGATTGCTAGAAAATGATTCCAGAGAAGTAGGGGCAGGACAGGGAGGGAGAACAGCAATAGCTTTTGAAGGGCGAGAAAATAGAATATTTTCCTTTATTTTGATGCTGAAATGTGCAATGTATCAGAATTAAAGATCTGATAAATCTGAAATAAAGTCATGTGATGTTTTAAAAATTGTATTGAATTCTCAAATCTTTGGCTTCTTGTTTATGTGACTTTTTGATTGAGACCCTTATTAAACCCACTGCAATCGACTTTGCTAATGAGTTCCATCATCTAATTGGTAGTCTGTTGCTAATGATGAATAATTAAGTATTGATTTTGTACTGAATGCTGTTTTAATTAATTTTTACTGCAAAACATTAAAATCATATTTCAATCTTTGTGTGTGTGTGTTTAGTGGTTTAAGTATCAGGAACAAAAGATATTTTGGGATGAAAGTTGGACAGTAGATTTCACTCATATCAAACAAGGTTTGTAAATGATCAGAATCAGAATTTTATTCCAAATTCCTCACAAGCCATGTTCCCAAATGAGGACTCAACATTGGTTGAGATTAGATTAGTGAGGGCCTGGGAGCCTAGGCTCGCGCTGTTTGGTCCTGATAGTCTGGGACCCGTGGTTCTTCGACCAAACTCACAGGAGGCGCCTGGAGAGTACCACCCAGATTGAGAGAAGACGAGAGTCGGGCCAGTGTATATTTAACTCACCTGCTGAGAAATGCTGACTGGTGGTAAAGATGCATGAGAGATAGCATTTATGTCACACTCCTAACTTTTGCAAGGACATTGTTGAAGGTTATAGATCTTGTTCCCTCTCTTATTTTTATAGCAACACACTAAAAAAAAATGGGAGAAGTGGACAAAAGATAAAATCTCCCTTTGGAGGCTGATGAAAATTGTCAGATTAGATGGGCTCTTTGGAAATCATTACTTATAAGGCTCTGCATGTACCCAGAGAGCACAGGAAGTTACATGTCAAGGGCACTCTGCTCAGCCGAAAATTTCCCTAATGCCACATAATAATGAGTGAAATGAACGCAAATAAGGCTTTGACCCCCCAGCCCGCCTCGTTAGGACTGCCTGCGCGCCCGCTCCACTTTCTCGGCCAGCCGCCTAGCCTCAGTTCAAAGGCCCCGGCGCTCCTGAAGTGATGGTTCCTGCATCTCTGCCGAAGTTCTGTCAGCTTAAGTGTCAGCCAGGTTCAGGTTGGTGCCTCCAGGTTAGAGCCCACCCTGTCCCCAGCGGGACCCCCAAGGCCGACCAGACTCCCCCTGGGATCACAGAAACTTGCTGTACTTAGAAATCCAACAGCAAGGGCTCTGCTGTTTCTATCAGCAGTTCTGTCTTGATGTTCAGAATGCCCATGTCTCCTAGTTATGGTTCAGATAATCAGGCTCCCAGCCAAGTGTGAAGAAAAACATGGTCCCAAATTCATATGCAGAACAGCTAGTGGTGGGAGTGGCTCCAGGGGATAAACCAGACACATTTTCACCAAGGAAAGCCGCGGGTCAGCCTTTCCAGGTTAGTTTACTCACTGCTCCTGTGGAAAAGGAAGGGAACTTACACTTATTAGGTGATTACTTTGTGCCCTTGCTGTGTTCGATGCTCTGTGTACCCTGTGTGTTCGTGTTAAGCCACAGCACAGGCTGTCAGATGGGTGTCATTGTCCCCTTGTAGAATGAAGAACTGGGGCTCAGAGAAGTTGTCACTTGGTCAGGAATCTACAAGTAGTGGAGCTGAAATTCTAGCTGCCTCTCATCTTCAAGCCTCGTTCTTTCTCATGAGTTTCTTTCCAGAAAAATATAAAAATTGCAGAATATTGCATTGGTCACTTCAGTGCTGTCTGACCATTCAGCTGGGAACTAACTCCTTAAGTAACAATCAGAAAGTCCCCTCACTGGAGATATTGAAGGGGACGTTGGCTGATCAAATTTTGACAGAGTTGTGAAGGAATCTGGGCATCTGTCAGGCAGCTCGTGCCGGTAGTAGTTTATGTATTACTGAGGAGAAATTAAAAAAGACTTTAACAGTTGTATGTTTACGTTAATGCATATTGGAAAAAAATTAACCAGTATATCAGCTTGTGATTTCACAGATATTACTGTTTAGACACAGCTAAGTAAAAAATAAGCTATTTTACAGAAACACATGAAGTAGATAATAGTGGTCCATAGATATTCCAAAAATTGTGAGGGTAGCATGTGACTGACTGATGTCTGGGAATCAGTAAGATGAGGAATGGACAAATAATGCTCCTGCCCCTCCCGACTCCGAGAGACAGTGAGTCTAACTAAGTAGCTTGCAGTCACTTCTCAATTCCCCGGAGATTGTGTTCAACAACGTAGGATCTCTAACCAGCTGCCTGCCACCCAGCCCGTTCTTGGGGCACCGAATTCCGCTGTCAGCTCATATGAACTCAGGTAATTCAAATTAGTTTGCTCCTCAGCCTATCCCAAACCTAATTATGCAGATAAATGTAACGCAACAAAAGTGAAAGAAAAGGGTTTTTAGATGGCCCCACTTTTGGGATTCTGAGGATCATAACTATTATAAATAGCTATATTTCTTTGCCAAGAAACTCTGCCTCTATCACCAACCAGGTGTTGTTGGGGCTTGTTCTCAAAGACAGTTTCCCTCTTCAGCCTCTGTGAACAAGCCGTAGGCAAACGCCTCAGCTCCCACGTGGTCTGGTATTATGAATCAGAGAAGCCCTACCTGAGGAAGGGATTTGCGTTTGTTAGTGCTGTCCAGTAGAGTCCGACTCCTTGCGCCATCCTCCCACCTTCCGGTGCAGTGCCAGACAGTGCTCTGCCGCTATTCATGGGGTTTTCATGGCTAATTTTTTGGAAGTGGGTGGTCAGGTCCTTCTTCCTGGTCTGTCTTAGTCTGGAAGCTCTGCTTAAACCTGCCCACTATGGTTTTGTCTCATAGAGGCCTCTTACCATCACAGGAACACATAGCTGTCACATATGACAACCCACAGACGGGTGGTGTGGTTTCCTGACTGGAAACAAACCTGGGCCACAGTGGTGAGAGCACAGAGACTTAGCCGCTAGAACCCAGAGGTAGTGGGAAACAAATCAGGAACTCAGAGCTAGATCTTGGGTAGCGTCTGGGTAGGAGGCACCAGGGAAGACTTGAGTTAGCATTGGGTTAGGAGGAAAGTTTAAATGAGTTTGGGACAGGAGCTTAGATTTACTGAACCCTAAGTACATTCAAGGTACTTTATGTCCTACCTCACGGAATCCTCAAAATCCACTTTTATGCATAAGAGTATTGAGATTCAGTTTAAGAAACTTGTCAAGGTTACCCAGCTCCTAGATGGCGAACGTGAGACTGAATTCAAGTCTGGTGGGCTATCACCACTGTGCTTTACTGCCTCGTAAGGTTAAATAGGCTTGGGAGCGCAGCCTGTAGAGCCGGGTTCTGAGTCCTGTAAATTTAGTGCAGGTGAGGAGAAGGAGCCAGCTGTGGCAGACCCCCGAGCAGGCTGAGCTCAGCTCCTGCGGAGGCGGGTGACTGGCGAGGAAGAACAGATGGGGAGTGTTTTTCCAGGTAGACCTATTGGATTTAAGGGTTCAGGGGCTCAAGCACAGGCATGAGGGAACAAAGACCTCTGCTTGGTCAAGCAGGCACAGGTGGCAGTGGTGGCAGGAGAGCCTGGGGACATGGGGACCTGCCCTGACTGGGCAGTTGAGGTACAGCCTGGACGGCAGGGGCAGAGCTCAGGGCTGGAGGCCCCCGGAGAGCCCCCATCAGCCAGAGGCCTGCCCTGCTTGCCTCTCGGGAGAAGTCAGGAGGGCTGAAGGGGGTCCAAACAGAGACCCTCGCCTGCTCTGAGTGGCTTTATAACTGGCTGGCTATGGAAGGCGGCCTCATTCCTTCTGTTTTTGTCTGTTGGTTGAGAACTCAGAATCTGAGTCCCATGGGCCCAGAGTCACTTATTTACTCGTTGTGTGGCCTTAGGCAAATCACTTACTTGCTCTCAGCTTCAGTTTCCCCATTTGTAGAGTGAGGTAATAATAGCAGCTTCTTATAGGGTTGCGAGGACTAAATGAGATCACACAGGTAAAGCACAGCGACTCGCTCAGCACGTGGTGATTATTATTGCTGTTATTAAGTGATGATACTCACGTGGGATTAAGCTGTTTGGCTGCCCAGTGACGTGGGCTTAGCATAGCCAGCTATTTCATTTTAATCAACAGGACCACGACATTATTTGAGTTTAATCACAAGTTAATTTGAGTCCAAGTCCTTGTTCATAATTCTCAGATATTGAGGGAAATTATTATAATATGATCAAATCCCCACATCCTCAAAATCCACCAGCTCTCCTCCTCTGGGCCACCTCATGGCTCAGGAGTGGATGGGGCCTCCATTGCTCTGGGCCACGCCTAGTCTCTTAGAGGACAAAGGCCCGCCGTGGCTGGTGACTCCCCTTGCGCCCCCACATACAAACTGGCCTTCAGGCCCCTTCATGTTGCCTACCTAAACCTCCAGGGAGCGAGAAGGGTTATTCATAGTGTCAGCTCCAACCGTGGGGCCTGAGGACATGACGTATTTTTAGTATCTGCTCCCTGGAGTCTGGCTGAAAATGTTGTGTCTATTTTTTATGCCTAATGTCGACTTCTGAATAAACGGGGCGAAGAACTCATTTGTTAACAGGGCCCAAGCAATGTCAGGGTGTGGGTTTTTTCTCCCCCCTTTGGAATGCCATTTTGCTAATGAACCGTAAGGAAAGTGCTCTGTGAACCCCAAAGCAGTTTAGAGGAGTTCTCATGAAGGAGAGGAGAATGGGGGCCGTGTCAAAGCCTGCCCCGGAGAAGGGGGCTAGGTGAATTCAGGCAGCTTCGGGGGGCTGAACTAGGAGCACGGAGATATCAGGCGAGGTTGGGGCCATGTTTCTACTCATCACAGCGGGAGTGGAGCGGCAGAGTGACTAAAGTGAGCTCTTCACCCTGGCATGCTTTCAAGCAACCCCTGGAAGGCTCAACCGGGATGTTGGGGACTAGCGTCCCATGGGAGCAGGACACTGGATGAGAAGGGCTGAGGGCCCTTCCATTGCCCAGATCCAGTGATTCTGGAGGGGGTGGTGGGGGCTATTCTGCATGTTGGGACTGGGCACTGAACGAAGTGGACACCAAAAATGCAAGGTGCAGCCGCCCTGAGAATAAACCTATCTGTGACAATAAACTCCTCTTCCTGGGCTGATTGCATGTTTCAATTTCCCCATGTCTTGTTTGAATCAGGGAATTTCATTTGTCTGCTACAATGGTTAAATTAAATAGGACTAAAATACATTTTTTCTTTCTTACCCCAGATTTCCATAATAATCATACTAGATTCATCTCACGGCATCTTAACCTATCGATTCCTTTGGGCACATGAGAAAACTGAGGTGGCGAAGTGACTCGCCTAAGTCGTATAGGGATGAGTGGCAGAGTCCAGATTTAAACCTTCTGGCTCCTGGTCTAGTGCTCTTTCTAGTAAACCAGACTGCTCCCGCTGTGCAGCACTGGGAAAGCTGTGGAAACCAGGGCGCTGTGCCGAGCAGAGGTCACACACGAGCCCAGAAGGCCCCCTCCTTTCGGCATGAGTCCTTCCTCTCCTGGAAGCATTTGCAAAGGACAGGACGGCCGCTTCCAGCAGCATCCCTGGCATAGAACCCATCAATCTCCTTCTGTGATTTACCGACTGCCTCTTAGCTGTGACCAGTGGAGCTCCCAGTCCAGGGAGCGGCTGGACGTCAAACCCAGCTCCTTGGAAGTGCTCAGCATGTATGTGCTGACTGTGTCAGTGCCCAGCACCTGGTTAGAGCTCCAGAGGTGGTTACTGAGTGAAAGCAATACACCTTTCAAAGGCTTTAGGGAACTGACTGCTCAAGCTCAAGACACGTGGAAAGGCCCATGGCTGGTTATCATCATGTTCTCTACCCCTGGATTTGTGGGTAGCTTCAACCCTGGGATGGTAGCAAGGCTCTGGCATGCTCTGAGGCCTTTGCCTTAACGTCCATTCTGGGCTTGAGCTAAGAGCTAAGATGAATTTCTCTGAGGATGCTTCTACAAACAAGGGCACTGAGCCCAACAAGAGCCACTGGTCATCTACGTTGAGTCGTTAGTAGACAACAAGCGGCTGCTACTCCCCCCATGGCCCCTCCGGGCAGCATCCCTGGCATGGAAGCCATCAGTCTCCTTCTGTGATTTACCGACTGCCTCTTAGCTGTGATCAGCGGAGCTCCCAGTCCAGGGAGCGGCTGGACTCCAAACCCCGCTCCTTGGAAGCTCCTAGTTGGACTCCACCTGTCGGAAGGAATTAACGAGAGACTCATTGATGTTTTTGAAGTGCAGCTTTGTACTTTTCGATAACCAGTAAATAGCATATTGGAGTTTTCTCATTTTGCAGTCCAGTCTACAGGAGGCTTATGAAAGGTGTTCATAGCTTTCATACTGTGATCTTACTCCTTCCTAATTACCAAGCAGTCCTCCTCTGTTTTTGTCTGTGAATTGCTCAGGACTTGGAGTCATCATGATTGTCCTCCAGAGGGGCTTCAGTCATCCTGGAGATTCCTGGATAGCGTGGGAGACAAATCAGACAATGTCAGAGATAGCTGTGTTCTTCCCTTTTGGTTTAGGGACTTGGTTAAAGAAATGTTAGTAGGTGGAATGATATTTAGGTTTCTATTCTATGCCAGGAGTCCTAAGAAAACATTACCGGCTTCAAGAGAGCAGCTCTAGAAGGGGAGGGGGAGATCACACAGCTAGGAGCTCCACCAGCCCTTGAAGATGCGGAGATGTTTATAGCTCTGCGTCTCTCGGTTTGGGGAGACAAGACCCTGAGCACGGAGTAGGGGTTAAGAGGCCTGATTTTGCAGTTAGGCTAATTCAGTTCAAATTGTACCTCTGTTACTCATTAGGTGGGTGGCAGTGGGGAAATCACATGACTTTTAAGCTCCGATTTCCACATCTGTTTGGTAGGGATGATGGTATGTACCTCATTGGGTTGTAACACATTCTAAGTATGTAAATGGTGAATTAGAATTGTTATAAATTCTAACACTAACTGGCTATGTAAACTTAAGCAAGTCACAACTTCTCTGGGCCTCAGTTTCCTCCCTTAGAAGGCATTAGAGTAGATGATTCTTTGTGTCAGTTAGGGTCCAGTCAGGAGATAGGAACCAGGCCAGTTATTTTCACAGAGAAATTGGTGTAAACAATTCTAGGCCAGGCAGTGGAGAGCTGGAGATGCAGAGGGCACAGAGGGAGCAGCTGCAGAGGGCAGCTGTCGCCCTTGGGGCTGGGGAGCAGAGGGCAGACGTTGAGACCGCTGAAGCTTAGAAGCCTAGAGAAGGGGACCCATTCCTCTCAGCACCAGTAGGTCTTGGTGTCTCCGGAAGGGAGGGAGGGTGGTACAGTGTGGCTGGCACTGAGAAACTCCAAGCAGGATCTCTATGCTGTAGGCAGAGCCGCTGAGGTCCGGGGAGAGAAGGAGTGTTCCTGGGGCCGTGCTGACCTAATGGGAAGCGGGCAGGAAGTAGCAGGCCACCTCACCCTGTGTCTCTCCTTCTAGCACCACTCCCCGCCTCTTTGAAAAAGCCTCACAGGAAGCAGCTGGCAAAGGAGCAATGGGGTGTGTGGGGTCCCGTAGAGCATCACAAGACCGGAGGTGGAAGGTGCCTTGGAGCTGAGCGGCCACGCCTTAATAACTGGTGTAATCTCTCAGGTCCCTGCAGGTCAGAGTCTATGAGTCAGGTTGGGAAGCCCGTGTAGAAAACAGCCAAACTCTGTCCGTGGGCTCTTGGAGAGTCGGCGTGGTGTGGTAGAATGAGCTTTGTAGTCATACAGATGGGTGTTGGAATCCTATCTCTGACCCTTAGCAGCTGTGGGATGTTGGGCAAGTTACTTTGAATTTCTCTGAGTTTCATTTCCTCCTCTGTAAAATGATGATATCAATATCTATCTCTCAGGGTTCTTGTGATAATAAACAAGAAGAGGCCTATGAAGTGCCAGGCGGGAGTGTCTGGCACATAAATGGTGGCTGTTATTATTATTAAGGATTCTTGTTCAAGGAGTGTCTGCTGATTGACTTGTTTCCTTTGTTGGCTGCACAAACTGATGTGGTGGTTCGTTTTTTCCGCTGAGAAGTGGCTCACTGGACCGTGGTGTGGAGCCTGGGCAGCGGGTCCGCAGAGGCTGAGGAGTCCATGCCAGCTGGGTCGCAGGGCAGCATCTGCACGGCTGCTCCAGCTTCCTCTGGGAAGCAGCACTTCACCCGGACTGGGATCCAGTAGGCTGGATCCTGAGTGTGTGTTTGGCACGGGGCATGGGCGTGCTCCCATCCTCGTGCTAGGTTTGACCTGCCACCAGTGGACTCCTGCAGATGCATTTTAAGCCAGAGGAAGGGACTGGTTTCCTAGGCAGAAACTCTGTAGACTGGGAGAATTGTCTATAATCTTTTCTCCCCTCAGCATAGTTGATTTTCTTTTACTTTTTCCAGTGAGCAGACTATTCATATTATTGGTGGCATTAATAATGAGTATTAATTAGGAACCTACTTTATGCCAAGTATTGTGCAAGGCCTTTTTTTTTTTTTTTTTAAAGATTTTATTATTTCCTTTTTCTCCCCAAAGCCCCCCGGTACATAGTTGTATATATTCCTCATTGTGGGTCCTTCTAGTTGTGGCATGTGGGACGCTGCCTCAGCGTGGTCTGATGAGCAGTGCCATGTCTGCGCCCAGGATTCGAACCAACGAAACACTGGGCTGCCTGCAGCGGAGCGCGCGAACTTAACCACTCGGCCACGGGGCCAGCCCCTGTGCAAGGCCTTTTATATGCATTATCCCTAAACCTTAAATCCTACAAAGTCAGTTTTATTTTCCAAACATTGTATACAGGGAAACTGAGGCACAGAGCTGTTAAATAAGCTTACCTAGGCCTTTCAAATAGTATAGAGTGGAGCCAAGACTAGAACTCAAGTCTCTTGGATTCTAAGCACATTCCCTTACTGTTAAGCCAGGTGTTTCCCAGCTCTGGTCAAAGTCGTACAAATTTAACTTAGAAATGTCTGGACTTCCGGGTCCCATGGGGGCAGGTTGCTTAGCAGAGGGCCTGGTGTGATCCCTTCTGCCTTCCCATTAGAGTAACGGTTATCGTGGTTAAGGCATCTGTTTCACGGACTTGACTCATCTTTACCTAGCTTCTTAAGAAAATCCCTAAAAAACAAAGAAAAGGATGAATGCTCAAAACTCAAATTGACAGTTTTGGGTATGATTTAAATCTGCTATGGAGACTATTTTATTTGGCCTTTATTCTGTCAACGATTGCGGAGGAAGTCTATTTAACTGAGAATATTCTCTTATCCCAAGACAAGGCAGCCAGGTTTTTGTAGTGAAACGATTCACCTTAAAGGTACCTCTCTGACACCTTTTTCCCTTTAGATTTCTGAGTAATTTTGAGATTGTCTTCCACGAGCGTCACAGGCATTGTGATTAAGCAGCGCCGTTTCTCAGAAATCCCCCGCGCTTACCATAACCATCCAGCTCATTCTAACCGGCCTGCTATAGCTTCAGCTAGAACAGGTTTTGGTAAGTTCTGCTTGACGTGAAAGAAGCTTCTGAAAATACAGATTTTCAAAAATTGTAGGAACAGTGAAGTTGGGTTGAGGAAAACGATTCGTGGGCTGACTATCTTTGCCTCAAAGAGCAGCTTCCCGGAGAGACGGGGAGGCGCCTGTGGGTGCCCATCGCTTGCTCCCGCCTTGGAAGCCTCGGGCCATGCTAACAAAATGATTCTCAACGTCATTGGGAAAAAGCAACAGATGAGAATATCCAGGGACATTTTCTTTTGGGAAAAATAGTACCAATGGAGAGTACTTTCACTCTTTGATATTTAAAAAAATAGGAAATTAAAGTAGTTAGAAGAATGTGTTACTGGAAAAAGACTTGGCAAATAGATTTGGAATAGAGTAGATAAGTTTGAAATGGACAAATGGATGCACATGAAATAAATGCACAAGTACCAGTGAGGGAAGGAATGTTTGTTCCATAAACTGTGCTGCAACAACAGATTAGCCTTTTGGGAAAAATCAAATTATGTTCTCACCTCACTCCATTTCCTAAGTTAATTTTAGATGGTTTACATAATCCACTGTAAAAAATGCAAGCCAAACAAATTTTTAGAAAGGAGTTTACAGGCTTTGGATAAACTCAAAAAGCGTTATGGATCAACTCAAAAGGAAAATATTGATTGTCTGCATTAAAAGATGAAAATATTTAACTCACTTGATTCTTCGAGGAAGATCAAATGAGATGAACATGTCTCGAAATGGTTTGCACCCTGCAAAGTGGAATAATCTAAAAATATTTGGAGTCACTGACAGTAGGACATAATCTTTTCACTTTGCGGTCCCAATTCAAGTTCTATCTTTATTCCAGTTTTCACTTGAGTGTGCTAGGATTTAGTTTATTAGAGCTGTTTTGTTTTAACAAAGCACAGCTGGAAATTTATTCCCTCTGATTTTCACAGCAAAGGTATTCATCATTTTTTTGAGAACGGAAGTATTACCCAGCTCATGTATACTAATTCATTCTCTTAGATAGTTCCTTCTTGAAGAGCACAGGAATGCCTCGGCTAGATCCTTGGGACCTGGAATTGTAGTAACACTAACAGGACTCTGGGTCGTTGGAGAGGCTGTAGGGACGGGGAGGGAGTCATGCAGAGCGGAGAGAGGGCAGAGCCGCCAGGGAAAGGGGTTGGGCTGGCTTCTATTTTCTCAGAGAAAACGACCTGGGCTTTGGAACAGGCAGGTGTGGGTGGATCTTGACTCCTCACTCATTAATGGTTATCTCTGGGCAAGCTACTTTACCGCATTGTTTTGTTCAAAGAAAATAATAATAGTGTCTGTCCTGGTTGGGTTCTTATTAGGAATAAACCATCACCCAAGAGAAAGTGTGGAAAGCAAGGAGTCCGTGCCCCGTGGTTGTTCCCTGCTCTTTCTTTCGTCCTTCCTCAGCCCGTTCGGCCCCGGCTCTCTATCCAATTTATTCGATGACCTTACATCAAAAGCGTACTCTGTACTTGGCTTTTGGAAGGTGCAGGGAATACAAACAAAAACCCCCACATAGTTCCTATCCTCAGGTTGCTTGCAATGTCTAGAGACCTGGATACTTAAGCAGACAGTCCAAAATAAGGCATTAAGAGGGATTTATACAATTCTGTGGGAGCGCTGAGAAGGTGACGCCTGGAGAAGCTGGAAAACCATCCAAGAAATGTTAGCAAAACTGCGGCCTAAAGGGGTAATCCCCACCTCTGCCTCCTCACCCCTGCCTCCCCTCAGAGGCTTGAAACTGACAACTCGACCCGTTAGTAAGGTTTGCAGCGGGAAGGGCTGCAGCGTGCTGTGTTCCAGCTCCAACGTCCTGAGCCTCCCCCAAACTGAGTGTTTCCCACACTCAGGCAAATGCTGTGCCCACCAAACCAGCTTGTCCTAGGAGGACACTGCTTCAGCTTTACCCATGGATGGGGGAACACAGTTCTGATCGCATACAAATAAGAGCTGAAGTGGCTTTTCTTGTTTCAGTGATGGTAGGACTGTGGCATCAGGAGGACCAAGAAGAAGACATTCACTCTCTCCAAGGTGCTCCGTAGGGAAGTGAGGCACGTGGGATAAGCAGAGACCTGGAGCTGGCGGCCTCGAGGAGGGACCCCTATTGGGAAGCCTGAGCTGCACGAAGATTGTTTGCCGTGCACAGGTAGCCTTCATCTGATGGAATGGATTAGGAGCCTAATTTTGGGGAGGGAACCATTGTCTTTGAACCTCTGGTTCCTGGGTTATCGTTTCTCCACAGCTGTGGTTTTGCAGAGCTAGTCTCTCTGTGGGGGTGCCTCTTCCACTGTTGGGCGATGCCAAGTTAGCAAGTCTTCCTTGTCCTGAACGCCAGTGGGTCTTCCTGCAACTTCCACCCACTGGTCCTTATGCTGAGTCTAATCAATCCTCAGCTGCCGTGTCAGCCACTGGGTGCTTTCTACGCACCGTTTCTTCTCCTTACCTCCAACTACTCGCCTCCTTTGATGGGTAGACGTGACGACTCCATCTTGCAGAGGAGGAAACTGGGATTCAGAGAGGTTTATCAACTTGCTTGAGGTCACAGCAGCCAGTAAGCGGCCCAGCCAGAATTTATGCCTCTCTCTGACGGACTTAAAAGCCTGTACTTTTACCCCTACACCACGCTGTTTTTTGTTTTTACTTTTCTGTTTATTGTGGTAAAATATACACGACATAAAATTTACCATTTTAACCATTTCCAAGTGTACAGTTCAGTGGCATTAAGTACATTCAAATTGTTGTGCAGTCCTCAGCTATCTATTTTTTAAGCATTTAAAGATCGCGGGGCTGGGGGATCCAAGTCTAATGGTGGTGGATCGCGTGATCATTAACTAAGCTACTTAATGTACATGGGTGTGGGCCAGTGAATTTCTACTCGGTAGCAATGGTTTGGTGAACAATTATTTGGATGTGACCCAAATGCTCATTTGATTTTAGGAGCTTTATTTATATTTATTATCTTCTGTCAGGAACGTCAAAGTCTCCCGATTTCAGGAAATTAAACAGGAATATCTCACTATTGTGTTGTTAATTACATTCAGCTTTAATTACACTTGCTAATTGATCCCAGTCTACTCACTCGACATCTGGGCGCAGCAGGCAGACCATGGTAGTGACAGGCAGGTAAATACACCAGAGAGCTCAGGTGGGCTACCTAATTAGACAAATTAGTGGCGTTGGAGACCTCAGGCGGTCGACTTTGGGGGCTGCGGCATGCTGGGTTTCTGGGAAGGATGGGTATCAGGACTCCCTTAAGCTTTCTCTTCACCAGGCTGAACATCCTTGTTTTTTCTCATAGATCACAGATTGCAAAGCCCTTTATTGAGCGCTCTGCTCTCCAGCCTGTGGACTAACATCTCTTTCCAAGTGTGGCATCCAGACTGGAACCCAGAACTCCCACCATGACCCTGCCAGTGTGGAGCAGAACGCACCTCCCTAACTTTGGACTGTATGCCTCTGCCCGTGCCACCCTAAGGAGCACCAGCCTGCCTGTTGGCACCTTCACGTTGCAGGCTGATATTGAGCTTGTTATCAGTTCAAACTCTAAATCTTCCCTTATCTTGTTGCAACATAGACCTCCTCACCTATGTCCCTGCGAATTTGCTTTTTGGACTCAAGGATGAGACCTGTTTCTATCAAGGATGGAAAATATGTGCAATGCCCGTGCCCATGGACCTTGCTTACATCCATGGACCCTCTTATTTCCACCTTTTCCTCTGAGCCTGAATAGGCCTCAGAATCCTTCTCAACATAATGCTTCGGTTAGTCATTACCAGTCGTCTCTCAGAGTTGGTACACAAGGACAAACGCAATAGCCTTTCTTATTTTTCATTGATTCACATTATATTTTATATTTAACCCATCATGGCAAAGGATAAATCAAGGCATACTGAGGATAGAAAACTGGTATAATGATCAACGTAAGAGAGCTTGATAAAATTAATACCACATGTGTTTAGAGAATTAGAAGGTTGGTGGCAGCAAAGGTGCGATAGTTTTTATTATTCAAAAAGTCTTCATTTTCTTTAATACCGAAGGCTTTATTTTGTGAACAGGTTGTGCCAGAAACCTAAACATTTGCAGAAATCATGATTGCATCTCCCCTCAGTGATTTAGCTTCTTTCTACTGCCTGCCACCCCTCCCCACCCTATACAGCTGACTTTAGATTCTGGAGAGGGAGGAGAGAAGGAAGCAGGCACATTGCTTTTTCCCTCCTTTCTTACTCCTAAGACTAATGGCACAATGTGTCAGTCTTCTTTTCTCTTCAAATAAAAAAAAGGCAAGTAGTGAGTGGTGGGACGCTGGGTTGGCAGCAGTTTATATTGATTAGGAGAGACTGGGTTGGGTGCAAGTTTGCAGTTTTGTGAAATAGTCCTGACACTGAAACTGGTCTTCCAGGTACGGAGCAGCCTGCAGTACCTGGCGGCCACACACCGTTTAACTCCCAGGTCTACACCTTTGCAAAGGGCTCTGTGTTGCCCGGTTCAGCAAACCAAAGCATCATTGACTTGATGTGTATACAAAAAGCAGATCATGGATTATAAAGCAGGGCATAAAAGATTGTTCTTTCAATATGCCATACTTCAGGTATTTTAAATATCTCATCTTGAGGTCAGGAGGGGTTTCCTTATGTGTCTTCACTCAGTGCCATGCTAACGTTGATAGAGAGTATTTTCAGAACCTGGTTTCCAAGAGCTCAGTTGTTAGATGTTCCGATTGCTATTCATCTCTCCTTCTCTTTCTGATTCTGACCATGAGAAATAATAGTCAGAGAGCAAAGTACCACTTTTTTCATAGACAGGCAAGCTCCTGATACTCAAAGTAAACTTTGATAATAAAAGTGGGATTGGAGAACCTGACTCGGGGGTGAAACTGAAGAGCATGCTTCCACCACGTCAAATCTAAGTCGTAAGGTTCACAAGCTCAGCCACGTGACAGAGTGAGCTAGTGAGTAACTGGGCCTGCAGAGCAGATGCAAAGTCACTTATCTAACCATCCACATGCCAGAACTACAGGCCTGCCACACCCGCTCAATGGTTGAACAAGAAGAATGGCAGGCCTGCCCCACCTGGAGAGACTGCCCGGGGTGCTTCCTACATGGAGCAAAACAGAAGAGGTGGTCTTTGACCCAGTGATGCTGCCCGCCAGTGACTGCAGCCCAGTGAGTGTGAGCTCTCACCCATCAGACGGTCTACTCCCTCAGTGGAAAGTGAGTCAGTGTTAAAGAACAAAAATTCAACCGAGTAAATTTAAAGATTGAATTCGCCTTATTCAGCAATTCGTGAATTGGGCAGCATCCCATCCAGCAAATAGATGGGAGCTCCTAAGAGTTTACAAAATGGAAGGTTTTTATAGGTAGAAAGAGGATGGGACAAAGAAAAGAGTGGCTTATTTCAGGCAAGGTCACCTTCCCTTAGGGCTGGCCAGGAAATTCCAGACTGATTGGCTTAAAATTTCACTCCTGGGAGACGCTGAAACTGCAGTCAGGTTCGGGATTAAGTCTTGGTGGGGTTCAGCACAAGGGACTCCATTTGGGGCCTGTTGTTTCTTTTTAACAGGAGAGACCAGAGCATTCCATCTAACCCTCCTAAGAGAGGGGAGAGGAAGCAGAAGGCCTTTCATCTACCAGCTGGAACTGTACAACAAGCATAAATAGTCCTCTCCTCACCAGCATTAGTTTTGAAAAATAATGCTGCTGTGCAATGTCTTGGAGGATGGCTCATTTGTGATCTAATCCAAGGACTGGTGATTGGGGAAATAAGCTTTCAGCCGAAAAGATGGTGGAATTTTGATTGGAGAACAGTGTTACGACTGGAGGACTCCCCATGGATCATCTGCAAGTCAATCTTTGGTTTATGCAAAGCAGCACCTGTGCCTCCGCGCTGATGGTGCAGATGTAGTAATTAACCACGCCGACACGCCAGCTGCACGCCTGGAACTCAGGGCGAGCCTTCTCCCGCTCTGGGAGTGGGGGTGGGGGACGCCAACCTAAAGAAAAGCATACGTCTGAGAGGCAGTTGTGGAAAGACTGAAACGTCTGCGACTACCTGGTTTGTGGAAATCGCCTTTCGTTTCCAAAGCAGCATTTTTGAGAAAAACTTTTCTCAATGTAAGAACTTTTCTCTTTGTATTTGTATTTTATCTTGGAATGCACAATGGCAATGTTGAAAAACCAGCAGTGAATTTTGGAATTAGGCCAAGTCAGGCTAGGATTTGGCTGTCTTACCCGTGGGGGAGCTCGACCAAGTCACTACCTCTCTGAGCCTCAGTTTCCTCGTTTAGAGAGGAGATAATCATCGCTGCCAGTCAGAGTTGTTGTGCAGAGTAGAGATATTGGATGTAAGGTGCTTGGCCTAGAATAACTTATGATGATGATGGCATTTTTTTTCTAGATACTTTATTCTGCATCACAGTAGGTGGATTTACAAGCTTTATTTGTGTGCACAACACTAAATCCAGGAGGATATATTTCCCTTTATGTGGTCAGAAAAACTAGGTCAATTTTAAAGTGGGAATTAGGAGATCGTGTTCCACATAATCCTTTCTGGCCTGTAGTATTGATTTTCCCAGAGAATTAGATCATGGAAACACTTGCAGATTCATTAGCGGCTGCCTTGAAGCACCAGATGGGGTTATTGTGAAAGAATACTGCCCAAAGGGAAGTGTTCTGTCAGTGAGGACGTTCAGTGAGGATGTTCCTCTCAACTGGGGTTTCCAACTGGAGCTGGGCATTTGAGTGGTAGGAGACACAACTAGTGAAATCCTACAAAAAGCTCTCTTTCCATCCACATGCCTAAGGATCTACTGCCATCTGAACGCTTATCTTGGAAGAGGATTTGTGTTATAACCTGGGGCATGCATGGGAATGGGTGGGTCATTGTATCTAGACAAGGAGGCCCAGAGGGAATAGGATTTTGAACTAGGCCCACTCACTGGTGCTGAGGGGAGACCTGGCTAGAGATGCTGTCAGAAAGTCCTGTTTGACTTCTGAAGAGTATAGCTATAGGCAACAGCAAGCAGTGCTGGCAAGTAGTAGGCACTGCCTAGGTCTAATTAATTTAACTAACAAACACTGTGCGAGACACTGAAGGTTACAAATATAAATAAATATCCCCTGCCCTCAAAAACATCTTAGACTGGCAGGGAAGACAGATAAGAAGAGTCTAGAACAGTTGATGGAAGCCCTAGGGAAGTGTCAGGTGCACAGGAGTGGCATCTAGTTCTGGCTGGGCATGGGGAATGGGCCACGGACGTTTTCTCAGGGGAGGTGAGCTGAGGAAGAATAGAAGTTTGTCAGGAGACGGAGAGAAGAGAGGTCATTTCAAGCAGACAGAACAGCGTGTGTAAGAAGTAAGAGAGGATGGTCCAGTCTGAGACTGTAAACAGACTAATATGGCCAGAACTTAGAGATGAAGTTGGGGAAGGGAGGTAGGAGTGGTGAGAAATTATATCAGAAAGATAAGCAAGGCCAGACCAGAAAGGGTACCTTGAACAGCCAGTCAAGTATTTAAAGTTAGGGTAATATCATGATCAGATTTTCATTTTAGAAAGATCACTCCAGCACAGGGAATAGCAATTGAAATGGGAAAGACAGTTGGCAGTGAGATGAACTATCAGTTCACTGCAGTCATTCTGGCCAACAGTGCTGGTGGCCAGAAAGGCAATGGCTTTGGAGGTGAAGAGAAAGATGCATTGGAGAGACACGAAGGAGGCAAAATTGAGAGGACCAGGTGACTGGCTGGATGTTGAGAGTTGAGGGAGAAGGAGGAGTAAGGGATGGTTTCTGTATTCTGGTGGGACAACTCGGGAGAGGGCAATGTCATTTATGAGGTAGGGTGAGATTTCTCTCAGTGTGCTTTGTGGAATGACCACTGGCTGAATGGGCCACGACGAGGTGTTAACTGAAACACTAGTTTCTGTGGAGAAATGTGTTTGGGAAGTACAATAGTAACAAACTTAGACAAGTCTTGCATGTTTAGTCCTGAATAGGCTAATGTTCATTGAAAATCTTCAAGACGGTGTTCCAAACTATTTGCTTCTTGCTTTCCTGGCCCATCTTGAGAGAGAGGTATTCTGTAGTACATGGTCTGGGACATGCTGACCTAGGGAACTCAGCAGGAGCAGAAGGTTGTGGACAAGATGGTGAGATCACCTATACATATGTTGAATTTAACTCTCTTGGACATTCGATTAGAGACGTCTAGTTTAGAGCTCTTTAGCATTTTGTCTGGAACTCAGGGGAGTGGTCTGGACTGGAGATAAATATTTAGGAGTCAATAGCTTATAGATGACTTTTGAGACACTAAGAGTCAATGAAGGGAAGCGTGGGAAGAGAAGAGAAATGAGTTTGGAACCCTAGGGAATATTAACATTTAAGGCTTGTGTGTGGGAAGACGAGAGAGAACAGAGGAAAGAGGTCCCATTTAAGAGCCTGAGAAGGGGTGGTTAGACATGGCAAGGAGGCCAAAAATGAGTATTTGGGGATGAATGATCCAACACTGTCAAGGGCCACAGAGGTCAAGATCATCAAGGAGTGAAAACTGTGTGTTGAGTTTGGTCACACGGAATTTGTTAGGAGTCTTAGCTAGATCCATTGCAGTGGAGCAAAGGTGGGCAAATTTTGGATTAGAGTGGGAAGTGGAGGAAGGAAGTGACAAGCCTTTATAGGATTTTGGCTGTGAAGATATGGCTGAGGGGAGATTATTTTAAGATGGAGGAGACATTTACATGCTTAGGAGAAGGAAGTACCGGTAAGGAATGAAGAGAGGCTGAAGACGCAGATCACTGGTAGGAAGGGTTAGGATTATTGTCAGTGACAGATGGTCTGAGGCACTGGCCATGTCCAGAGATCCATGCCAGGCTGGCACAAACACCCACTGGCAGAAGTAGGGCTGGATGCAGGCCTACACACCAGTCCTTCATGGGTTGAGGACTTTCAGGAACCGAGCAGGGTTCCTGATCTGGGGTTCTAGTCTGGGTTCTTAGATGTGCTCCAGCGCAGGACTCAGTTGCCTGAATAGGTGTGTGAGGTGGGGAACAGGCCAAGAGGCCAAGCCAGAACTTATGTAGGCACAAACTTGGAGATGGCCCAGAAGTCAGGGGGAATTGTCACTGAGTCCCACAGTGTTAGGCTGGAGATCTTGTAATGCCTTCTGCTTTGGATCAGGGTTGGCGCTTTCATGGCAGCTGTAAGTACACAGACAGATTCTGTTGGTTACTCTTCTGGACAATACTTTCTTTTGGAAACCCTTCCATGTTCAGGAAGTGGAAGAGATAGAGCTCAGTAACACCTTAAGAAAGCTGGATTCAAGGAGTTTCCTGAAAATGTCTGTGCCTGAAGCTCTGCTTCCTTTCTCTTCCTGCTCCTCTTTCTTTTCCTTAATCTCCCCCTCCGTCTCCTTCTTCTTTTCCTTTTCTCTGTCTATATCTGGTTTTGGAGCACCGTTGAGGGACGTCAGTCATTTATGCCATGTAAATTCCTCTTCAAAACACGTGGGGAGCTTTGTTCTTTTTGCACAAGCTCTTTGATTTTGTTCTGGCGTTGACTAAAGTGTGGCCCTTCGGAGAACATTTCAGGCCTGAATACCGCTCTTAGCTCACACAGGCCTTTTGTGTGTCTCAGGTTTTCCTTTGCCTTGGACGTTGCGCAAGGAATGGCCTTTCTCCATCAGCACAAGATATACTGTTGAAGCTAAAATCTACTAACTGTGTGATTGATGACGTCTGGGTTTCTAAAATTCCAGATAAAGGGAAAAGCATCATATTGGTATACGTATTTTCCCAGCTACAGGGTGTATTTCATTCAAGAACACTTTTTAGACATGGTCTGATCAGTTCTCATAACAGCTATCACTTATGGAATCATTCCTATATGCTGGTGTGGGAGGGGAGGTCAGCAAACTACAGCCTGTTCTTTTCCTTTGGCAACCTGTTTTTGTAAATAAAATTTTATTGAAACACAGCTATGCTCATTTGTTTACATATTTTCTGTGACTGCTTTTGTGCTACAATGGCAGAGTTCAGTAATTGATACAGAGCCTAAAATACTCAACTATTTGGCCTTTAATGGAAAAGTTTGCAGACCCTTGCTCTGTAGTAAGTGCCCAGGGCTGCCATGTATGGCTGCTCAGGCTGTGCACTGCATGGAGAAGGGTGTGAAGGATGCCGCTTGGGCTTGTGCAGTGGTGGCCCTGCCGCTGAACTTGCACGTTTGTTGGGTATGGATTGAAATTCTTTTCAGGTGAAATGATAAAGTTCTTGGGATTTACTTTAAAATACCCCAGTAAAACAAAACGAAACAACTGGGTTGGAGGTTTGGATGAAACACAAATGCCAGACTGTTGGTGATTGTTGAATCTAGGTGGTGAGTATGTGGGGTTTATTTATGGTCTTTTTATTTTTGTGAATGTTTGGAATATTTTATAATAAAAAAGGTAAGACAAAAAGAGACATGCATCAATGACAGGTAAAAACTAAGTCCAAGGTGGGAGTGGAGGAGTCACCTGGAGGTTGGCGGATGACAGAATGCCGGGGGGACGAAGGAGAAAGGAGGTGTAGTGGATGCAGGGACTCTAAGGAGTAAGATGGTCTGGATGCATGGCCTCTCTTAGCTCATCCTGCTACATGTGTGAAGATTTAACCTAGTCTGTTCCTTTGCTCCCAGACCACTGTGTTCTCCCAAGACTTGTTTGGCTAATGTGGTCTGCTCAGAGTTAACAAAAGGGGGAAAAGCTGTGGATTACGGAGTCGGTGATAATTCCCTGGTAATTTTGGGGTGGCTCTGAAGTACATCGTGCACCTGGACCTAAGAACGCACTCTCTCTGCTTTGTTCAGATTTCCCCCTTCATCCCGGCTCTTGGGAACCTACAAGCTGGCAAAGAGGCAGATGAGTATTGCTATAGTAATCGTCTTAAAATACAGTCATGCAGATAATCTGGAGTTTGCGGATTAGCGCTTAGATTTGGACAATGCTCTTTGAATGAAAATGGACTCGTTTTTCATGTTGTCTTCTCGTTCCTCATATGTTACCTTTATTTTTAATTTTCATTTTGTTTGCGCATTGCCTTTCAGTCCAAGTTTGGTCAGGCACAGAAAGCTTCTCAGTTAGTTCAGTCTTAGGAGGTTCTTCTTCTTCTTCTGCTTTTTTTACTTCTCCATGAGTTCTGTCCTTTCCATTCTTCAGGGACTTAACATGACCTTAAATCACAATGACATCTAGGTCAATTATGATGATGATGCTTCTGATGCTCAGCAGTTTTACAAGATTGTACATCCTCCTTGAAAATGGACTTCTTTTCTTTAGTGGTAGACTTTGGTTTGCAATTGTACAGAAAAGAAAATTCCAATGAGAATTGTAGTTCATACCAACAGTGCCTGAAGCAGATGTATCTGGCCCCAGAAGCTCATTTCGTGTCAGATTATGAACAAGCCGCACCAGGAGAGGTGTACAGGTGGTCCTTGGTCTTTTTACTCCCTTTCTCCATCCATTAGCCCTTCTTCCTTTAATTATCCTTAATGAAGTCTTATTCTGAGCATGGCACAGTTCTGCACACTAGGAATAAAAAATCAAATAAGACCGGTTCTGCCCTTGGGGAATAGATGGAATTAGAGGAGTAAGCCAATGAACACAAGGGTGATAATTGCTCAGAGAGAGGTGAGTTCTGGATACTAGAGATGAATAGGAGGAGCTAAGGGAATTATATGAATCATAATAATGAAAATAGCTGACAATTATTAGCACACACCTGCCAGGTTCTATGCTCTATGTCATGACCTCATTTAATCCGTTCATCAAGCTTGTGAAGTAAACGCTGTTTTCATCTCCATCGCATTGGAATCTGTGAGTTACACAGCTGATGAGTGGCAGAGCAGGGATTCAAAACTAGGTCAAAGGCACACTTGTCCAACATGTTGTGGGTGCTCAGGGCAGAGGCGGCATCAAGGGTGAAGACTCAGGGATGAAACAGTATAATGTTGATGAACTCTGCGTGAATTCATAAAAGGTTGGTTAAACATGAGCACTGTAAGGCTATTATTCACAATTCCAAGATAATAAGAGAGTGTCTCCAGGCATAAAGTGGTTAGTTTTGATATAACATCTATTTTGATCTCTTAGAGACATAATCTCAGATTATCAGATAAGACTAAAGAAAAAGTAGAAGGTCAAAAAATTGGAATATATATTCTTGTAATAGAAGTGTAATCTTCATTTTTGTCTGTTGTCTCAGAGAAAAATTAAATGGTTAGAATGAAATTGCAACATTTTGGGTGAGAGGGTGCCATCATGAGTAGACTTCGTGTGGCTCCATTGGGTTGAATGTGGGAATCTTATAGACGGAAGCTTAGAAACACAGGCTGTTTGTTGTCTATCAGTAGAGAAAGTCTTATACAAACAGTTTAGCATTAGTATAATTATTCACTGAACACTGAGCAGGTGAATTAAAAAATATTCTCTTTTGTTCAAATGTTTTAAAAGTTCAGAAAGAAAGGACAAAGGCCTTTAACAGAGGAGGCATTTGGGAATGGAGATTACTTCTCAGCTGACAGAAGCCGAGGTCTGGGGAAGGAGGGTGTGGATCATGGGGCCATAAAGCTCTAAGCCTAATGCTCTGGAAGCACCGGGGGGCGGGGCGTACTTCTGAGTCTGGTTGCTAAGAATCCTTTTTCTGATTAAGTGACAACCATCAGAGGACTGGACAGCAAGGAAATGAGCCAAACTGCGACTTGCTTTGCATCCTTCTTTCTGCTTTCGCCATAAAAACAAAACAAACAAATGAACAAACCAAATTTAAAAAAGGGGAAAAGATGGAAGGAAGTGGATTTGGGACCACGTTATGAGGTTCTCAGAAGCTGATCATTGCTGTTTTCTGGGAGCAGAGGGCACAGATAAAGTTCACAGGTCAACATGAACTATGGGAGACTAACCAAGAAGAAGTTAGAAAATGACTAAAACATTATAAAATTATAATAATTAAAATAGCTTGATACTGCTGCATGACTCCATTTATACAAAGGACAAATATAGACAGATGGGTAGATGGATTGTCACGTGAACCTCTGCTGTTGGAAGGCCAGACAGTGGTTATCCTGTGCATGGGGAGAGCGAGTGGACGGGAGCTGGAGGGGGGGTTCTGGGGGGCTGGGGGTGTTCAGTTTCTAATCTGGATGCTGGTGTCACAAGTGTGTTCAGTTCATAAAAATTCATCGAGCTGTATACTTAAGATCTGTGCACTTTTCTACATATACTTCAGTAAAAAGTTAGAAAATTAGTATGATACGAGTGCCTGGATGGATAGATAAAGGGATCAGAAGACATAGTTCTGAATTGGCCAAAGCAGATAAGACAATTTAGTTTTTGCTAAAAATGGAATTTCAAGTGAGTGAGGAAAGGAGAGGTTGTTTGAATAAAGGATTCATGATAACTGACTAACCATTTGGCAAAAATAGCATTAGATGCCTAGTGCACACCTTAAATAAAATTAATTTGGGACAATTTTAAATTTTTAATATGAAAAAATGAAACACCCATATATGCTTATATCACACCACAATGAAAATTAACAGGCAAATGAGGAATTGGGAAAAGTATTTCTATCAAGATGTCTCACTGAGTCTAACTAAAGAGTTCAGGTTGTTATCCATAAAGTGTCGGATATTAGTAATGTAAATAGCATAACTTCTAGTCTGTAATTATAGACAAGTCTATGAACACAATTTTATTTAACAAATGTGACATATGTACAAGTGAATCAGATTTATTTGGAAGAAATATTCAGCTTTTTTCTGGACAATTATGACCTCACAGCATTCACAAATGTGGGTATAGCTGAGCTCCCCTAAAGCAACGTCTCCACTGTTCCTGCGAACAGTGGCTCCGCATTTCACAGAGAAGAGCAATCCATGCGGGTTCCTAATTTGCTCTGGATGAGGGATTTCACGTCAAAAAGATCTGTGTGTCTTTTCACAGCCCATCGATTTGTTGGAGATTGCCACACGAACCGACCCAGTCTCGGTGAGACTCTATTGATCATATTTTCAAGTGAAACATCAGGCAGTCTGTTTCTCCATTGCTCAGCAATGAATGGTGCACCCTACCCTAGCCAGAGAATGATGCTCTGGCTGAATTTTTCATATATGTTTAAGAGAGAATGAGACACATATTATCTATCTGTCTATCTATCTGATTATCTATCATCTATCTGTCTGTCTACATTTGAATAGCATATACTTTTGGTTTGAAAGAGCACTGAACGAAGACTCCACACTGTAAAGTCTTCTGGGTATTAAAGTGAATTCCCCCATCCAAATGTAGGCATATTGAGTTGAGGGCTAAAAATACTCTGGCTACATTTGGAACACGGGATCCTTTGGGATTTGTTTCATTTGACCACATTCTAATCATAATGATGTTAAAGTGTGCATTTTGTGCCTCAGGATAGGAGTCTTTAAATAAACTCTTCTCACCCTTAGGTTCTGTTTATTTATTTTAAGAAATTTCCCTCCAGGTTTATAAATTCCAACAGATTGCAAAAATTAAACACATTATCAACAGAGACCAAAACTGTCATAAAGACATTATCTATAAGAGAAATAGGAGGTGCGTGAGGGTGGTGTATGGTTCTTTGGAATTACTTTTTCATTTCATTATTTTAAATGTAAAACCTTGGGAATTGTTTTCCTTGACCAGTAGTTTCATGTGCTTCTGCTGTGTAATAAATAAATTAAGGGACATGGGAATTTCAACCAGAACAATCAAACATCATCGTGTGATCTTGCTGCTTTTAAATAAATGCAAAGAGGAACAGAAGGAGAGATGAAGGTATGTAGTGAGAAAAGCTGCCTCAACTTTCAGATCAGAGGAATCAGCACATTTTGACTGCAACGGAGAATTTACGTTATACCAATAAATATACTATTTGGGTTTGTAGACTATTCCCATGCCCCCAGTTATCTGGTTACTGCTCAGCTTTAATCTATGTTTAAGTAAATTAATTTTCAACATCAACTATGCATTTAAGTGTAATCCCACAAAGACCGAAGACAAAACCACACAACACACTACCACTCTTCATGGGGATTGGGACATCCGAGTCACCATTTGTCATCCATATCGCTTAGACAAGTGCAGATGAGCAAAGTCATTTCTACACTGAGCAGTAGCCTTATGTGGAGCTCGTCTAAGGCAGGGACTAGGCTGACATCACCATGTCCTCCACAGCAGTGTGTACGTGTTTGGGGAGAGAAGGTGTGGATTGTGGGGGCAGTGGGGAGTAAAGGGCCAGACCACCATTGTTAGAGTCAATCAGCCCATGTTGGGGAGCACTGGGAACGACTGGATGTCTAGGAGGATGGATTCTCAAATGCTATGTTGAGAAAGTCACATGTGATCAGAAAGGAGCACTGTCAGCTCTTGAATGGTGAGAATGACATGGTAGAAAGAAGAGAGAGACAGGTATTGGTGGCAGAATTGAATTTTCATTCCCTCCTAGTTAATTAAGGCACTTAGTAAGGGCTCCCAAGTGGATCTCATAAAGGAAAGCCTAATTCACAGTGTAATTTTAAATGTTGTTTAACAGATAAGTTGATACACTTGCTAATTTGGCCCTTTTTACCTGTCAGGAGGCCAAGGAGTTGTATCAACCCTCTCACTTTGTCCCTTTGTGGGCCTCCAACACTAGAGCTGTTAGCTGGAAGTCACCTTGTAGATTATTTATTTGTGCCATTTCATTTTCAGATGAGGCAACTGATACCCAGAGAGATTGAGGGACATGTTTAAAGCTCTAACTCACTCCCTTAGTCCCATTTAGTTCTCTGGTGGAGGAACACAGATTCAGCCCTGGGCTGTTTCTCTCCCTCCAACCCTACTTCCATTATAATTTGGGGTGATCTCAATATCTGTGAGGATGATGTGTCCAGTACTTGTCCTGTCAGGTCTTTGACCTCTATCTTCTCCCAAGATCTTGTCATTCACCTGCCTCAGCTACCCCTTTCTATATCACACCTGAGATATCATCATTACCCCTAACTGGATCCCCTCCACAATGTCCATGTAAGCATCTTGCTCTTTGATCCACCTCCTACTTTTCAGTTTCCCGACTCCACCAAAGTATTAGGCTGGGACGTCCAATTCACTGGCCTCACTCAGTGGATTCCTCCACACTCCCTTCCATAGCCCTCTTTCCTCTTCACCTGGCTTAGATTCCACAGTCCGTCTTTGATACAGACTGATTTTCCTAAGCTCTCTTCTTCTCTTGTCTTATCAAAAACTGACATAGATTGCCGTCTATCTCTTCCCTCTAGACTACAAGCTTCTCCGGGGCAGGGCCTTGGTCCGCTTGCTCCCTGCTGTATCCCGGGTGCCTAGAATGTGGTTGGCACAGGATAGGTGCTCGGTAAATACTAGTTGAACAAATGAATTAATAAGTCAGGGAAAGTGAGGGTAGCTTTCAGAGGTGTTAAGTTATATTTTGCTCTGGAAAAGTTTGGCACATGCTTCTGTTGGGATTATTTCTAATGCTAAGTTGTTTTTGTTTTTCTTCATTTCTTTTCTCCTCTCCCACAGGAAGAAGAGCCTCGTTCCTTGTGTCTCCCTCCTGAGGAGCTGATTACAGGGCAGCCTGGGAATAGCTGTCCCTGCCCTCAGAGTGTGCAGAGGGAAGGCGGTGAGGAGGGAGGGGAACTCGATGAGTGCTGACTCTGAAGCCATCACATCCACTGAGCATGAGCTCATGTTACATAGAAAGAGAGATATCAACAAGGGTAAGCTGTTGCCTCAAGTAACAACTTCTTGGCATTTTTCTGGCTTTTCTGAATCCAGCTTCAGGTGCAGATGATCCAGTAGGCATTTGGAATCAGGAACTTGGAACAGAGACTCATATGGAGACAGAAATTTGGGGATGGAGATAGATGGAGATGAAGCCTCCTAGGGAGAAGACATGGAGAAAAAAGAACATAGGGAAGGGACGTGGCAGGATCTTGAGATGGGAGCCCAGCTTTCCTGAAGAGCTCTGGTGCCATAAAAACATGGAGACCAAGTGACACATCTGATGATGAAAATAAAGCAAGCATGTTCACATGCAGCATGTCCCATCCACAGAGGCAGCCATGGTGCCATAATACCCATCACTTTGGGATTTAGTCACACGTGTGCACTTCTGATAATTTGTATCATTGATAGGAATTAACTTACTAAAACACAAAATGAGAATGGTGACTTTGAAAGGGTTAAGTACAGTTCATGGGACAGTGGTGGAGTGGAAAGGACTAGCCGGTGGTGTTAGAGAGCCCTTTGCTCTAGCCCAGCCATAGCATTATTTGCCCTCAAGAACTTAAATCCCCAGGCCTCTGGAATCCTGGCATCTCTGGGCTTTAGTTTCCTTACCTTTAAAATGAAAAAGGGATCCTACATCAATGAGTCCAAGGGGGCAGATACAGGTTGCATATCAGAACTGGAGATGGTCTCCTGAAAGAGCGCATATTGCGTGTGATCTGAGAAAGCATATTGGATTTTATCATCAAATTTCCTATTTGTAAAATGAACAAAAATCAGACATATTGATTTGGTAGTTCAAGCTACTGAAAATAAAGCTCAACCAAATCTTCCTGGTGGTGGGGCTAACGTTAAGAAAGACAGAGAAACTGGAACTAGATGATTCCAGATTGTTCAGTTCTGCAGTTCTGTTTAGAACCCCAGTGAATCAGTGCATGATTGTTTCTTTTGATCACTGCAGTTGATTGGGAGGTGCAGGGAAAAACAACCCATCCCAAAGACCCATGTTTGAATAGTAAAGAAACTCTTATACAAGACAAATCCAAACAAAGCTAGTCCAGTGGGTGTGATGATGTCTTTGGTAAGATGGGTCCTAATCCTCAGTAACTGCACCCATTCAGGTGTGGATTCACAAGAACATTCAGGGCAAGTCTCAGTGGTGCACCCCCTCATAGCTGGTTTGGTTATTGGATCCCAAAGGGGTGATAACTATAAGCCCAAGGGCCCCCTGTGGAAATCCCTCCTGCTTGCTAGGAGCTTTCAAAGAGTCAGAGATTAACACACAGGGAGCACAGTGTTCCCATGAAGTAATTTCTCTTTGTGATGGATGCTTAGATGGAGAAGTAAAGCAAACACCTGGAAGTACTTGTGGCAGAAAGAACCCAATACCTAGTGCATGAGAAACAAAAAACCGACTGCCTGCTCTACAGTTAGCAATGCCTTATTGAAATACAACGTCAGTAATAAAGACTGATTTGGTTAGCTCATGCATTTCTATTTAACTTGTTTCTCTGGAATGCTCTCTTCTGAGAGCTGATTGCTGAAGCCATGGAAATTACAATTTTCCATCTTTGTTTTAGAATTCTGCGTTCTGCTTATGTGGACTTTTAAGGGTCAGTTTTCACTTGCATTAGGATTTTGGTAACTCTGAGTTCCTTTAACAGAAGTTAACGTGTGTCAAAGGTTAAAGGTAGAAGATAAATCTTTACCTGTCATGCCAAGGAAAGGAGTTAATGTCAGCACTGGATCTTGGACAGCTGTGCACGAGTCTTACAAGGAAGTGCCCAGCCTAGGGGGGAGGTGGAGCTGGGAGAGTGGTCCTCCTAGGAAGCTGTGGGGTAGGGGGGTCGGGAGAGGCTCTCAGGCAGGTAGAGGATTCCAACCCCAGCAGAGGAGTGGAGCAGTATGCTGTAGACATGGCTCAGAGCTTGGGCTCTGGAGTGAGCCGGAATTGGATTAGTGTCCCAGCTCTGCCTTTTTCTAGCTTCCTGGCAAGTCCCTTATGAGCCTCACTTTCTTTATCCCATGAAATAAGGATTAAAAATGGCACCTATTTCATAGGAGTGTCATATTAAATGAGTTAATGCAGGTAATGCTCTTAGCAAGTACCTGGTACAATGAAGAGCTCAACAGTGATTATTACTATTATTGTTACTGTTATTATTATGTGAATAGACTAGGATCTTTGTTTGAAGAATCTGCCCAACCAAGGAAGCTAATAAACAGATGGTACCTGGCAGAGAGAGTGAGCATGATATCCCCAGGCTTAGGTGCCTAGGCAAGGTCCATGAGCATCCCAAGAGATTGTTTCCCTTATCCCAAGGACCAAAGCCTTCTGTCCTCTGCCCTGTTGGGTGGGGCTAGGGTTGCCCAAAATGTGCTAGGATGGAGGCTCCCCATGTAGTTATTGTAGAAAGCCCAGTTTCTCCTAGCATAGTACTTCTCAATCCTGGCTGTGCATTACAATCCCCTGGGGCTTTCATAATAAACTAATGCCTGGGCCCCACCTCTCGCACATTTGCTGTAATTATTCAGGGGGAAAATGTAGGCATTAGTATTTTAAAAGCTCCCTGGTGAATTCTAATGTGCCGCCCTGCTTGGAAAACTACTGATTAGCAGTTTAACAAGTAAACTAAGCATTGTTTTAGTGCAACAGAAGCAGTAAACATCTAGGAGCAAGATAATTGCCAAACCCATAATTCTTTAATAACCAACTGGAATAATTTGTTTTTCCTCCATTGGATCTCTTTCTGGCACTTGACACTGGTGACTCCTCCCTCTTTTTGAAACTCTCTCCTGCCTGTATTTCCTGCTCTGTCTCTCCTCTTCCCCTCCTACTGCTCAGCAGGCTCCTTCTCCATCTTTTCAGCACCTCTGCATCCTTCATGCACACCTTGGACGTTGACAATTTTCTGGGGTGTGTCCTTGGTCTGTTTTTCACTTGTTCTAAGCCCTTGCTAATTTAGCTCCTGCTCCCAGCTTCCAGTACCACCTACATGCCAGTGATTTCCAAACCTGGAGTTTTAACCCTCCAACTATCTTGAGGTCCAGGTGTGTGAGTTCCAACCATTGACCTGGATGTTCTGGGCCACCTAGACTACAGCTGTGTGGCAATCTTTTTACTTATCCCTAATTGTCTTGGTGGCAATTCATAACCTTTACTCCTTTCTTCATATTCTTTCTCTCTCTTTTTTTTTTAAGATTTTATTTTTTTCCTTTTTCTCCCCAAAGCCCCCTGGTACATAGTTGTATATTCTTCATTGTGGGGCCTTCTAGTTGTGGCATGTGGGATGCTGTCTCAGCGTGGTTTGATGAGCAGTGCCATGTCTGCGCCCAGGATTCGAACCAACGAAACACTGGGCCGCCTGCAGCGGAGCACGCAAACTTAACCGCTTGGCCACAGGGCCAGCCCCTCTTCATAGTCTTTCTTAATCTCATCTATCCTCACTCTCAATGGATCACCTTGCTCCACCATCCCTCTTTCCCAATTACAGCCTCTGAAGTCTGAAAGTGACTAATGCCCCCAACTCCAACTATCACTAAACTTATCAAACAAAGGCCCATCTTCCTCTTGTTTCTTCTTTTCTGAGAGGAAGGGCTGTGCCTTCTACTTTCCAAGACCAACCTCTCGACTTGGGTTCTGGATCCCATCTTGCTGCCTCCTTTCATTTAGACATTGAACCACTACTTATTAATTACCTACTTTGTGCTAGGCATTTTCCTAGGCAGATAATACAGCAATACACATAACAGACTGAGTCTCTGCTCATGTGGAGCTCATAGTCTAGTGGAGGAAGACAGAAAATGGACAAACTAACAAATACGTACGTGATATGTCAGGTGGTGATACGTGCTAGAAGAAAAATGAAGCCGTGTAAGGAGTGAGGGAGTAACTGGGGCTGCTGTTTTCTATGGTGTGGTCAGAACCCTGAATGAAGTGAGGGACATCTAGGGGTAGAGGGAACATGGGGTTCACAGGCAGGAGCATGGCTGGTGTATTGGAAGGACAGCATGGGGGTCAGTGGAGTGGGACAGTGGGGCAGAGGAGTAGAAGATAAAGTAAAAAGTAAAAAGAAGGGCAGGCTTAGGCACGAGCTCTGTGGCCCATCAGTGTCGCAGGGAGGGAGAAGACAAGCCAGCAAAGGGGACCGAGAAGGATCAGTTGGAATCAAGATAGATGGTGTCCCAGAAGCCAGATGAGGATAGTGTCACCAGCAAGAGGGAGTGATCAACCGTGTTAAATGCTCGTTTTGGTCAAGTAAGATGAGGTTGATTCTTAAATCAACCAGTGGATGTGGCAATGTGGAGGCTCCTGGTTGCCTGAACAAGCGCAGTTTTGGTGGCGCATGGAGGAGAAAAAGCCTTTCGAACGTGTTCAGGGGACAATAGGACAAGAGGAAGTAGAGGCAGCAAGTATGGGCAACTCCTTCAAGGAGTTTGTTCTGAAGGGAACTAGAGTGTGGCTGTAGCTGCAGGAGTCAACAGGCTTTTTATTAAATATACGACATGTAATTGTTCAAGGAAAGACCCAGTAGAAAGGGAAAGAATTGAAGGACCTTGCTCCATCACTTGTCTCCTCTCTCCGCTGTACCTGTCCCTCCAGGCTGACCTTTGGCTTTAGCTCCTTCACCTTGGCTCACTAGTAAATGTAGCCCTCCTTTCCTTCATGCAAGTGAAATCTCTAGAGCTGTGGAGTCAGACCATCCTGAGTTCAGATTTGGTTTCTTCTGCTTCCTGGGCTGTGTGACTCAGTCTCTTTGAGCCTCTGTATTTTCATCTGTAAAACGAGGGAAATAATTCTAACAAGGCTAGTGTGAAAATGAAGCGGGATAATGAATATAAGGAATTTAGTGCCTGGTTCTTAGTAGGAGTGCCATGAATGGTGGTTCTCCTACAGAAGGGTGAGGTGGGGAGGTGGGGGGAGGAGTTGGGGTTAGGGATTGGGAGAAGGGTTTAATTGGAACTTTCTTATCCTGAAGTAAATTTGTTTTCTGTTCTCTTAGCTAAAGAACTTCTTGAAAAGGTAGCATATACTCAATGATTTATTTTTACTTCTCATTCACGCCTCACCCCATGGCAGTATGGCTTCCCTTCTCCTTCTGTAAGAATTGCCCTTACCAAGGCTGTGACTTACACACAGGTCACTTTTCAGTCCTCTCCCTAGGTGTTGTCTCTGAAAACTTTGTGAAGTGATCACTCTTTCCTTTTTTGTCCCTTGGCTTCTAGGACATTGTGCTCCTTTGTTTCTCCTTCCATCTACTCTGACTCAAGGAAGGTTTACGACATGGGCTCAAATAAGACATTCGGGCACCCTGGACAGACCAAAAATTTTCTGTCCTTTCAAAACGGTTTTACTTGAATGTTGTCAGTATCGCACTGTACCTGAGAAAGAGGGCTCTCAACTCCCTGTGTTTAAATCTCAGCTCTCCCACTCCTCCTCATCTGTAAAATGGGGATCACAATAGCTGCTTCACAGGGTGGTTGTGAGGATTCAATGAGTTAGTCCTTGTAAAGTGTTTAGACCAGTGCCTGGAGCAAAATAAGTGTTAGTGATGATGTCGGTGATGATGATGACGTTGATGATGGGGATGATGATGGAGAGGAGGGGCTGAGCACTAACTATGTAGGTTTGAAGACAGAGAAGCCTCCCAGGTTCCACCACCCCACCCTGACCCCAAGCAGTTCAGCTTTGGCCCCAAATCTACAAAACTTACTCAGCAAAAATAAAACTCTCGTAGTTAATCTGTGCTGCCTTCCCTAGGAGGCAGGTAGAGGACGATCTTTTATTTTAGAGCATGTCCTTTAGGGCTGTCACTCTCCTTCCCAAGTGGATTATCTAAGTATTCCATTTCAATCATATATGGTAAGCCCTTCTAGACGAGTTTTGGTGAATATGATTTTCTCCATCTTGTTGCGTTTGCACTGATATATTATCAACCACTGGTGACTGATGACACAGGAAGCTGCCCTGGATGGTCAGCCCCCACAGTCCAACTTAACTCTGATGGCGCCACAGTTTCCTTCAATGGCTCTTCTCTGGTTGGTGTCCCTTAGATGCTTTTTCATCCCTAAATATTGATGTCATTGAATGCCATAGACTATCGTTGTTGGCTCTTTGGTCCACTCATCTAAATTTGGTGCCCTAGGCAGACCAAGTACAGGGTTCAGGTAGTCCATGAATCCTTGAAATTGCAAGCATGATTGGGTGTATATGTGCATTTCTAGGGGAGGACCCATGTTTTCATCTATATTCTCAATGAGGGCTCAAGAATGAAGAGTCAAGGGCATCTGAGGGGTTTATTTTCATAAGCTTTTGGAGTCCTTGTCTGTCCTGCTCCATGCACACAGAGGAGTTACTCTCTTCCTTTTGCTGGGCTGAGTAACCTTCCAAGTCTTCCTGAAACAGTCCCTCTTTGAGCCGAGAGAATCAATACTTCCTGTGGAACCCTTTAAACCTTCTCCTGGCCAGAGGAAGCCAGAGTCGTGCATTTAACCAGGACACATACGTGATTAATTGTATATACTTCTGTTTATCCAGCAGGATTGTGTGTTCTTATTGTGTGAGGGGACTGAATTTTGTTCATTTGTGCATCCCCAGTGCCTAGCCCAGTGCCTGGGACATGATAGGTGCTCTGTAGATACTGATTGGAAACATGACCACATTTTATATTCTTCAATTAACAATGAATACAAGAAATAGCTAGATAGCCAGATGATGCTGCATTTAGAAGTATTTAGCATCTTACTGGGCTAGATTATGAATATGTATATCAAAAGTGGCCTATCGAGACAGAAATTCCTGAGGGAAATACAAAAATATCACCCTATTTCTTTTACTGAAAAAATACAGTTTGATTTTCCCACTATTATTAGACTCCAATAAATATTCATCTTTTATCGCTCCAGGGGGGTCCCCAGCTTCCTGCAAGTGAAAGGAGTGCCAAATGTGCCCAGTAAATCACTCTGATTGTTTTTACCCTGTAGCCAGAATGGAGATCTTGGTTTGCTTCTTCCAACAGCCTCAAGATTCAAATAACTTTAGAGTTTTAATCCCCAAGACTAGAGGAGGCTGGGTAAAATTGCTCATAAAAACTCCCCGTGAAGAAGGTCACAGCCTGCTCTTGGGGACAAAAGTTCCCACTATACCCCACCAGGTGCAAAGCCCAGGAACTCTCTGGGCTAACGATGCTGCTCGCAGCTCACAGCAGCTACATTGCAGATCCCTGCGGGCCGGCAGCTGGGCCTGCTTCCCTCACGCTGAGCGTCCCTGGTCTGGTGCTCGTTAGTGGAGGCGTCAGTCTCGGTGACCAGTGCTCGGTCAGGAGAGCCCAGTGCCAGTGACCAGTGCTCTGTCAGGAAACCCCAGTGCCAACTCTCCTTCTTTCTCTACCCTGACAGCACCTGTGAGCCCATCTCCACACTGGTGTCAGGGGAGCCTGGTTAGGGAATGTGCTCGACTTGGTACAAATCCATTATGTCCAGGCCAAGAATGTGAACAGTACCCTACAACTGTGTATGGAGGAGAGAACAATTGAGGGCGCCAACGGTTGACAAATGATGCTACAGACATGAAGATCGGACCCGGTGCATCCCTTTCCTTGAGGACAATTAACTGTCCTAATTCACACCTGAAAACAGGCATGTTCCCAAACAAGGGATGACGCCCTGAGACCAGGGTGACCTGCCAACCTCAGAGGTACTGGAGTGCCGCCATCTTTTTCAGGTAAATGAGCATGACTGGAGTTAGGATTTCAACTCAAAAGGCAGAGAGATGGAGCAGAAGACAGTATGAAAGAATTTGTGCATGACTGCTAGTAGCTGGAGAGTAGATAACATCTGCAAAATAAGAAAACGCGCGCTGCCGAGTGGAGCGGCAGGAGCTCAGCTGGGGCTCGCTGTTAACGAGGCCCGGCCCTGGGACTTGGTTAACTGCCTCCACCCCCACCACTTATTTATTTTTTTATCTTAAATCAATTTCTTAGAGCTAAAAGGCATCTGGTTTAGCAAAAACAGCGGGAAATTGCTTTAGAAAGGTATACTTCACTTCAGGGAACGCGTTTTAAAATCTGAAGTAAACAGGCCTATAGTTCTTCCCTTCCATAACAAAGGCTATAACGGCCGCCCCAGCGATGAGGCAGAAGTGAGGCTGTCTTGCGTGGGGGCGAGTTTTGAAAGCTCAAAGGAAACCCCATCCATCGAAGTTGTAAGCTGTGAGGTTGAAACATTCTAAACGATTTGCACACGAGCGGTTTGGGGCAGGCGCTCCGCGCGGTCAGTGCCTGGCTGGGGGTCCAGGGACCGTCCCTGTCTTACAGGTGGAGAAAGTGAGCAGCACAGAGTTTAAAGACACGCTCAGGCCCTGCCCTGTGGTTGACGGAGACTCTCTCCGAGGGTGGGGGGAAAGGCAGGAGAGCCTCTTCCCAGCAGGGTCTAGGATAAACTCAAAGCAATTTATTGGAAGAAATGCAAGCCCCATCAATAACCAAGAAATAAGAGATGGAGATTGTAGGTAGCAGTCAAGATACCTGGCACGCGATTTCACCTCCACCTGGGACTTCTCTAGCGGAGCTTTGCACAGCGTCTCAATCTAGGTAAATCTCTTACATAAACCCGCTCGCCTGATGGACAGAAACAGGGTGAGTCCACATGTTAAGGGGCAGAGTCTCATCAAACAAGCGGCGCTAGCTTTGAATATGCCGACACTGTCGAAAACAAAGCTAAGCAAACCAAAAAACAAAGCCCCCAAACCCCAAACCCAAAACTGAACACAAAAAGCCAACCTGGCTCAGAATTCTGAGAGCTTCAAAGGATTGTGCTGACCGAGGAGGTGCCACTGCTTAATCAGGTCTTGCCACTTATGTTTGCCCGATTGAGCCTTTTCCTACCTCACTGCCCTTTTCCAGCGACCTCGTGGGCTTCGCTCAGCTTTCCAGGGCCAGCTCGCTGCACGGGGGCGGGGGTGGGGGGGGGGGGGGGTGGGGGACGACGACGGACTTCCTGCGCAAGCCGCATATCACCTTTGGTGACGTTATAGATCGTTGTGTCCACAAGGAGGAGCCGATCGGAGGTTCGGAGACGCGTGTGAGTGGTTACTGATGGATGGGCATTCCCTTTGAGTGGAATAATATTAAACTACAGCGGGAGCAAAGCTAGGAATGAACGGAAGCTAATAATTTATATAAAAATTCTACCTTTCCTAGGTCATAAGCTCTTAGGAAGCAAATCTTCTTCGCAGCCTCTGTGGTACCTGTGGCTTTTCTCATAGTGGGCACCCAGAAAACGTCCACTGATTCGATTCGAGCCATCTTGGTTCAATCATAAGGGAAACAAACTGGTTTTATACTTTTATTTTTACGGTCAGCGTCTCGGGCACTTAGCTCAATGACTTCTAAGCCCCATTTATTCACACTGATATTTCCTGTTCTCCAGAGCCAGTGAGGGAAGGAGGTGAATCCTGAAAGATGAGGTGGAAAACACAGAACAATCATTAGATGAAATGATATCAATAATCATTGCAATTGCTGATTTCAGTTGTAACTGTCTAAATTGAGAAGGGAACAAGGAAATGTTTCATTAGGCATCAGGCAAACTGAAAATAGATTTAGAAAATATTTACAATTCGTCTGTTCAATGCATAATTATTAGGAATCCAGTATGCAGAGGACATTGAGTTTGCATTGAGCTCTGGAGGTTATAGGGCTTCATTTGGCAGACGAGATCTCTACCCTCAGGGACCTTATAGTCTAGTGATAAACAGAAGGACAGGGACCAGTGACCATGTTGACGGGGACTGACACTCTCCCACTTCACCTTCCTTCCTGACCTGCGCTCACGCAGGCCCCTGCAGACTTCACTGCAACTCACCCAGCCCCTTTTCTTTCTGTTCATTGCTGGAAAATGCTGCATCATGAGGTTAATGTTGATGAAACTAGTGTGCTCGTACCGTTCCCTGTGTTTCCTCTCATTACTGGAAAACACCGCATTCTGAAATTAAAGTTACTATCATACATGACCGTGTAATTAAACCGCATTTGATCTGCATTTCACTTTTATCCCTGGTTGGGTTTTTCTTCCCTGGGCCTCTAATTTAGAACCAATGCACAGGCGTTTAGACCCACACATGATGCTTTTGAACAGATCTCAGTTAATGGGTAAATATAGGGCATGAGGTACATAGTAAGCATGGATGCTGATTTGCAATAATCCCCAGATTTAAGGGATTTTCCTTCATTCACCAAGGGTAAGCTCATTATACAGAAATGTGGATGAGGTCATAATACTATCTCTGTTGGCTGCTATGGAAGGGAAAAAAAGAAAATCGAAGTAATCCTTCGGCTAAATTCTAAGTAAATTTTGCTTGGAGTTGACGAAAAATGGCTTAAGTACTTGGGCATCTAGGACCTCATTGTAACCAAGGTTCTGCTTAGTTCCACTTTAGGGAGGTGCTGGTTCGCTTGAGTTTTGATCAGGTCCGCTGTGGTGCTGAGCCTCCTTTCTCGAATGTTGTCTGTTTTATTGTTGTTGCACAACCTGGTTATGTGTCGGTGTGAACTCCTATAATGATCGCATGTATCACCACACTCCGGACAACAACGACCGTCACAGTAGAATACAGGATGTATGTCTGCATGAGGGCAGCTGAAAAATGTTAGTTTCTTTTACACCTTTATTGAGAAGGATTGATAAATTAATTGTTCACCTTTGAATTTGGCCAGTGGAATTATTTGGAACGGCAGGATCAGGGCTATCAAGCTCTGTGTTATCTCATAGCTTGTTAGAGCTGGAATACGAACAATAAATCCACCAGGTACCAAATGCTTAGTCATATGCCGGGCATTGCGCTGAGGGCTCCACATGGATTGTTTCATTACAGTAAATATCCTCACAACAGCCCTGTGACCTGGATCTTATAATCCCTATTTCCCAGATGAGAATGCTGAGGCTCGGTTACTCGCCCAAGGTCGCAGAGCTCGTAAATGCAGAGGCAGGACTCAGACCTGCCTGATTCTAGAGCTCGTGCTTCTGGCTGCTCACTGTGCTGCTTCTCACAGCTGGCAGCAAATTTAGGGGTTGATTCCCACTGAAGACTCTGAGGCCAAGGAAAGTTAAGTGACTTAGTGAAGCTCCCTTTGTTAGTGGCACATTTGGGCCCATGCCTCAGATCTCCTGGGCTTGTGTCCTTTTTGCTCATGGTGAAATAGAAGTACCGGGCCGTAGGGGCATCCACATCTTTCTCTTTATCAAGGTGCTAAACCGTGGACCCGTCCTCTACTCTTCCTGACTTTCTCCTCTCATGTCCAGTTGGCCAGAAAATACTGTTGATCCTTTCACCACAGCATCTTGCATGAGGTAGAGCTCATGCAACAGGATGGTTACGGATAGGGCTCTGCAATCAGGTTCGAGCTGGGTTCAAATCTCTGCTCTGATACTTGCCAGCTGGGTGATTTGGGGCAGATTAAATAATCTCTCTGGGCTTCAGTTTTTTCATCTGTAAACTGGGGATAATAACATTGGCCACCTTGCAAGATTGTTTGGAGCATTAGAAGATATGGAGAGAAGCCAGGCCCTGCCTCAGGCAGCACAAGCTTACCTCTTGTCCCTAAATCTTTCCCATTAAAAACAAAACGTCTTTGTGTTTTGATCAAAGCCATTTTCAACAGTTGATTGGTGTTGTTTTGTTCTGAAGCCTAGGATAGTCTTTCAGCCTGTGAGCCCCTTGTTTTAAGCCTTTCTAATTCCTGATGTTTGGGTATTTTGTGACTGCGTGAGTGTGTTTTAAAGTGTGTGTGTGTGACTAAATGATAATAAACCAGGGACCATAAACGTTTTTTCTTTTTTCTTTTGGTGAGGAAGACTGGCCTTGAGCTAACATATGTTGCCAATCTCCCTCTTTTTTTTTTTTTTGCTTGAGGAAGATTGTCGCTGAACTAACATCTGTGCCAACCTTCCTCTATTTTGTATGTGGGATACTGCCACAGCGTGGCTTGATGAGAAGTGCATAGGTCCACACCTAGGATCCGAACCCGCAAGCCCCAGGCTGCCAAAGTGGAGTGGGAGAATTTAGCCACTACACCAGCAGGCCGGCCCCTGTGCACATTTTCTTTTTTTTTTTTTTAGATTTTTATTTTTTCCTTTTTCTCCCCAAAGCCCCCCGGTACATAGTTGTGTATTCTTCGTTGTGGTTCCTCTAGTTGTGGCACATGGGACGCTGCCTCAGCGTGGTCTGACGAGCAGTGACATGTCCGCGCCCAGGATTCGAACCAACGAAACACTGGGCCGCCTGCAGCGGAGCCAGCGAACTTAACCACTCGGCCACGGGGCCAGCCCCCCCTGTGCACATTTTCTTTTTAAAGGCAAAACAAAGCAAAGCAAAAAGGGTGCAGAGTACTTATGATGCCCGGCACACACATGCTCTCAACAAACATTTTTCTTCACACGACCCATCCCTTTCTTAGCCTTAGCCCTGATCCAGACTTCATCTTCCTACATCTAGACAAAAGCAGTCCCCTGACTAGTCTCCTAGCCTCTGTCTTTTACACTATTGTGAGATGAAACTATGCTTATCTTGTTCCCTTGCTCAAGAACTTAGTTGCCTGCAGCGTCATTTCCAAAGTCTCCAGGCTTGCAGGCAGTGCCCCACGTAACTGACTTCCTCAGCCTTTGCCATGAGTCTTGCCAACTGTACGGTCTGAGGGAGCAGTCCCCACAAGACTGCCCTCACTTCAGACACCAAGCACAGGTTCAGTGCTCCCAGGACCATGCTCACTTCGGACCAGCTGGCTACGAATTTGGGAGTCCCCACAATTACATTCAAGTTTGATAATTTGCTGGAAATATTCACAGAACTCAGGAGTGATACACTTAGTATTACACTTTTATTACAGCAAAAGGATACAAGTGAAAATCAGCCAAGGGAAGAGACTCATGGAGCAGAGTCCAGGAGGGGTCCAAATGCAGAGCTCCCAGCATTCTGTCTCCATGGAGCCATGCAGTCATGGACAGCGTCACCTCCTTGCAGTCACCATGTGTGACAATACACATAACATATTGCCAACCAGGAAAGTTCACTCAAGCCTCTGGTGTCCAGAGTTTTTATTGGGGCTCCATCACATACTGCTCACATGGCTGACCTTTATTTAGACTCCAGCTACTCCCAGATGTTGGGTTAATACCTTTAGTCATCAGTTCTTCTTCTTTCTTTTTTTCTGGTGAGGAAGATTGTTGCTGACCTAACATCTGTGCCACTCTTCTTCTATTTTGTATGTGGGATGCTGCCACAGCATGGCTTGATGAGTGGAGTGTAGGTCTGTGTCCAGGATCTGAACCTGCAAAGCCCCGGCCACTGAAGCAGAGTGTGCAAATTTAACCACTATGCAACCAGGCCAGCCAATAGTCATCAGTTCTTCTGGAGGTCATAACTGATACTGTGTGGCCCCGAGGTCCCCATCATGAGTCACATTGTTAGACTGTTTGTGGCCAAAACTCCCTAGCATCAACGACCCCCCTATCAGGCAGGACATTCCAGAGTCTTAGAGATCAACTCCTGGTAGCTGAGGGCAAAGGCCAGACCTCTCTCTGGTCAAGGTGAACTCTTCACTACACCGCCTTATTTCCCATTGCTCTTCTATAGGACATCACCGCCAAACAGGGCAACACCCAAACCACCCCATGCTTTCATCCAGCTTCTTTTATCTGTAACATTTCCTCCTTTACTCCCAGGGTGCTTAAATGTTATGCTTTTTATGAGGCTCAGCTCAAGTCTCATTTGCCCTATGAAATATTTGTCATTTTCCCCAAGCTTTCCTAATCACCCACTTTTCTAGCTAGTGGGTATTTGCCTTGTGTGGCCCTTGATGTGGCCTATATCTATAGACTTCCCTGAGCTTTGTGTCTCTCTGTAGCCTGTGTCCACCATAAAGTAATTGCTCAGAAGATGCTTTTTAATAATGACAATAATTTTCTTGGTGTCTGAGGCATTCAATAAATCTCTGTGGAAATGAACTGAACTAAGTTTCTCTTTGATTGTAAATTAGGCACATTTGTTAGCTGTATCTCACTCTTTCTGATTATTTGGGCTCTAATTTAGACGTGTAGCTACCTAAGTGAGTCAATAGATGCTGAGATAATCAAATTCAAATTGAGCTTCAGAATATTTACAAGTCAACAAAAGCCAGTGGTAGATCGACATTTGTGGACCCTAATGTTTCCCACAAAACAAAATGGCCAAAAATGTTTCCTGGGGGGCAAAAAAACACTTCCCAGAAACCAGAACTTTGTGCTAGATTGGTTTGGCACTTATTTTTACTGTGGTCCAGTTCCTATGACCCCTGGTGAGTTAGAACCTAGAAGAGATGGGCAAATCCCATCCAGAGAGTGCTTTTGAAGAATAATTGATGCCTTAAATACCAACACTTTAATTTTAGTATCTCAAGATCCCAGGATTCAGCACTTAGGCAGGATCACTGTCTGCTGTGTAGACAGATGGATGTTTATTGCTACTGGGCAGACAAAAAGTTCCCTTATCCACACCAAAACAAAAATGTTTTTACCAAAATGTCTGAATTACTGGCTTCATTCAGATATGGCCTCAATCTGTATTTTATTTAGACCAGGCCTCAATTGTCATGACAACCATGCATGTGTATATGTGTGTGTGTGTGTGTGTCTGCTGGATGGTGTCTGCAGGCAGCACCTTCAGTATGAAGGCAGAAATAGAGTGGGTGTGCTGAGCAGAGAGTGTCTCCCTATCCATTTAAATGACAGTGTCAGAAAAGGTTTAAAACTTCATTCAGCATCATTTCTTCAATTAAAATCCCCAACAATCAGCTATTGTCTCCAGCAGAGCAGAGTAGTCATACATTCAAGGTCGGTGTCTACGTGTCTAAATTCTCATTCTGTTTTGTATCAATGCCGGTTACGATTCAGCTATGTTCTGATCCTGCTGCCTCGCTATGTCAGCCTTCTTCCCCCCAATTTCTCCAGGCTGATCTCTTGCAGGAACCTCTGGCATCCTGGACCCCACTCTGGGGAATCACTTGCAGATTATACTGTTTCCAGCTTCTGATATTTTGTCACATTTCTCTAAAGAAGGTCAGCTTTTCAAGACAGGTCATTCATCTTTGAGCCAGGAAATCCATTTTGTTCACACTGAGCCCAGGACTTGATCTTTCTGAATTTTCCATATCTTTGGAAGCCCTGCTGCTCTTCCAAGCTACTGGGCTACTATTCCATAAGTACCCCTCTCACTGCATAAATGGTCTTGTGGAAGTCAAAGAATTAACATTTGATACATCAGTTCATTATTTCTTGTGACCCTCAGTAGCTTTGGCCCAGAGTCCCTATTCTTGATGTGAAGGCAGACATAAGAAATTGACTCAAATGTGGCTGGTTGCCCCAAACTCTTTCTCTTTATTGTCTTGAAACTGAGTATGAGAGGACAAGGCTGTTCCAGAACAATGCTACGTGAACTTAAGGAGCATTGACAGCAGCTGCCAAGAGGCGATCTATTCACGTCGTGGGACCAGAAAGATTTACTGGATCAGTTCGTGTCCAAATCACCCAAACATGGAGACTTTTGCTTTCAAAGACCCATTCCTGGAAGTTTTTCTGGACCCTATGCCCTACGTGAACTTTCCAAGCTGCACGGGAAGGTCCAGGTAAAGGTTTGGGATGGCAAGCCTTAAAAAATCAGTCTGCTTTAGTTGACTCAGGGGTGCCATTGTTTCATGTGTTTTCAGACATGATGGTATCTGGGGTGCCCAAGGTCAGTGGGAGCCTCCACGCTGGAGAAGTAGCAAGCACGGCCCCGGACCTGGTGACTGTGCAAGACCTTCGAGATTCCACACGAGCCCAACGTCCAGCTGAAAGTTCGCGCTGGGATCCACCGGAGTAAGGCAAGACAGGATGTATGGAAATCCCGCCCAGCACCTCCCCCATAGCCCACGACGCACCTGTTTGCAGGGGAGACAATGTGACCACCCCCCCCCCCCAGGCAGGCCAAAAAAACAGAAAAAGAGAACATTTAAACTCCATGATTGTAATGTTAACATTGTGCCAAACATTTCCCTTGGTGATGAAAGCAAGGGAAAGAAATGAACATCTATTAAGCACTACTTATTATGTGCCAGGTATAATGCCAGGCAGTCATACGTATGATCTCATTTGACCCAAGATTAAAAAATTTTATTATTATTATTATTTGCTTTTGACTTTTTTTATTGAGGTAAACATACGTATAGTAAAGGGCACTAATCTTAATTGCACATTTTGATGCATT
The DNA here is from genome assembly GCF_041296265.1 of Equus caballus. Taxonomy (NCBI): domain Eukaryota; kingdom Metazoa; phylum Chordata; class Mammalia; order Perissodactyla; family Equidae; genus Equus; species Equus caballus. Next base: position 62,569,331 of record NC_091706.1, on the reverse strand, counting down.
TTTATCTATGTATCCCCTCACAGAACCAGCACCCAGATGAAGAGAGAGAACAGTTCCAGCATCCTGAGACTCCATCACAGCCCCGCCCACCCCTCCTCCCTGCACCTGTCATCACCACTGACCCCTGCGAGAGGCTATCACTCACCTGACTTTTGCCTCCCTAGATTAATTTTGCCTGTATTTGAATTTATGTATTCTTCTGTTCCAGATGCATGGATTCCCATCCCCTACATGTTGTCGCAAGGAGCCATAAACGATTATTTCTTAAAGAAAATCAAATGTCCTGGGGCTGGCCCCGTGGCTGAGTGGTTAAGTTCGTGCACTCTGCTGCAGGTGGCCCAGTGTTTCGTTGGTTCGAATCCTGGGCGCGGACATGGCACTGCTCATCAGACCACGCTGGGGCAGCATCCCACATGCCACAACTAGAAGGACCCACAACGAAGACTACACAACTATGTACTGGGGGGCTTTGGGGAGAAAAAGGAAAAAAATAAAATCTAAAAAAAAAAAAAAAAAACCAGAAATTTATTAAAAAAAAAAAAAAAAGAAAATCAAATGTCCTTAAGTCCACAGGGAAGCATTTTACATCGTCATGAAGATTTGATCTTACCTGCTGGGGAGATCTTGTTTAGAGAAAGCTGCATAGTTCTTGTGTATTTACATACACAGTACACAGTAAGACACCAAGTATTGCATGGGGAGAGAAGTTATATAAATCTTGGTCATTCAAATGGTAATTATATTCATTTATTCCAGGTTCCACTTACTCAGAAAGGTGATTCTTCCACATCCTAATTTTAAAAATGGGAATACATGTATCTGGAACAAAATTTAAAGGGTGCAACACAAAGGCTTACATGCAAATATTGACAACAGCATTATTCATAACAGCCTCAGACTGGAAACAACCCAAGCGTCCATCAACTGGTGAAAGGATAAACAAATGATTATAAATCCATACTATGGATTATTACTCATCCATAAAAAGGAACGAAATATTAATGCATGCAATAAGGTGGATGAATTTTAAAAAGATACTAAGCATATGGGTCAAATGCTACGTACTGTCTGATTTCGTTTGTAAGACATTCTAGAAAATGCAGAACAATCACGCCAGAGAGCAGCTGAGCGGTTGCCAGGGCACTGGCGGAGGAGGGGATTGACCATGAAAGAGCAGCGGGGAGTTTTCAGAGTGCTGGAACTGTGGTATGGTTGATTGAGTGGCTATGTGATTACATTATTATATACATGACCCAAACTCAGTAAACTATGCACTTAAACATGGATGGATTTTACTGTAGGTAAATTATACCTCCATAAAGCTGAAAAATTTCTAAGCATGCAGAAGTGTATAAACAGTGAAAAGTAATTCCCCTCCCACACCCGTCTTTTATCCCCTCTGTCCCCTGGTCTACACCCTCTCAAACCCTGTTTACCTTTTGTAGTGGTTCTTTGGATTTACAGAACGGGCACTTGAATAGTTTGAAAATTAGGCTAAGAATACTGAATTCAGATGTCAGTTTTAAGAAAAATTTTATTGAGGTCATAAAGTTTATAACATTGTGAAATTTCAGTTGCATATTGTTATTTGTCAGTTACTATATATATGTGCCCCTTTACCCCTTATGTCCACTCCCCAACCCCCTTCCCCTCCGGTAACCATTAATCTGTTCTCTATGTCTATGTGTTAGTTTATCTTCCACACACGAGTTAAATCATACCGTGTTGTGGTTTATTTTGCTTAACGTAATACCCTCAAGGTCCGTTTGCTTTGTTGCAAATGGGACGATTTTGTCTTTTTCTGTGGCTAAGTATTCCATTGTACATATATACCACATCATCATTATTCAATCATCAATCAGTGGGCATTTGGGTTGCTTCCACATCTTGGCTATTGTGAATAATGCTGCAGTGAACATAGGGGTGCATAAGTGACTTTGAATCGTTGATTTGAAGTTCTTTGGATAAATACCCAGTAGTGGGATAGCTGGATCGTATGGTAGTTCTATTTTTAATTTTTGGAGAAATCTCCATACTGTTTTCCATAGTGGCTGCACCAGTTTGCATTCCCACCAGCAGTGGATGAGGGTTCCCGTTTCTCCACATCCTCTCCAACATTTGTTATTTTTTGTCTTGGTGATTATAGCCATTCTAACGGGTATAAGGCTGTATCTCATTGTACTTTTGATTTGCATTCCTCTAATGATTAGTGATGTTGAACATCTTTTCATGTGCCTATTGGCTATCTGTAGATCTTCTTTGGAAAAATGTTCATATCCTCTGCCCATTTTTTGACCTGGTTGTTCATTTTTTTGTTGTTGAGTTGTATGAGTTCTTTATATATTTTGGAGATTAACCACTTGTCGGAAATACGATTTGCAAGTATTTTCTCCTATTTGATGGATTGTCTTTTCGTTTTGTTCCTGGTTTCCTTTGCCTTGCAGAAGCTCTTTAGTCTGATCAAGTCCCATTTGTTTATTTTTTCTTTTGTTTCCCTTGCCCGAGTAGACATTGTATTTGAAAAGATCCTTCTAAGACTGATGCCAAAGAGTGTACTGCCTATATTTTCTTCTAGGAGTTTTATGGTATCAGGTCATACCTTCAAGTCTTTGACCCATTTTGAGTTAATTTTTGTGTATGGCGAAAGATAATGGTCTACTTTCATTCTTTTGTATGTGGCTGTCCAGTTTTCCCAACACCATTTATTGAAGAGACTTTCCTTTCTCTACTGTATGTTCTTGGCATCTTTGTTAAAGATTAGCTGTCTGTAGATGTGTGGTTTTATTACTGAGCTTTCAATTCTGTTCCAATGATCTGTGTGTCTTTTTTCTTTTTTTTTTACCAGTACCATGCTGTTTTGATTACTATAGCTTTGTAGTGTATTTTGAAGTCAAGGATTGCGATGCCTCCAGCTTTGTTCTTTTTTCTCAGGATTGCTTTAGCTATTCGGGGTCTTTTGTTGCCCCATATGAATTTTAGGATTCTTTGTTCTATTTCCATGAAGAATGTCATTGGGATTCTGATTGGGATTACATTGAATCTGTAGATTGCTTTGGGTAGTATGAACATTTTAACTATGTTTATTCTTCCAATCCATGTGCATGGAATCTCTTTCCATCTCTTTATGTCATTATCTATTTCTTTCAATAACGTCTTATAATTTTCATTGCATAAGTCCTTCACCTTCTTAGTTAAATTTATTCCTAGGTACTTTATTCTTTTTGTTGTGATTGTAAATGGAATTGTATTATTGAGTTCTCTTTCTATAAGTTCGTTGTTAGAGTACAGAAATGCAACTGATTTTTGTAAGTTGATTTTGTACTGCTGCACTTTACTGTAGTTGTTAATTATTTCTAATAGTTTTCCAATGGATTCTTTAGGGTTTTCTATATATATAAGATCATGTCATCTGCAAACAGTGAGAGTTTCACTTCTTCACTCCCTATTTGGATTCCTTTTATTCCTTTCTCTTGCCTAATCACTCTGGCCAAAACCTCTAGTACTGTGTTGAATAAGAGTGGTGATAGTGGGCATCCTTGTCTTGTTCCTGTTTTCAGAGGGATGGCATTCAGTTTTTCCCCATTAAGTATGGTGTTGGCTGTGGGTTTGTCATATATGGCCTGTATTATGTTAAGGCAATTTCCTTCTATCTCCATTTTGCTAAGAGTTTTTATCATAAATGGCCATTGGATCTTGTCAAATGCTTTCTCTGTATCTATTGAGATGATCATGTGGTTTTTATTCCTCATTTTGTTAATGTGGTGTATCACATTGATTGATTTGCGGATGTTGAACCATCCCTGTGTCTCTGGTATAAATCCCACTTGATCATGATGTATGATCTTTTTGATGTATTGCTGTATTCGGGTTGCCAATATTTTGTTGAGGATTTTTGCATCTATGTTCATCAGCGATATTGGCCTGTAGTTTTCCTTTTCTGTGTTGTCCTTGTCAGGCTTTGGTATCAGAGTGACGTTGGCCTCGTAGAATGTGTTAGGAAGCATTCCATCTTCCCTAATTTTTTGGAATAGCTTGAGAAGGATAGGTATTAAATCCTCTCTGAAAGTTTGGTAGAATTCCCCAGGGAAGCTGTCTGGTCCTGGGCTTTTATTCTTTGGGATGCTTTAGATTACTGTTTTAATCTCTTTCCTTGTCATTGGTCTATTCAAAGTCTCTATTTCTTCTGGAATCAGTTTTGGGAGGTTGTATGAGTCTAATAATTTATCCATTTCTTCTAGATTGTCCAGTTTGTTGGCATATAGTTTTTCATAGTATTCTTTTATAATTCTTTGTATTTCTGTGCTATCCGTTATAGTTTCTCCTCTTTCATTTCTAATTTTATTTATTTGAGACTTCTCTCTTTTTTTCTTAGTGAGTCTGGATAAAGGTTTGTCTGTTTTGTTTATCTTTGCAAAGAACCAGTTCTTAGTTTCACTGATCCTTTCTCCTGTTTTTTTTTTTTTTTTGGTTTCAATTCCATTCATTTTGCTTTAATTTTTATTATCTCTCACTTTCTCCTGATTTTGGGCTTTGTTTGTTCTTCTTTTTCCAGTTCTGTTAGGTGTAGTTTAAGATCGCTTATTTGAGATTTTTCTTGCTTGTTAAGATGACCCTGTATGCTATGAATTTCCCTCCTCAGACCACTTTTGCTGTATCCCATGTGAGTTGGTATGGTGTATTTTCATTTTCACTTGTCTCCAGATATTTTTTGATTTCTCCTTTAACTTCTTCAATCATCCATTGGTTATTCAGTAGCATGTTGTTTAGTCCCCACATATTTTTCCTTTTCCCAGCTTTTTTCTTGTAGTTGACTTCTAGCTTCATAGCATTATGGTCAGAAAAGATACTTCATATGATTTAAATCTTAAATTTATTGAGGCTTGATTTGTTTCCCAATATGTGGTCTATCTTTGAGAATGTTCTATGCCTACTTGAGAAGAATGTGTATTCTTCTGTTTTTGGATGGAGTATTCTAGATCTATCTATTAAGTCCATCCGGGCTAGTTTTTTGTTTAATTCAACTATTCCCCTGTTGATTTTCTGTCTGAATGATCTATCCATTGATGTAAGTGGGGTGTTAAGTTCCCCTGCTATTATTGTGTTGCTGTTAACACTTCCTTTTAGGTTTGTTAATAGTTGCTTTATGTACTTTGGTGTTCCTGTGTTGGGTGTGTATATATTTATAAGTGTTATATCCTCTTGGTGGAGCATCTCTTATATCACTATATACGGCCCCTCTTTGTCTTGCGTTGCCTTTTTCATCCTGAAATCTACTTTGTCTGATATAAGTATGGCAACATCTACTTTCTTTTGTTTGCCATTAGCTTGGAGAATCGTCTTCCATCCCTTCACTCTGAGCCTGTGTTTGTCTTTAGAACTGAGATGTGTTTCCTGGAGGCAGAATATTGCTTTTTAATCCATCCAGACACTCTGTGTCTTTTGATTGGAGAATTCAATCAATTTACATTTAGAGTGATTATTGATATATGAGGGCTTAATACTGACATTTTATCACTTGTTTTCCAGTTGTTCGGTATTTCCCTTGTTTCTCGTCCCATGTATTTTGGACTTCCAATTCAGTTTGGTGGTTCTTTATGATGGTTTTCTCAGTTTTCTCTTTATTCATTATTTGTGTCTTTGTTCTTATTTTTTGTATAGTGGTTACTGTGAGGTTTGTATAAAAGATCTCATAGACTAGATAGTCCATTTTCTGATAGCCTCTTATTTCCTTAGTCCAAGAAGCTTCCATCCCTTTTCTCATCCCCTTCTAAGTTATTGGTGTCACATCTTATTCCATTTTCTGTTGTGAGTTTGTGCTTAAAAATGAAGTGATTATATTTGTTTTTGATATTTTCCTTGCCTTTATCTTTAACGTTGTAATTAAATGTTTTCTAACCTGTCCTGATAGAGAGCTGTAATTTTCTGATTTTTTTCCACCTATTGATCTCCTTGCTCAAGGCTTTGTAAAAGCTGTTCTTTTTTTTTTTTCCAGGTATGAGGAGCTTCTTGATCATTTCTTGTATGGGGGATTTGGTGGTGATGAACTCCCTCAACTTTTGTTTATCTGGGAAAGTTTTTATTTCTCCATCACATCTGAAGGGTATTTTTGCTGGATAGAATATTCTCGGCTGGGAGATTTTGTCTTTCAGAATTTTGAATATATAATTTAACTCCTAGCCTGTAAAGTTTCTGCTGAGAAATCTACTGACAGCCTGATAGGGGTTCCCTTGTAGGTTATTTTCTTCTGCCTTGCTGCCCTTAATATTTTTTCTTTGTCATTGACTTTTGCCAGTTTTACTAATATAAGCCTTGGAGAAGGTCTTTTTACATTGATGTAATTAGGAGTTCTATTAGCTTCTTTTACTTGTAATTCCAGCTCCTTCTCCAGGTTTGGGAAATTCTCTGCTATTATTCTTTTGAACAAGCTCTCTGCTCCTTTATCCCTCCCTTCTCCCTCTTGAATACCTGTAATTCTTATGTTGCATTTCCTAATTGAGTCAGATATTTCTCAGAGACTTTCTTCATTTCTTTTTAGTCTTAGTTCTCTCTCTTCCTTCTGAAGCATTTCTATATTTCTGTCCTCTAAATTGCTAATCCTGTCTTCCATAACATCAGTTCCGTTATTTAAGGACTCCAGATTTTTCTTTATCTCATTCATTGTGATTTTCATCTCTGACATTTCTGATTTTTTTTTTATAGTTTCAATCTCTTTTGTGAAGAATTCCTTCTGTTCATTGATTTTATTCCTGATTTACTTGAACTGTCTTCCTGAGTTTTCTTGTAACTCACTGAGTTATTTTTCTTTTTTTAAAGATTGGCACCTGGGCTAACAACTGTTGCCAATCTTTCTTTTTTTTTTTCTGCTTTATCTCCCCAAACCCCCCCCCCCACCCCCCCGTATATAGTTATATATCTTAGTTGCAGGTCCTTCTAGTTGTGGGATGTGGGATGCCTCAACGTGGCCTGATGAGTGGTGCCATGTCCGTGCCCAGGATCCGAACCCTGGGCCGCTGCAGCGGAGTGTGCGAACTTAACCACTCGGTGATGGAGCTGACCCCTCGCTGAGTTTTTTTTTATGATAGCTATTTTGAATTCTCTGTCATTTAGATTATAAATTTCTGTGCCTTCAGGATTGGTTTCTCGGTGCTTGTCATTTTCCTTCTGGTCTGGAGTGTTAATATACTTCTTCAGGCTATTTGATGGGGTGGACCTGTGCCCTTGCATAGTGGTAGTATCTGGTCACAGATTCCACCTGCCATCCCTAGGGGATGGAGAGGCAGGGATCTGGGCCCACCATGATCCCTGGCAGCTGTGTCTGTCCTTTGGAAGCTATGCTGAGAGGGCCTGTCTGTGTTTGCATGCTCACTGTTGCTGCTTTACAAATGTATGTGCAGGCAGTTTGGTGGGTGTCCCTTGCTCTGGGTGACCAGTGGAGCTAGTGTTCCAGGCAGGAAGAGAGGCACTTTGTTTCATGTGTGTGATGCTTGGGGTGTTCCTCTTCTACACTCACTCTCTGTCCTCCTGGGGTGCCTGGCTTGGTGAAGATGCCCCCATGATTGCTTAGCCTCCTTGGTGTGGAGCTTTCCCACAGGCTGGGAGGCAATTCCAAGAGCGAAGGTGTTTCTGTGGAGGGCTGACCCCTCCTCCCTCTCCTCTCAGAGCTGCATGTGGTCCTGTGCCCTAGGTCACTGCCATTCAGGGAGAGAGAGGAGATCCCCTTACCTCCTTCCACTGCCTCCCGGTGGGTGTGTGTGGGGGGGTAGTCCAGCACCTCCCCCTTCAAACTTATGGCTGTGTGGATCTCTCAGACGTCTACTGTGTTGTGTGAATGTCCTCTGTTGGTTTATGAGTGTCCTTTTCATAGTATGTTAGGGGGGAGAGTCCAAGGGAAGAGCTCATTCCATGATGCTGATGTCATTCTCTCATGGAATTTTCCAGATGTCAAATTTTGATAACTGATATCATAAAAAGATTCCCCCAATTTTTTGACCGTATGCTCAGAAGAGTTCAGTGTGTTTCTTGGTGCCTCTTACTGAACACTTGCTATGGATCAGTAACTCTTCAAGGCTTCTCATTCCATGCTCACCACAACCTTCTGAAATGCGTATTAATAGCCTTGTTTGATAAATGAGGAAACTGAAGCTGGGAGACGTTAGGTAACAAGGTTACCAGCTAGTAAGTGCACAAGGTTACCCAGCTATTAAGTAGCAGAGCTGGGGTTCAAGTCCAGGTCTGTCTCAGGCAAACGAAAGCCCATGATCCACAATGCACTGAGCTATGCTGCTGTCTTTATTTGGAAGGGAAGAATCAGAGAGGACCACTGAGTCAACAGAGCAGCCTGTGCAATCTCCCTTCTAAATCTAGTCATTGTTTTGGCCCAGAACCTAGAACAATCTGTGTCCTCTACCTTGATTCCACACTCCTTCTGAGTCTTTGATTAATACTAGTTCTCAAAACAGGAGTATTCTAGTTCAGTCTTATTATATGAAATTCTTTGGGACCTCAGCTGTTTTTGTCTGTTTCTTATTCAATGAAAATTAATTCTACTGCAAAAGAGAAACGTCTTCCTTGTGTGTGAAATGTCTTTTTCAGTCCACACTAAAAGTTTATCTAATTTATTTTTCCTACTCTCTCTGCAGCAGGAACAGAGGGAGACTCAATAGTGAAAAGCCCTTCTGTTCCAGGAGCACCTTCTCCTTAAAACAGTACCCTCAAGGGACAAGGCAGGCAGCCGTGCTTACACTCGCCAAATGATCAGCTGCAAGAGTTTTAGCAAAACAAATAAATCTTCTGAGGTCTATGGGCCATACCTCCTCTACTGTTTTATTCTCTTTTCAGTTGAGCCTGGCAAAGACAAGGTCAGATGTTGGCACAATATTGGTAATGACTCAGCTTGTAAAGAAAAAGGGAGAATCCAATGAGATGGCTCCTGCCAAAAACGTCCCCATGCTCTTTTAAATTCTCTAGTTTTGTGCTAAACCGTTCTCCCCTGGCCTCTTCATTCCATGGTCTGGCCTGACTCCCAAAGCAATGTGCTGCAACACAATGTCAGACTCCAGGAAACTCATGTCAAAATTTCTATAGCTAGTTGAGCATCATTCTGAATGTGCTTTTGTTCATCAGTGTGTGTGTGGGATGAGCAGACAGCTGGAATATTTTCTAAATGCAAAGTTAAATCCGTACTGTCAAAGGGTGCCAGCAGCCCCATATTTTTGAGAGATTTGTTGAGATTAAGGTTCTACCAGTCTCTCCAGCTTCCTTGTCTGTGAGCAGGGACAGTGTTGCCATGTTGTCTCCCCAGTACCTTAGCTCTCTGCCCTGCACTTAGAATGTGCCACATATAACAAAAGGCAGGAACAGATGGCAGAGCCATCTAACCCAACCCTGTGCCCAAGTGGAAGAGTCCCCCTATAGGGGCTGAGCAGGAAATGAAAGAGGCTGGGCAAGGCTGGGACAACCTGGAAAGCACTTGCCCTTTTCAAAGAGGTAGCAATCTCTTAGCTCATCTGATGGACGCCATGTGGTCCCAGTGTTTCCTATTTCAAGTTTTCAAGAGAATTCAAAAGTCTAGATTTTTACGTGAACTTTCCTGAATTTTATTACACTATTTATGCAAAATATTAGCCTGCCAGCTGGATTGGACCTACAGGTTGCTAGTCTGGACCCCATTTCTAAGCATTTAAAGGCTATAAAGACTTATTTTGGTCAAAAGCCAGAAGCTTTGTTTCATAGAATAACTTAAAATGAGTCTTACTCTCATTTCCTCCAAACGGTGGTGCTTTGACTAAAATTGGAGCATGCTCCACTAGGTTACTAATCTCACAGACTGGTGTGGCCCCAGCCATCTAACTTACACATTTTCCTTAGCGCCTCCCCAACTCTCCCTTCTCCCCCTCTCCTCTGCACTGGAGCAGTGAAGTCTGGGGCTCTGAGACCCTTAGGGTTCAGTTTCCATCCTGGAGAGGTGATTGGAAGCCTCGGGTCCATTTCAGGCACAGCCCCGCCCCCATTACATCTTTTTACTGCTCCCTTGGCCCCCCACCTCTAATGGCTCCTCCGTGTCAGCGTTTTAACATGTGCATGTATATCTAAACTTAAAACAAAGTAGAACAACCCTCCATTAACCCCACATTTCATGTCTAGCTACTGCTCAATCTTTCTGTACTTGTTCACCATCAATCAGCAGGATTGTCTACACCTGTTGCCTCCACATCCTTCCTCCGCTGGCCCCTGAAGTTTGGCGTCCATCCCCATCACACCTCTGAAATATATTTTGCCAGGGTCAGTCCAGTGATGTTTCTCAGTGTTCCTTTTCTTGATCTTTCAGCAGCATTTGGCTTTGCTGACTGACTCCTCCTTCTTACAACAGACTTCTCTCAAGGTTCACGATTCTTCATTTACCTGGTTCTCCTTCTACTTCTCTTATTGCTTCTCCTCAGGTGACTACAGATGCTTCCTCTTCCTGGGGCTTAATGTTGGTGACCGTCAGAGTTCTACCTTACTCTCCCTCATCTTCTAACTCTACACACCTCTGTGGACGGTCTCAACGGCTCCCATGACTTATGCTAAGACCTGTATGCTAGGGGCTCTGAAGGCTTTATCTCCAGCTCAGATTTCTCTCCTGAACTACAGGGGGTATCCCACTCCCTTCACCTCAGCATGACAAATACGGAACGCCATGCTCTTCTTCTTCCAGAGCCACTCTCCTTCCTCTGGTTTTCAATAGTTCAGAGAATGGCTCCCCGTCTACCTGGTGGCCTAAGTCAGACACCTGAAAATCATTCTTGACCCCTCCTTCTCCCTCACCCCGATTCCTCTCAGTCACCAGGTCCTGTAGCTCTAGCTCCTAACCATCTTGCAGATCTGTCTCCTTTTCTCCATCCCGACTAGACTCTGGGGCGGGTCACCATCATCTCTTGCCCAGATTATAGTAACAGCCTTTAAGTGGGGTTCTCTGCCTCTGTCTTGCCCATCCCTCCCTACTACTTCTTTATCCACACTGTAGCTAGGCTGACCTTTGTTTTCTTCACTTAAAAATCTTGTTTTTAACTACATAGTTTTTGCAAGAATGATTTTTCTAAAAGGCAAATCCAATAGTCTTAGTCTCCTCTTTAAAACCCTGCCCTGGCTCCCCTAACACTGCTCATGAGGCCCTGCGTGTCCTGGTGGGGTCAGCCTCTCCAGCTGTGCCCTGCCCTCTATGCCACACCCACCCACACTAACCTCCTTTTAGTTTCTGCTCTTACACCTCCAGGCCATAGTCCCTTAGCACCCACCACTTCCTTCGTTCAACACTCTCCCAGCCTCTTGTTTCACTGGGCTGGCTTCTGCTTCATCCTCTAGATTAGGAACCTTCTCTGAACTCTGGTCTGGATGAGGTGCCCATCCCTGACCTTCCTTGTGACATTGCTCTCCCCACGTGGCTCCTACCTCACAGGCTTGTAATGGCTGTTTAATCATCCATCCGCTCCCTGATGGCAAGATCCAGGGAAGGAAGGGCCATGTCTTCTTTGTGCATTTAAAAAATCCCCTTTGCACAGTAGATTCTTGTCCCATAATGGAATAGAATAGGTGTTTGATGTATGTGTGTGTATGTGTTTCTCTCTTTCTATTTATATATGAATATGAATAAATGGACTCTCAAGGATTCTTGGGGGAATTCTCAGATAAACAGTCAGCGGTGTACAGGAGCCAGCTCATGTTGATTCCTGAGAGCCAAATGTGCTTTTAGTGATGTCATGTTGGTGGCTTGAAGCAGTCATGGTGGATGTGTTTATACCATGGAAACTGGTAACCACTACAGTCAAGGCTCTCCTCTCCTCCTTACCTTTTCCCCAACCAGTTTGTTAGCATATCACTTCATATATAGCTTTGGAGAGCCTTCCAGAGGCTAGCACCCCTCCGCAATGTCTTGGAAGTGGTTCCTTGTCCTAAGCATACAATTCGAGAACTTAATAATAATAATAGTTACTGTTTAATGAACTGTCTGGTACAACGTGCCAAACCTTGTCTTTAGTGCTTTACGTAATTGATCTTGTTTAATCTTTGTAACAAGGCAGGCAAAGTAGGTATTATTAGTCCACAGTCTAGAACAGGACATTGAGAATGGGGTTTGTCTGCTCAGCTGGCAAGTAGAGATGGAGTCTGATGCCAGATCTGACCACCAACCCAGTGGTCTTAACTCTTGGCGCTTGCACCTTCAGTTCCCACTTCTCACCCTCACTTCTTCAAAGCAGACCTGGGGTTTTCAGCTGAATCTCGTGGCCAACCCTTTGGTTGACTAAGAAACAAAAACCAAACCATCAACCCATGGGTAATCATCTTGCAATAGGCCAGCTGAGGTCTTGACAGGCATTTCATCCAAGATTGAGAAATAACTGCTTTTCACCCATCTCGCCAATGCAGGCTGGAAGTTTCCTGGGGTCAGGGCCCCATCTCTTTGTTTCACCACTGTATCCCTAATGCCAAGCAGAGTCTGATGTGTAGGCATTCACTGAGGACTTGAGGAATTAATAATAGATAAAGAATAGCTTCTGATCCACTTCTTCCTATGAGACTTTCTTCCATTGATTTGCTTTTCTTCCTAGGATCTTCAGATTTTCTCCACTGATCCCTTTCCCTCAGTCTGAAAACATACTCAAAATGTTCCTGTCCAGAATCAAACATGTATAGAAAGCCTCTCTTGGCACCCCTCTTTACTTAACTTTAGTTTTGTCTTCCTTCTTCTACAAAGAGAAGTGATTTACCCTTAGGGTTAGAAAGTTGGGATCTGAAACCAGATTGCCTGGGCTCAAATCCTGGTGTTGCTATCTACTAGATTTGAGATCTTGGATCAGTTCCTTTACTTGCTTGTGCCTCATTTTCTTTGTCTATAAAATGGACTAGGTAGAGTTTTCAAGTGCTGGGATGAGCCAGTGATGGAGTACTGAGGATGTTAGGGGGCAGGTTAGCCAATGCAGTTAGGCCATGGTGTTTGCTAACTGGTGCTTAAGAAAGTTAGGCTCCCACCCTCCCCAAAGGACTGGGAGGTAGGGGCATGATCTTTCTTGATGATTACATTTCAAAGGGATGGCTCCCAGGTCTTTGAGAAAGACTTTCCTGGGTTGTAAAAGTGGCAAGAGGCTGGGAGAAGATTTATGTCTGAAAGGCACAAACAAAGAATTTACAATGTCAAGTTTTCTAAAGGAAATGCTCTAAGAGAAGGGAGATCAGGGGCTTATAGTCAGGAAGAAGCCTGTCTGGACTTTAGTCAAGCTGAGGGGACTGTTAAGGCTGACTTGGTCCAAAGTCAAACACCAACTGGAAACTTTCCAGTTGGATTGTTATGATGCATACCACCCAGATTATTTCACTTTGTGAAAAACAAAAGATGATATTCAAGGACCTATGCCCTTTTCTAAACCACTTTCCTTCATTAATGGAAGCTCTTTAACTAAAAGTAAAAGACTTAGCGGCAAAATATTAGAATTCTACTAAAAGTCTTCTCTCCAATCCTCTACTGGGTTGGTAAAAGCTCAGAATAAGGCCTTCCTTTTAGGAAAATGTGTTCTCTGCTCTATACAGACAGTAATATTTAAGTTCACCCATTTTCTGCTTCCCACGACTTTTCTTTATGAAGGGGTGGGGATAGTTTAGGATTTAGAGTGATATTATTGAAGTGTTTAAAACATTGGCTTTGGGATCCTGGCTTTGCAAGCTATAAGCTGTGTTGTCTTGGGCATGCATTTAACCTCCTCAGCCTCAATTGCCTAGTCAGTAAAATGGAGGTGAGTCTATTTACCTCTGAGGGATGCTATTAAAGTCTTAGCACAGTGTCTGGCACATAGTAAGTGCCAACGGATGGTAATAATTATTAATACGACAAAAGGCGTTATGGGGCTTCAAAAGAGAATTTTAATGTAAAAATAGAAAATAAGTGCTATGTCAAGTTTATTATCTGCTTTATAATGAAATGAACACACTTTTCATTTTTTTTTGTTTATTCATGTTTGAGTCCTACAATTAATACAATTATTCAGGAACCAATTATTCTGGTTGACATTACCCAAATTTTGCTTACCTCCTAGCTTTATGAAATGTAATCAGGTGGGCAGGGTGATTAAAACAGGAGTTAGGGCCCCTCAGTGTTGTCACTTGTTATCAAGGTTAAGGGTTGACTGTGTCAGAGGAAAACAGTGACATCTGGATCCTGCTGACTGAGCAGAACAGTTCTGAGCCGGGAGGACTCCTTTGCCCTATAGCTCAAGGCTTAGATGTGGGGAAGGCATGGTGAGGCCTCCTTGGTCCTTTTCCCCCAGCGCAAGGTCCTAAGGCTCTGGGTAAGAGAAGATCCAAAAAGACTCCTAAGGAGAACAGATTCCTTTTTTGTGAGGTCTAGAACAGGCTGTCCTCTCCATGCCTCCTCTAGTTTCCTCCAGTTTTCTTTGTTCATGAGGGCAAAGAGTGAGTGTGGAGGATTGGGGGGCCCTGAGAAGTGGGAGACAGCCTCTGGCCTGTCTGACCACCCAGTAGGGTGGGACAGAAGGGAGGGAGCAGAAGTGACCTGGAAGAGATGTGGAAAAGGGTCCATTTCCCATCTAGACTGAACCCTTTGGTTTAACCATCCAAAGTTCCAACCTCCAGTGACTGCCGTGGCCCGCTTTGGGGCACTTGAGGATGGATCAGAGCTCCACTTTGGTGACGTGTGTGTGTGTGTGTGTGTGTGTGTAGAGGTGTGGGGAAGGTGCTTGAGCTTTCCCTAGAGCCCCTCACCCCCAAGTATGGGGTCACACTACTAGGTGATTTTAGGAGGTCAAGGAACAGGCTTTAAATATCGTTAAATCACATCGTGAGAAAGTTATTTCCTTTTCAGTTCTTTTGCAGCCCTTGTGAGTAGGTCAAGGAAAAGGGAGACTCATTTGGTGCTAGGATGTTTTTAACTCTATAAGTTTTGCTATTCTTTGTTAAAAAAAATTATGTGAGTCCACTTAAAGAAAAATATTAACTCAATCATAGTACAGGTTATGACTAAAGTCATGATGCGCGATGTACCTGACCAGGTAGAGGCCCACCATTTTGGATGTAAGGAATGGTTAGGTAAGACTGTACTGTTTTCACGGGGTTTCTATCTTTCTTCTTGCTCTGAACATTCTTATTTCAGGTAGTCCAAAGCTGGCTGCCGGCGGGAGGTATGTGATAAGAAAAGGGCAGATATTCCTGGAGAACTGTCCAAAAAGAGTAGACATCAACTTGTCTCTAGAATACGCAAGGTCTTCCCAGGTCAGCAGCCCCTGCCACATAACTGCTGTGGGAAAAGCTAATCAGGTGTAGGACATTCCATGAAGCACTTAGGGATGTTTGCTGGGATGTGCCCTGAGGTTCTTCTTTACTTGGTGAGATTCTTGGAGTTGAATTTCCTTGATCATGCTTTAGAGTTGCTTGACTTTTCAGGGCAAGGCAAAAGCAGGGGATGTTGACTGGGTTTGTGTAACTGTGTTCCTTCCTCTTCTGTCCTTCCGCTCTGAAAATCCAGTGTAGGTCAGGTGCACACCGCCTCCTGGAGCAACACACTGATGCGTGTGGGAATCTACAAGTCAAGGTAGCTATTGGCCACCTGTACCTATGGAGGCACACCTGTGAGAGAATCACTGCAAGGAAACTAGCCACTACAGTCCCATGGGTCTCTCCTCTCAGTAAACCCATTGGTAGAATTTGCAGCAGGTGAGGTTTTCAGTCCCTAAATCCTTGGCTCCATCCATGGGGAGGTGAGTCTGGGAAAGGGACACCACTGTCTCTCCCTCCACCAGAGCCTGGTTCTTTCTCTGCTCACACTAACTCTGCTGTGACCCAAGACACTTCACTCTGCTCCAGCTCCCCCAGAGGAAAGCCACAGGAGTAATGATTGTGTGGCTTAGTAAGACATTCAATAAATGAGTTCTGCTTGAAGCCAATTTAACCAGCTGTAAAATAATGTGAGATGCGTGTGCATTATTTGTGGGTGGTTCCCTCCAGACATTGTCCAAACAGTTTCTGTGGTATTTTTGTATATTTAAAATATGAAATATGTTCAGAGGGAGTGCCATGGTAACCCACGGAGAAAAGCCCAAGGAAAAGCAACTTGCTCCTGTGGCTTAGCTCTGAAGTTTGTTTTGCACAGAGTGCTGCCTGCATGAGTCTTTCTCTAATGAAGTGGATCGCGATGAATTCAGTGAGATTTGATCAGCAATACAGGTGCATGTATATATTTTTTCAGAGTGCATGAAAGTGAATCTAGAGCAAAAGCTTCCGAAGACCAGTTTCCATGTGAATGAGAGGCCAAGGCTCTGCCCCGTGGGCTGGGAGGGTGGTATTGATCCACAGGAAAGGAGGGGCACTCATTTTTCACTTGGGGTTACTGCCTGCTTAGTAACCATCCTCCAAAGAAGATGTCAGTCCTCAGAGTTACTGGGTCATCATCCTCTTTTAGCTCTGCAGGAAGGGCTGAGTACCTGCAGAGCCCAGTCTGTCCCTCCCCTCCTGGTTGCCAGCACAAGTGGGACTCCCCAGCCACGGCAGCATCAGCGAGTGCATGCAGGGGACCGTGACTCATTAGTCAGCCGGTGTGTCGAGGTGCCCACGGAGGAGTCGTCACTGCCCTGAGTGCAGGGCGAGCTCTCGGCAGCTATGTGGGGAGCCAATTAAAGAGCAGTCTCTCAGGGGATGCTGGCCTCTGGGGACCCCAGGGTTCCCTGGGCAGCTGAGGATGTGTTCTGTCATGTCCAATGAGTTGGCCAGTCTGTCACCAGATGGCTCCCTTTCTGGCTGAGCTGGCTATTTCTTCCTTAATTAAACACTCCCCAGGGAAAAGGGGGCATGGTCACCTATGGGCTGGCAGTAAAGAAGTTTGCTGCAGTCCCCATGGAGGTCTGTGGCACCACCGTCCCCATTCAAGGACGAGAGAGAAGCTCTTTTAGTTTAATTCCCAGAGTATTTAACAACGAACCTTTCTGTAACTCAGCTTAGGGTCATTTCTTTGTTATATACCTCGTTTTCGACCCTTTCTAGCCATGTAGGCTGTCACAGTCTTCTCAGGAAGCACAGGAGGGCCTGGAATTTTGACATTTTAGTGGCGTCTCAGGCCAATGGGAAAGGGAGACATCTACTCCTTTAGGATCATTTGAAACCACTGAGGATTAAAACTGTAAATGGCTGGTCAGTCTCCCCTCCCTTCTCTCTCTTTTTTTTTCCTTTTTCCTAAGGAAAATGAGTGAGTAGAGGTCCCTGGCAGGAGTGTTCATGCAGCCAAAAGGAGAGAGTGCTGAGTCAGGTAGCAGCAAGGATCAAGTTTGTCCAGTTTGGGTGGCAGACATAGGTTCATTAAACGTGTCAGGGCTGGTTTTCAACAAGATTTTGAGATTGGCAAATCCCCAAATCCCTGTATTCTCTAAGCCCCTTTGCTCTTTCTACATCTGCTTCCTTCCTTAATGTGGCCTCCCCCCGACCCTCCTGCCCTGTGCTTTTGCTTGGCCCCACACTCACGGCCACTCTCCCATCCCGAGTTCTGAATCGTGTCCTCCTCCAGGCTCTCAGTCAAACCCACCCGTCCTGTGGGGCCTCGTTAGTGACTGGCTTATTGTTAACTGAGTAATTACTTTTGTTGTGATATTAGATTTGGGTGGGAAATGTGATATTTTACATTTTAATAGGGGTCACCATTGTTTTATCTCATGGAAGTAACACATGATGAGAACCCAGGTTTGTGGGGAAGCCTATGGAAGGGGAATTTCAGCAATCTTTGCCACCTTCCGCGGAGGACAGTGTCTGTTCTTGTGAAGAACTGTGTGTCCTTTTAAACAAGACGGTTAATTTCCTTTCAGCCTTGGCTGAGGCTACAGAAGGGAAACTGGAAGCTTTTAGAGGCTGGTTTTCCTTTTGATGTATCAAGAGTTGCTTTCTATCCTTTGGTTCAGGCTGGTAGAAGCTTCTTGCCACAGGTGTTAAATCCTTTTCAATTTTCTCTACATTTTTATCAGGTGGTTGAATCAGGAGGAGGAATCTGAAGGAATGCAGCCACCCACACACTCAGGGCCCCCTCAGAACGGCCCGCATTGTCTTCGGGGAGAGAGCGG
Organism: Equus caballus; assembly: GCF_041296265.1. Classification (NCBI taxonomy): domain Eukaryota; kingdom Metazoa; phylum Chordata; class Mammalia; order Perissodactyla; family Equidae; genus Equus; species Equus caballus. Next base: position 62,551,245 of record NC_091706.1, on the reverse strand, counting down.
GGCCCCGAGCCCATTACCTGCACTGTGTTCACTCACTAGCACCCCCACCCCCCTTGCATTCCGTGGCCTCCAGCTTACCAGACTTATGCTCTTAAAATCCAGTTCTAGCCTTATCACTTCCCAGCTCAGAAAAGCGTCCCTGGCTCTCTGTCCAAACGGAGTCCAGACACTTCCCTCTGGCCTCTCAGATCCCCCCATGGTAATAACGTTGGCAGGTGCCACTCATGCTGCGTTTGCTCTGTGCCACCCATTGTTCTAAGCACTTGGCACATGTTCGTCCATTTCATTCCCACAACTCTGTGAGGCAGGTACGATTATTGTCCCCATTTTACAGCTGGAGAAACTGAGGTACAGAGAAGTTATACTTAAGGTTGCAATCTCGCGAGAGGCAGAGTGGAGATTTGAACCCTTGTAGTGTGGCCCTGGGTGTGCATGCCCTTTAATACCACAATTCCCGCTTCTCTAAGGTGGGCCCCATGTTCCTCTCCACCCTCCCTTTTCACTGCTTGCTCATCGTGTATCCCAGGGAAGTGAGTGGTGCACTGTTTCACCTCTCTTCCTTCCTGGGGTTCCCGCCTTCGCTCTTTCCTTCGCTCGCTGTGCTCTCCCAGCTCTGCTGGTTGAATTTCCCAAACACTAGTTCCTCCATGAAACATGATGAAACCTCTCTCTTCTTTGAACCCCAATGACGCTATCATAGTCACTTCTTAGCAAGTACTCAGTTTCACTAGATAATCATTTGTGTACTTACTCAGTTGTTCTTTATCTAGATTGTAGATGCCTGGAGAGCAAGGCTTGTGTCTTAATCATCTTGATGTGTCCAGCACCTTGCAGTTTTTCAAAAGATAATTTTTGTATTGAATGTTTACTAAGACAATTTTAAACTGTGTCTGGCAGTGACTGGCTACTCTTATCCCGGATGTCTGTTGTGAAGTATGTTATGTTTCTCTTGAGTCTGACATGCGATTTGTCTTTCCACATCGCGATGCGCACTAGCTCACCTTATTTCTTGGGACTGGACAACTTATAAGTGCTAAGCAGTCTGCTGGTTTAGCTTTCACTTAATGAAACAGGCAGAAATAGATGTCCTGAACTCCTGTTTTCACCGTCCCCTTGGGCCACATTTTGGTTATTGTCCTGAGGGCTGATGTTAGGGTCAGATGGCTGAGCTGCTACAGCTACGAGTGCCAACACCACAGGGCCAGAGGTCTGGCTGTGCCAGCAGTGCTAGCTGGTAACACCAGCAACCAGAGGGCAGGCCGCAGGGGGTCAGGTCAGGTCAACGCTTGGCCGTGTCAAAGCCGCTCTCGAGAAGAATCAGCAAATAAAATGGCTGCAGGTGATCAAGGCCAGTGATTTCTTCTTGGACTTCCATCAAGGACTCTATGAATGTTTTCTGAAAAAAGTTTTTCCCTGTAAAACTGTACTTATTAAACATGCTGAATTTGTTCTCTAATCTTTTATTAATCAAAAGTCTATGTCACTGCCAACTGGAGGCTCTGATTAGCAGGAGCAAACCCCGTTACTTCATGGAGTTGGGATAGCCCCAGCCAATGGCGTAGGCATTTTAATTAGCCAATGTGGGTTTGTTGAGAAGAATGCACCATTTTTGTCAAGTTTGAAGATAAAAGGAAATAGCCCCAACCCCTGACTTATCGACCACTGGTCAAAACAGATAGAGGGCTTGCCAAAGTTTGGGAGGCCTCTCTCGAGTCAAACTCAAGTGGACTTCTTGGCTGTGTTCTACCTTCAGCGTGTCTGTCTAAACGTGTCAGTATAGGAGCGTTGTCATCTGAGTCCATTCAGATCCCTTGCTTGTGTTAGCACATAGCCAGGACTTAAGGAAACTCATGAAGGGGGATTTGGTAGACTTCTGCACACCTCTTTTTCTAATCATCTTGTCATCTTATCTCTGGCGGTCCTAACAACTCACACCTTTCGTGTCGGGAGCTTCAGTGTCCTACTCTGTAAGAAGGAAGATGATGCTTACTTCCCAGAGTTGTGTTCAAGTTCTTACGCCCTACTGAGGTACACAGCAATCACTTAATATTGTATTTTCGAATAAAAGAGAAATGTTGTTATTGTCAAGACAAGTGGTAGGATAAACTGATGGAGGGAGCAAATGTCATCAGCATTGTTGCGTGGCGTGCTCTGGACCGTGCCAGGGTCGGGAGAGAGGAATAACTAGATGTGAGAATTGTTGCTATGGGAGACCGAGAGGGTTTGGGGACTGGCTACGTGAGGAGTGTGAAGAGAATGGGGAAGTCAAAGGTGAGAAGATTGAGATTTCAACTCCATATGATTAGAAAAACACATGGTGACCTGGAACTGTGGGGTTAGGAGGACTGGTGACACGTGCTGGGGAGAGGTGGATGCCTCTGCAAGGGACAAAGTAGGAGAGAACAGAGATTTTCCCTCTGCATTTTCTTTAAACCATATTTACTTCGTAGCAGGAAGAAAATACCACACAATATATTGAGGTATGCAGGTTTTTAAAAAAAATCGTTTTAGGTTAGACTCTAAAAAGTCAAGCAATTCCAGGAGGGGCAGGCACAGCTGTAACAATATTGATAATTATGAGCTTATGCCATACATTTTCCTCCACCTCCTCTTTTCTCCCGAGGGAAAGATGTCCTGCAACTGGTCACGTCTGAGTCTGAAGATGCTACTCTTGAGTGTCACCATGTGTTTCCTGTGCTGGGGGAGTTTCCAGATTGAGAACATCTGCAGTCTCTCTTGTGAAGGGATGTGAGCTGATGCTCTGTTAGGGACAATCAGCCAAAATCTGAGAATGGCAGGCAGCCTGCAGACTGGTGTCTTATGTGGGGCTGGCGAAGGACCTTGTGACTGCACCATTTGCTGACTGTGTATCAGCCACTGGGGCAAAAATGAAGATGTTGGAAGCAGATACTCAGAGCTGACTGTCACAGGCTGGGATCCTTAAGATTTTGGGAATGGAGCGGTGATCAAGCGTTAAGAAAGTTGATAAAAGTTTTGGAATTTTTCCCAAGGGGAAAGGTGCATGTATGTATGAACACACACACACACACACACACACACACACACATTTTTATAGAGTTTGGTCATGGATTCCAGTTCAAGAACCCATTATGTAGGATATACTTTCTAGAGCTGTGTGGATTCTTATTAGCTTTCAGAGGGCAGAAATGTTTTGTAATAATTTCCATTCAGCGAAAATCAGTAATTTCTGTTTCCTTTTAAATAGACTTTATTTTTTAGAGCAGTTTTAGGTTCACAGCGAAATTGAGTAGAAGGTACGTGCTTTCCCATAAACCCCCTCCCTCACACATGCATAGCCTCCCCGACTATCAGCATCCTCCACCAGAGTGGTACATTTGTTATAATCAGTGAACCTGCTTTGACATACTCTTATCACCCAGAGCCCATCGTTTACTGTAGGGTTCACTCTTACTGTTGTACAATCTATGGATTTGGACAAATGTGTAATGACATGTATCCACCATGAAAGCATCATACAGACTAGTTTCACTGCCCTAAAAATCGTCTATGCTTCATCTATTCATCCCTCCCTCCCTCTCCCCTACCCCCTGGTAAAGACTGATCTTTTTACTGTCTCCTAGTCTTGCCTTTTCCAGAATGTCCTATAGTTGGAACCATACAGTATGTACCCTTTTCAGATTGGTTTCCTTCACTTAGCAATATGCATTTAAGGTTCTTCCCTGTCATTTCATGGCTTCATGGCTCATTTCTTTTTAGCGCTTTTTAGCCATTGTCTGGATGTACCACAGTTAATTTATCCATTCACCTACTGAAGGACACCTTGGCTGCTTCCAAGTTTTGGCAATTATGAATAAAGTTGCTGTAAACACGTGCGTGCAATTTTTTGTGCGGACGTAAGTTGTCAACTCCTTTGGCTAAATACCAAGGAGCACTCTTGCTGGATCATATGGTTAGAGTGTGTTTAGTTTTATAATAAACCCCCAAACTACCTTCCAAAGTGGCTGCACCATTTTGCATTCCTACCAGCAAAGAATGAGGCTTCCTATTACTCCACATCCTTGTCAGCATTTGATATTGTCAGTGTTTTGGATTTTGACCATTCTAATAAGTGTATACTGGTGTCTCACTGTTGTTTTAACTTACAATTCCCTAATGACATGATGTGGAGCATCTTATGCTTATTTGCCACCTGTGTATCTTTTTTGGTGAGGTGTTTGGTAAAGTCTTTGGCCCATTTTTAAAACATTTTTTAAAATTTAAATTTTTTCCCAGCTTTATTGAGGTATAACTGACATGTAACATTGTGTAAGTTTAAGATGTACGATGTGATGATTTGATATATGAATATATTGTGAAGTAATTACCACAATAAGATTAGCTAACACATCGCTTACCTCACATGGTTACCATTTCCCCCCGTGGTGAGAACCTTTGAGATCTACTTTCTTAGCAACTTTCAAGTCTATAATGCAGTATTAACTATAGTCACTGGGCCGTACATTAGATCCCCAGAACTTATTCATCTTATAACTAGAAGTTTGTGCCCTTTGACCACTTTCACCCATTACCCTCACTCCCTGCCTCTGACAACCACCAATTTACTCTCTGTTTCTTTGAGTTTGGTTTTTCAGATTCCACGTATAAGTGAGACCATACAGTATTTGTCTTTCTCTGTCTGACTTATTTCACTTAGCATAATGCCCTCAAGGCTCCTCCGTGTTGTTTCAAATGGCAGAATTCCCTTCTTTTTTATGGCCAAATAATATTCCATTGTATATATATACATAACATATTTTCTTTATCCATTCATCCACCAATGGACACTTAGGTTGTTTCCATGTCTTGACTATTGCGAATAATGCTGCAATGGACATGGAGTGCAGATGTCTCTTTGAGATAGTGATTTCACTTCTTTCAAATATATACACAGAAGTGGAATTGTTGGGTCATGTGGTAGTACTACTTTTCACTTTCTGAGGAGCTTCCATACTGTTTTCCATAGTGGCTGCACAATTTACATTCCCACCAACAGTGCGCAAGAGTTCCCTTTACACCACGTCTTCGCCAGCACTTGTTATCTCTTGTCTTTTTGATGATAATCATTCTGACAAGTGTGAGGTGATAGCTTACTGTGGTTTAATGTGCATTTCCCCCACGATTAGTGATGTTGTGCATCTTTTCACGGACCTGTTGTTTGGCCCATTTTTAAAATTGGGTGGTTTGTATTCTTATTGTTGAGTTATAAGAATTATTTGCATATTTTGGATAGTAGTCCTTTATTAGATGTGTCTTCTGCAAATGTTTTTCCCCAGTCTGTGGCTTGTATTTTCATTCTCTTCACAGTGTCTTTAGTAGAGCAGAAGTTTTTAATTTTAGTGAAATCCAGCTTATCAATTATTTCTTTCACAGGTTGTGCCTTTGGTGTTTTATCCAAAAAAAGTCATCAGGTCATTTAGAAGTTCTCCTACGTTATCTTCTCAGAGTTTATAGTTTTGCATTTTACATTTAGGTCTCTAATCTGTTCTGAGATGATTTTTGTGAAAGGCATATAGTCTGTGTCTAGATTCACTTTTTCTTTTTTTGCATGTGGATGTCTAGTTCTTTCAGCACCGTTTATTGGAAAGACTATCTTTCCTGCTTTGTATTGCCATTGCTCCTGCAGCAAGGATCAGTTGACTATATTAATGGGAGTCTATTTCTGGGCTCTCTATTCTGTTCCATTGATCTATTTGCCTATTCTTTCACCAATACTACACTGTCGATTACTGTAGCATTACAGTAAGTCTTGAAATCGGGTAGTGTCAGTCCTCCAAATTTGTCCTTCTTTTTCAGTATTGACTCGGCTATTCTGTGTCTTTTGCCTCTCCATATAAACTTTAGAGTCAGTTTGTCAACATCCAAAAAATAACTTGCTGGTATTTTGATTGGGATTGCATTAAATCTGTAGGTCAAGTTGGGAAGAACTGACATCTTGATAATATTGAGTCTCCCTAATCATGTACATGGAATATCTCTCCATTTATTTTAGTTCTTTGATTTCTTTCATCAGAATTTTGTAGTTCTCTTCACATAGATTTTGTACATATTTTCTTAGATTTACACCTTAGTATTTCATTTTTTGGGGGTGTGAATGTAAATGGTGTTGTATTTTTAATTTCAAATTCCACCTGTTCATTGCTGGTATATAGGAGAGTGATTGATTTTTATAGATTAACTTTATATCCTGGAGTCTTGCTGTAACGGCTTCTTAGTTCCAGGAGGGTTTTTGTTGCTTCGTTTGGATTTTCTACATAGACAATCATGTCGTCTGTGAACAAAAACAATTTTCCTTCTTCCTTCGCAATCAGTGTGCCTTTTATCTCTTTTTCTTGTCTTAGTGCATTAGCCGGGACTTCCAGCACAGTGTTGAAAAGGAAAAAGAGTGGTAAGAGGAGACACCTTTGCCTTGTTTCTGATCTTAGCAGGAAAGCTTCTAGTCTCTCACCATCACTGATGGTTGTATGACGTTAACTGTAGGTTTTTTGTAAATATTTCTTATCAAGTTGAGGAAGTTCCCCTCTGTTCCTGTTTCCCCTCTATTCCCTTCAAGTCTTTATCTTGAAAGGGTGTTGGATTTTGTCAAATGCTTTTTCTGCACCTATAGATATGATCATCTAATTTTTCTTCTTTATTATTTATTTGTTTTTTGGTGAGGAAGATTCACCCTGAGCTAACATCCATTGCTAATCTTCCTTTTTTTTGTTTCACTTGAGGAAGATTAGCCCTGAGCTAACGTCTATGCCAATCTTCCCCTACTTTCTATGTGGGATGGCTCCACAGCATGGCTGATGAGTGGAGTACGTCCACACCTGGGATCTGAACCTGTGAACCCAGGCTGCCGAAACAGAGTGCGTGAAACTTTAACTACTCGGCCATGGGGCCAACCCCTAATTTTTCTTTAGCCTGTTGATGTGATGGATTACATTAATTGATTTCTGAATGTTGAACCAGCAATGTATACCTAGGATAAATCCCACTTGATTGTGATATGTGATTCTTTTTATGCATTGTTGGATTAGATTTGCTAATATTTTGTTGAAGATTTTTGCATCTATGTTCATGAGAGATATTGGTCTATGATTTTCTTTTAAAGTCATTGTCTGGTTTTGTTATTAGGCTAATTTTGCCTCATGGAGTGATTTAGGAAGTATGCCTTCTGTTTCTGTCTTCTGAAAGAGATTGTGGAGAATTGGTACAATTCCTTCCTTAAATGTTTGGAATAATTTATCAGTGAACCCATTTGGGCCTGGTGCTTTCTGTTTTGGAAGGTTATTAATTATTGATTCAATTTCTTTAGTAGATATAGGCCTATTCAGATAGTCTATTTCTACTTGTGTGAGTTTTGGCAAATTGTGTCTTTTAAGGAATTGGTCCATTTCATCCAGGTTATCCAATGTGTGGGCATAGAGTTGTTCACAGTATTCCTTTATTATCCTTTTAGTGCCCATGGGAGCTGTGATGATATCCTCTCTTGCATTTCTGATATTAGTAATTTGTGTTATCTCTCTTTTTTTCTTAGTTAGCCTGGCTAGAGGCTTACCGATTTTATTGATCTTTTCAAAGAACCAGCTTTTGGTTTCATTGATTTTCTCCGTTGATTTCTTGTTTTCAATTTCATTGGTTTCTGCTCTGATTTTTATTACTTCTTTTCTTCTGCTTATTTTGGGTTTAATTTGCTGCTCCATTTCTAGTTTCCAAAGGTATAAGCTTAGATGATTGAGGGGCCGGCCCAGTGGCACAGTGTTTAAGTTCGCACATTCTGCTTCTCGGCCACCTGGGGTCCACCAGTTTGGATCCCTGGTGCGGACATGGCACCGCTTGGCAAAAGCCATGCTGTGGTAGGAGTCCCACAAATAAAGTAGAGAAAGATGGGCATGGATGGTAGCTCAGGGCCAGTCTTCCTCAGCAAAAAGAGGAGGATTGGCAGTAATTAGCTCAGGGCTAATCTTCCTCAAAGAAAACAAAAAGCTTAGATGACTGATTTTAGATCTTTCTTCTTTATCTACTATGTGCATTAAATGTTATCTATTTCCCTCAAAGCACTGGTTTCACTGCACCCCACAAATTTTGATAAGCTGTGTTTTCATTTTCATTTAGTTCCAAATATTTAAAAATTTCTCTTGAAATTTCTTCTTTGGCCCATGTGTTATTTATACATACGTTGTTTAATCTCCATGTATTTGGAGATCTTCCAGCTATCTTTCTGTTACTGATTTCTAGTTTAATTCCATTGTGGTTTGAGAGCATGTATTATACGACTTCTAGTCTTTTTTTTTTTTTAAGACTGGCACCTGAGCTAACATCTGTTGCCAATCTTTTTCTCCTTTTTCTCTTCTTCTTCTCCCCAAAGCCCCCCAGTGCAAAGTTGTATATTCTAGTTGTAGGTCCTTCCGGCTCTGCTATGTGGGACGCTGCCTCAGCATGGCTTGATGAGCAGTGCTAGGTCCGCCCCCAGGATCCAAACCAGTGAAACCCTGGGACGCTGAAGCAGAGTGTGCAAACTTTACCACTTGGCCATGAGGCTGGCCCCTGATTTCTGTTCTTTTAAATTTATTGAGGTGAGAACGTGGTCTATCTTCGAGTATGCTCCATGTGAATTTGAGACAAATGTGTATTCTGCTATTGTTGGGTGAAGTAGTCTATAGATCTCAGTTACATCCAGTTGATTGATGATGTTGAATTGTGCTATGTCCTGACTGATTTTCTGCCTGCTGGATACGTTCATCTCTGATAGAGGGGTGTTGAAGTCTCCAACTGTAGCAGTGAATTTATCTATTTCTCCTTGCAGTTCTGTTAGTTTTTGACTCATGTATTTTGACACTTTGTTGTTAGGTGCATCCACATTAAGGGTTGTTATTCTTCTTGGAGAATTGTCCTGCTTATCATTATGCAATGCTCCTCCATCTTAGCATGGGCTGCCATAACAAAATACCATAGACTAGGTGGTTTAAATAAGAGACATTTATTTCCTCACAGTTCTGAAGGCTGGAAATCTGAGATCAGGGTGCCAGCATGGTCACTTTCTGGTGAGGCCTCTCTCCCTAGCTTGTAAGTGGCTGCCACCTCACTGTGTGCTCACATGCCCTCTTCTTTGAGCACACTTGGAGAAAGAGAGAAAGCAAGCTCTCTTCTCAGAAGGACAGGAATCCTGTCATATGAGGACCCCACTGTTCTGGCCTCAGTTAACCTGAATTACCTCCTTATAGGCCCTGTCTCCAAATATGGTCATATTGGGGCCCTTCGGACTCAACATATGAATTCTGGGGAGAACACAGTTGAGTCCATAGCACTCTCTTTATCCCTGATAATTTTCTTTGCTCTGAAGTCTGCTCTGTCTGAAATTACTACAGCTACTCCAGCTTTCTTTTGATTAGTGTTAGCATGGTATATCTTTCTCCAACCCTTTGCTTTTAATCTGCTTCACGTTTGAAGTGAGTTTCTTAAAGACAACATATAGTTGAGTTTTGTTTTGTGTTTCTGTCTTTTAATTGGTGTATTTAGACCATTGTTTAAAGTGGTTATTAATATAGTTGGATTAATATCTACCATATTTGTTACCATTTTCTATTTCTTGTCATTGTTCTTTGTTCCTAATTTTGTCTTCAACTCCTTTTCTGTCATTTGTGGTTTTATTTTTTATTTATTTATTTATTTATTTTAAATGATTTTTTTTAAAGATTTTATTTTTTTCCTTTTTCTCCCCAAAGCCCCCCAGTACACAGTTGTATATTCTTCGTTGTGGGTCCCTCTAGTTGTGGCATGTGGGACGCCGCCTCAGCGTGGTTTGATGAGCAGTGCCATGTCTGCGCCCAGGATTCGAACCAACGAAACACTGGGCCGCCTGCAGCGGAGCACGCAAACTTAACCACTCAGCCACGGGGCCAGCCCCTCATTTGTGGTTTTAATTGAGCATTTTATATGATTCCATTCTTTCTCCTTTCTCTCGTTAGCATATGGGTTATACTTTTTTTTTTGACCTTTTTTAGTAGTTACCCTAGAGTTTGCAACATACATTTACAACTCATCCAAGTGTGCTTCCAAACAACACTGTACTACTGCACCCGCAATGCAAGTACCTTATTACAAAATATCCCTGACTCCTCTCTCCTGTCCTCTGTGTCTCCGCTGTCACTCATTTCACTTATACATAAGGTATAATCATCAAATACATTGTTGCTAGTATTATTTTGAACAACTTGTTGTTCGTTAGATCAACTAAGAATAAGAAAGATAAGAGTTCTTATTTTGTCTTCACTTATTCCTTCTCTAATGCTCTTCCTTTCTTCATGTAGATCCAAGTTGCCGACCAGCATCCTGATCATTCTCCTTCTCTCTGAAGAACCTCTCGTAACATTGCTTGCAAGGCAAGATGCTCTTTAGGATCACGTCCCAAACAAACTACGTGCGCTCGGATCCTTGGTTCAGTGTGTGCATTGGGGAGAACTCACTAATTAATTGTAAAGATCCTATGGAGCAGATAGGCTTATGAATTGTCTTTAATCCTTTTAGAATGTAGTGGAGCATAAATGAATAAAAATAAACAAATGGTAGAAGTGATTTTTTTATCCAAATCTGTTTTTGTAACTCTTACTTTTGAAAATTTCAACTCTTAGTTGTAAAAGCTGCAAGAGCAGCACAAGGAATGCCCACATACTCTCCCCTGGTTTGCTCCTCAACCAAATTTCCACTTTTGCGTTATCATTCTTCTGAACCTTTCCAGAGTAAGGCGTAGATGTGATGCTCTTTCCCCCTCAGTACTTCAGCGTCTAAATTCCTAAAAATGAAGATATCCTTTTATATAACCATAGCACAATTATCAAAATCAGAAAATAAACATCGATATAATACTTTGTTAAAATTTCACTAGGGGCCACGCTGAGTTCGAGTGGTCACGTTCACGCGCTCCGCTTTGGCAGCCCAGGGATTCACTGGTCCGGTTCCTGGGTGCTGACATGGCTCTGCTCATCAAGCCATGCTGAGGTGGCATCCCACATGCCACAACTAGAAGGACCCACAACTAAAATATGCAACTGTGTACTGGGGGGATTTGGGGAGAAAAAGCAGAAAAAAAAGATTGGCAACAGTTGTTAGCTCAGATGCCAATACTTAAAAAAAATTTTTTTCACTAATTGTCCCAATAATTTTTAACAGCATTTTTTCCCCCTTCTGGTTCAATATCCTACCCAGGATCATGCATTGTATTTACTACCATGTCTCTAGTCTCCTTCGGTCAAGACCATTTCTTAGCCTTTTATCACCTTGACATTTTTGAAGAGTATAAGCCAGTTATTTTGTAGAATGTAGAATGTCCCCGAGCTTGGACTTTTCTGATCTAATCCTCATGATTGGATTGAGGTTATTCACTTTTTGGCAGAAATACCATCAGGGTGACGTGTCCTTCTCACCGTATGATAACATCAGGCGCCATTACTGGTGATAGTAACTTTGATCACTTGGTTAAGGTTTTGTCTACCAGGTTTATCCACTGTAAAATTACTATTTTTCTTTTTGTAATTAATAAGTGGAATTAGTAATTCTTTTGTAATTAATAAGTGGAATTAATAAGTTATGGAAACATCTTGTGACAGAGAGTAATGTTTAAAGCAAGATGGAGACATGTCAATGTGACACAGAAGCAAGCTTGAAGGGGCTCCCCCTGGCCAAATCTGGGACAATATGATCATTAAAAAATGATGGTAACAGATTGTAACCCATTGCATAAAATAATAATTCATGAGTCCATACTCATTTATAAATAAATATGTGAACAAATCAATGGAGGAGAAGGAAAAGTTCTTTCTTAGGGTCGGATTCCAACTGATGAAAGTAGAATGAGTGAGAAAAATGAATATTTAGCAACCGTTAGAGTCATAACCAATTCAGGTGAGGATCATCAATGAATGCTAAAACTTTGATCAGTGGGTTAAAATCATGTTAATCAATAATTACATAATCGAGCTCACTTTTATCAAGCAAAGGGCTTTGCTAGGGCTCTGTAGGGAATACCAGACACAAGACCACGTCCTTCCTAGACTTTAAATAGCCTAAGATCTAGTAGAGAAGATTTGTGTATACAAATCATTGCAACACAGAGAAGAAATTGATATTGTGTCATATACAATGAGGAGGAAAAATGAAACCATCCTAGAAAGAATACTAGACAGAATGCACAATGTATCTGAACCACTGTGGTAATGTTTTTTTGTGTTGTCCCCCTTATGCATGCCATCCAACATCAGATGTTTTCACTGAACCAGAAAACAGGCTGCTAATCCCTGGGACTGATGAGTGAGGAGGGAGAGAAGAGGTTTTTGCAGGCAGCTGCTCCTTCGGTTTCCAAGGGAAACAGTGGTAGAAGCTGCAACACAAAAGGAGTGGGAGGGCTGGGGCTTAGCACAGATGGGTCATTCTTCCATCAGGTGTCTAGACATACGTGGTTACCTGGACTTCCTTAGTAGTGTGGGATTGTGCAGAATATTAAAATGTTGGGATATTGATAAACAATAGATTTTAACTTTTCCTTCTGAATTTCTTGGAAAAACCTGCATCCTTGGAATTTACTTCTCCCATCATCCATCAAAGCCTGGATATATTGCTCTCCCAAGGCCATAGTACAATTTTCTTTTCCACATAGTTCACAAATATGGGTCACAGGGAGGGAAGAATGAAATTAGCTATTGGGGTCTGTGCACTTAAAGTATGAATAAGATAGTACAAAAGAAAATGATGAAGTAAACCATTCTTTAGTCTGATTGATTGAGAAAGCTCCCAAGATAGTCCAGGTCTATTTCAAAACCGTCGTTGGAACCTGGTTCAGATCCCTGCCCCGTGATCCCAACATGGCGGTGAAGCTTCAGCCAGGGTCCTGCTGGGAGCTCACGAGTGGTCTGGCCAGGAGAGGAATCAACCAGGAATGGCTGGGAGAAACCAGACTGTGATGGAATTGGCTTTTACCAGGAGGCCAGAAGTCTACATCCTAGGATCTAAAGAGGGCCTCTCCCACTTGGACTCCTCATATCTCCGGTCACTAGTCAAAAGGTCTGGCTTTTGGGCTCATGTTCCCTGTAAGCTCTGGAGACAGGCAGGGGGTTGTGAGTCCACTTGATCAAGTTGAGGTAGAGGAGTGGATTCCAGTTCCATCAGGGAAAGTGGAGTTCACTTCCCCAAAGTAGAACCCCAGTCTTAAGGAGTAGATACTTATTCATTAATCCAGTCACATTATTTACTGAGTGCCTATTAAGTACAAGCCATTAAATCCAAATACTGCTGCATGGGCACAGCTGGACCCGTGGGTCTACACTAGGCTTGTGGCTACAAAAAAAATTGAAAGCACATGTAGCGATGGGAAGCAACTAGGGACCAGCATCATTGGCATCACCTGAGAATCTCTCGGAAATGTGAATTCTACTGAATCAGAAACTCTGGAGCTGGGTCCCAGCAATCTGTGGTTTAACAAGCCCTGCAGGTGATCCTGGTGTATGCTAGAGTTTGAGAACCACTGGCCTACCCTGATGATATTTGCTCAGGTCTGGGGTGAGGCTGAAAATGCTGGTTCAGATGGGGTGGGACTAGGGGAGGCAGGGATTACAATTTCCCATGGGTTGCTGGTTCCACAGCACTGCATCATGGAGCTTCTTAGAACTCTTAAAAAAACTCCTCACCAATTACTGGTATCTAGGATCAACTCAATTTCTGAGTTGAAGGCAGGACCTGGCAACCCTTGTTGGGCGAACCTGGGGAAATTAATACAACATGACAGCAGATACGTCTTTGCCCTCATCGTCCAATTCTCCTCCTGAGGGAAGAGTGGTTTGTTGGGAAACCGCCTTGGGTGAATGGCAGGGGCCGAGAACTTGAGGGTAATTCTGGGGGTTATGTAACTTGCCCTTCTTTCCTTTGACTCTTCATTCTTTCTGATTTCTGGAAATTTGGCTTCTTAGTCATGATTGGTGCTTCTAGATTTAGGGATTAGGGCAAGATTTCACAAAGTACATTTCATTGAATGCTGATCCTGAGGGAAGCCTCATGGCAACACTGCACACTCGGTCCCTTCCTGTGTGTCCCAGAGCACGTGAACAAATGGCTCCATTGGAGTGCTACGTTCCCCGCTTCCATAAGGACTTATCTAGTGCCCACTCTGTACTAGGTCCTCTTCTGACTGTTGAGGATACAGACAGTAAAAAAAATACCTGTTTATCTTGGTTTAACCCAGCAATTCCCAAACTTATTTCACTACTAAAACCTTTTGTTACGTAACATTTATTCATCTCTCAAGGAACTAACATTCAATGGGACACTCTGAAAATGATAGATTATCTGTGCGGGGTTGTGCCAGGGACCTGAGTGCCAGGGCCGAAGTAAGGAAGAAATTAGGGAGATTTTGAAGCACAGAAGGCGTCGACCCTAGAGACGTACATCTGGTTAATGTCATAATCATTGTTGGCCTCTCCACAAGGGAAAAAGTTTTCCCACGTGTCAAGCTGTCTGTGGTAATTATAAGCATCACAGGGATGGTGATTTTAGAAGCTGAGTTCATATCAGCTATTTTCATTTAAGAGCTCCGAGTTCTTTTAGGGCACGCAACAGCAGGACGACTGTTTGGAGGGGAGGACTGCTTAGTTGGGTTAGTTCTTTGCCCCCAAGTGGAAAGGAACCCCACCCCTGAAATGCAACCAAACCCAACAGTTGCCTGTTGAATGAATTCTTAAAGAGAATTCAGTTCAACCTGCAAGCCCTAGTCAAGATGAGTCTAACCGTCCTTCCTTTTGCTGTTCTGGAGACAAGCAGGCTGGCCAGGGCTTGTTTCCCTGCAGAATAAGAGGCCGACGGGATGATCTCTAAGCTTCCTCCCATCTCTGACAGTCCATCCAGCACAGGGTCTCTTGGATCAGCAAAGCCTTCATGTAGAGGAGGAGAAGCCCAAGCCATAACTGCCCTTCCCTCCCTGGTTCCATCTCCAGCCATTTGATGATCCTTTGCATTTCTCCAAACAAATCTGTGTGTTATACTCTCTCCCCTCTTGGCCTTCATATGCACGTTTTCTTGGCTTGGAACACTCTTTCTCCCTTGTCTTTGGTCAGCTATGTCTTACGCATCCCTCAGTTCTTGTATCAGATATTTTTCTTCTATGCCACTGTGATACTATGATTTATTATAAGAAATATATATTTGGTCTTGGGCCCGGCTTCTGGCACTGAACTTCTTAAACCCTTGGAATTTCCTAAGTGATGAGAGGGAGGAAGGTGTCTTTTGTTATGTTAATGAGGTGACTTTTGGACCTCATCTCAGGATGGGTGCTGGTTGCCAGGGGAACCAACCTTGTGATTTGAAGTTTGGATCTCTGGTGAGCAGGGAGGAGCTGGAGACTGAGTTCAGTTAGCAATGGCCGATGATTTAATTAAGCACGCCTATGTGATGGAACCTCCATAAAAACCCAAAAAGACGGGACTGGGAGAGCTTCTGGGTTGGTGAACACGTGGAGATTTGGGGAGATTTGGTGTGCTCTGGGAGAGCATGGAAGCTCTGTGCCCTTTCCCCATACCTTGCCCTGTGCATCTCTTCCATCTGGTTGTTCCTGAGTTATATCCTTTTATAATAAACCAGGAATCTAATAAGTAAAATGTTTCTCTGAGTTCTGTGAGCCACTCTAGCTAATTAATCAAAACCTAGGAGGAGGTCGTTGGAACCTCTGATCTGTGGCTGGTTGGTCAGAAGCACGAGTGACAACCTGGACTTGCGACTGGCATCTGAAGTTGGGGGTGGGCCGTCTTGTAGGACTGAACCCTCATCCTGTGGGATCTGATGCTGTCTCTGGGTAAATAGTGTCAGAACGAGGGGAATTGTAGGACACCCCGCTGGTGCTGGAGAATTGCTTGGACGTATGAGAACACCCTTCCCACACACGTACATTGGAATTGGGGGTGGAACCCCTTTAGACACCTCTTCTGTTCACCACCCTCCCCCAAAAAGGTGAGGGTTAGGTGGCCCTGCCGAGTGCTGCTGTAAGCGTCTTCATTTCAGGTCGTTTACTCATCAGCTTGCCTGGCTCAGCTGTGAGCTCCGTGAAGCCAGGAGCTTGGTCTGTTCTGTTCACTGTCCGGTCCCAGGCCCAGCACAGTGCCTGACTCATACCCGCCCCTGAACCAGGACTTGGTGAGTGAAGGAACGGACGCTGGGATGGCTTGTGGGAAGGAGAGATGAGGAGGACGGAGACCTGGCACAGCTGACACGAGCATTGTCAAGGGCATGTCTGTGTGAGGACCTCCCCACGGCCATGGGAGCCCATTACGTTTAAACACATTTGCTGATGGCCTCTAGTCTGCTGCCGGGAGGGTCAGAGGTGAGCTTTGGAGGGACCTCGGGCTGGCAGGGGCTGCATTTCTGGGCTCTGAAGGGGGAGAGCCTGCCTGGGGGAGTCCCGTCAGCAGGAGAATGAGCCCGCCCTGTTCCGCGTCTGTCCTTGCTCAGCGAGCACACCTCACCGGGCTCTCAGTCCTGACCTCGGTGACACTGCTTGCATCTAACACCCCATTCTTCTTTCAGTGGGACATGTGGGCTGAATTTCTGCATTTAAAAGCATTTAATTTTACTATCTTTATATGTCTAATACTTTAGCTAATAGTATTCACTTTACACTCCTTTAACTTCCTAGTTTTTATTGTACTTTTCAGTCTATTATTGAGGTTTTAGACTATTTGATCTTGTTTATTGGATGCTATTTTATATTCCTTTTCACTCCGTTCAGCAGGATATTTTTAGCTAAATTTTGCCCTTATTGGAATATGCTTTTAAATTAATGTGTATATTTCTTTTCTTGGCCATTTAAAAAATGTATCAAAATTCTCTGACATTTTCCTTTTACTCTTCGCATTTAAAAACACTTTTCTGTTTGGCTTATGCTCTTAGTCCATTTTCTAGCATTTGCTGCCAAGTTCCAGGTGAGAAATGTGATGTGGGGGGCACAGAGGAGGTGACTGTCTTAATCAGGGGGTCTGGTTCTTCCCTCTGTGCTGACAATTCTGTCAGACTTGCTCTCCCTTTGCGGCCCACTTCCCCACCCACACTCGAAGCAGAGCCTTCTCGCTCTTGTTGGAGGGGAACCTGATGTTCACCATGGTCAAGGAAAAGAGTTACTTAATTTAAATCCCACTTTTACCAGGTCAGATCATTTGGGAAAATCACGGGACAAATTATACCGGTCGAAGTTATTAAGACTCTGCTCAGGGGGATTGCTGAGCAATGCGATGATCTTCTAGAACAAGCCAGGGCTTTTCCAGGCCACAAATCACAGTCTCTGAGCATCTGCCAGCCTTCTTGGAGAAGGGAAGTTTCCCTGGGGGTCGGGAGTGGGGGTCTGCAAGTTGGTCCTGACTGATCCCAGAGAATACCCTGGTGGCCTTGAATGTCTTGTGAAGAAATATTGGATGGAAGCATAATAGAGGGACAATAGTCAAAGGCGAGGAATTATATTTTGTTGACCTACTTACAGGATTAACCTGAGTACATTGCTTCACCTTCTTTCTGGTCGGGGATTCAAAAAGCTTGGTTGTCAAGTGCTTCTGGAACCACCCGTTCTTGTCACGAGGACGGTGTGGCCACTGACTCACGGAGAGAGGCAGGGAGTGGGAGTCAGGTCAACCGTGGCGGGAGGAGAAAATGTCCTGGAGAGGTTTATCTCTTTCTTCTCCTCGTTATGTAAGATGTGGTTTCCCCAAAGAAACAATATGCTAAGTCAAAGTGAGGGTCCCAGCCCAGAGAAGCCTATTTTAGCCCACATTGTTGCTGACTATATTCAATTTAATTTAATTCAATTCGACAAGGCAGAATTTTTTCTCCTGCCAGAAAGGGGAAGTAAGCTTTGACGGTGACCCAAATGGTGCGACTGAGAGTTTTCACTGAGCAAGGCAGAGTGTGTGTGCGGAGAAGGCGGAGTGGAAAGATGAGTAAAATGTTGCCCCCGCCCTTAAATAGCTCACATTGTAGCTGGAGAGGCAGACACATACGCAACTAAGATGCACAATGGTAATGGCGGAGGTGTCAGACCAGAGAAGAATGGAAGTGTCAGTTCTGAGTGGGAAAATCTGAAAGACTGTGGAAGCTGTGGCAGCCGCCCCTTGAAGGATGTTAGGGCATCAAGCAGCAGAGGGGCGAAGGCAGGTTGGACATTTGAGGCAGAGAAAATGATTGGGGCGCAGGCTCACGGTGGTCAGCTGCAAGGCATAGTTGGAACAGCAAGATGCCGCTGCAATCGGGGGAGGCGGTTGGAAGAGCAGGGGGGCTGGTGGGCCGTTCTGAGTTGGTCTGATTGTCTAGTCACTTACATCGAAGGTAATCGTCCGCACTCTTCATGTTGAATTACATGTGATTCAGGTGATTTTCAAAAGCCTAATTCTTTTAAACAAATATGGTCTTGCCTCAGACTGATGAGTTGTCTCATATACAATAGTTCGTTACCATGAAAAATAGGAAAGTGATTAACTGCAAAACTATCTTTTATATTTAACTTTCTCGGGCCAGATTTGTCCAAGAGGAGCACAAGAGATGTTTTAATAGCTTTATGTCCTGTTTCATAACCGGTCCATTCTGTCACTCTGTACCTTATTGTGAATAAAACCTGCAAAGCTTGGGCTGTTGCTGAGGCTGCCAAGTCTACCGGCTCTAACATGGGGTCAGGAGGAAGAATAAAGGGAAAAATAAGGAAAGGATCTCTAGCAAGGGCCAGGTCCAGGAATAACTTGCCAAAAACCGTGGAGCTCTAATGCCAGTGCCGGTCTATTGTGTGAGTATCTGGACAGCGTCATGTACAAATTTCTTTCCTTTGGGTTCCATGGAGTAAGGACCCTGTGGTCGGTGGTGAGAAATCAAGGACACGACCTCTGGCTCAATGGTGCTTACATGATTTTATGTAATCTGGACAAGAGGCTGAATGGAGTTCAGTTCTTTATTGAGATATTTAGTTGAACCAAGCATTTGTCCATATCTCCGTCTTCAGTTTAATTTTTCCAGTGAGGAACTGAAACATAGAAAACTCATGGGTGGAGTCTATTGAGTTTCTGAAATTCCAGTTCATTTGTAAGTCATTGATAGATAATCATATACATACATATTAAATATAATATAAAATGTATGGTGAGATACTTTAAGAAAATGCTTTTGAAATATTACAAAGTAATTATTATTGTCTACATCTATATTTCATTTTGCTTGTTCAACATTATGCTCTTGAAGATTGACACCTCTGTCATCTGATTTTGAAATACATGCTAGTAATAACTGCAGAAATGTCTCGTCTCACTCCTAAAAATCCTGGCTCTGGTCCTGAGGGGGGACCTTTTCGAAGAAGCATTATTTTGTCTCTTACCCTATGTCTTGCGTCTACACGTGTGAAGAGAAAACCAACAATATCAAGCATTTAACCCATTCACACATTTCTGCCCCCTTACTCTCGTCTACGAGGAGACAGATTTTCAATTGTAAATTTTCACCTCTTCGGGCAAACGACAAATAACGTAGCTGTGTTACCAACAGTAGAAAAAAGTAACATACGAAACCACCTATAAAACATGGTTTCTGGCTAGCAATGAGGAATGGCATGATAAATTATGGCACATCACTATGTACATCACTATGTACATCACAATGGCATATTACACAATTGTTGAATGATAATTAGGAACACTGCATAGAAACATGAAAGCATACTTAGGATATAATTAAGAGAAGAAAGAAAAACACATGATTATAATATGTAAGGTACCTAAGCATGTGGAGGAGGCCTGGAAGATAATATACTAAAATGGAAATACAGTAGTTCTGTTAGGATAGTGGGACTGTGGATTTTCAAAAACATTTTCTTTAATGTTATAAAATAATAGTAATAACAGTGAATTCACCAAATAAATGGTACTGTTGGTACAGAGGGGCGATATTAATAAATAAGTAGAGGTTGGATGTTACAAAAGAGAAAACATTTAAAGGAATGAATCTTCCTTCCCTACATTTGTCAGCTCAGTGGTTATTAAGATCCACGGTTTTGAAAACATTTTCAAAGGAGCTGGTTAGTCGGGTTTGGAAGAGGGCCTGAACCTAAGTGTATCTGGATTTTGTTTGCTGTGATGATTGCAACAGAAACTAAATCTCGAAACAGTTGTCTAAATATACTCCAGCTTGGGTATCTTGGCTGAATTCACACCTTGGAATCAAGAAGCAGTTCGGAAAAAGAACCCGTCTGCATAATAAGTAGGAATATAGAGCAAGGGAAATTCAATAGAGAAATTTTGAAAATAAAATGCCTATTTAAAAATCAAGTTGAAATGACTATTTGCTTTAGCAGCAAATAAAAAAAAAATAACTAATGCATGCTTAAATTTATATCTGTCCAAAAGTTCCAAAGGATACCAGGAACAATCCTCACATCTATTAAATTAATAAGAACAATTTACTAAAACTGTTGATTGGCATGAACTGCTCTGTTTTCCTCTCAAGTGCTTAGACATTTCTCTCTCCTGTTTTCCTTCACTTCCACTTCTGTTCAAAAGAATGACAGTCTGACCCTGAATAGTAGTTGATTTGGGGTACCAGGCTACCTTGCTTCATGTTAGGAGGGGGTTGCTTAAAATAAGATGTTAAGAAAAATTCACACACACAATCACACATTTTATTCTTTCTGATCAAAGTTAAGCCTCCCAGCACAATACTTGCATGCTGATATTTTAGCCCTGCAGAAAATTCCCTCAAATGCATACTGGGATACCTTCAGTATCTTAAGTAGGTGGATGCAAGAAGAAACCCAAAGTAAGCTTCTTCTGAAATAGAACTTGAAAATATGATAAAACACCTTATATCTCTAAACTAGTAGTTGACTTTGAATTTGGAAATTGGAGTGTGTGTGTGTGTGTGTGTGTGTGTGTGTGTTTGTACGATATCCAGGAGTTTGAGCTGGTTCCAAGAAATCAGAAAGTAACTTTTCCAAACCCCAAACTACACCTGACTCTACAAGCATCTGTTTTCAGACCCTGTGTAGGGTTTGCTGAGGCTCTGTGACCATCTCTCTCTGAGGGCTTGCTGTCTCCTCATCTCTAAAGATGTTCACAAATGAGGAACAAATTAGAGGAAGATATTCCTAAAAGTTATCCAATAATTTTCACTTTGATAAAAACATGAATTCCATCTTTCAAAATGCATTAGAAATATTAAGGGGTATCGTGATTTTAGGAAACGGTTTTCCCTCCATGCCAAATCCAAAGTAAAGTACATTTAGTGCAAGGGGATGTATTAGACTATTTGGGGCTATGCCAATATTGAAAATCTTCTCTTCAAAAATATTTTACTCTCAACATCTTGATTTTATTCCCAGAAATGTATTTGGTTGAATAAATGATATTTGGTAATGAAACAAATCTGCTTTCGTACATCTACAAAATTCTTTTGAGTTTTGTAGCAAGAATTCACTCCACGTTGCATAAGTGTTTTCATGAATTGCGTAACTTTGGCATGCATTTTCTGTAACTCATTTCCTGGCAGTATATAAAGTGCCTTTGACATAATGCCATAGAATATTCAAACTGGGAGTGAACTATAGAAATAATCTGGTGTCAGTCGGTTCCACTCCTCCCGCTTCAAGGAACTGAGGTGAGAGAAAATAAATTTTGCCCAGGATCACACATCTCATTTTCTGACTTTTAAGCCCTACTAAAACAAAAATTACATACTTTTGATGTTGAATTTGATTTGAAAATGGTGATTTTTAAGGGCATGGGTCTGAAGACAGCATAATTGCTACACCTGAAGAATTGCAGAGTTGGGCCTGAAATTCACAAAAGAGGTATACCCCAAATTTTCATCCTCAATTCCCCTTTTGGGAGAAAGTGGCTGAAACTATCTGATGATTAAAAATAAATCATCATCCTTTGAAGGATGCAAAATTATCCTGATCTCCAGGATGAAATTTACCACTATTTCTATACGTAATTCAACACTTCTCTTCAACGGGGATCACATGGTGTTCTGGCTGATTGCCGTCTTGTCTATTACAGTTGAGCAAGTGAAATGAGAAATACATTTCAGGATCCCACTGTGATTTTTTTTCCTCAGCAGCAAAAAAATAAAGTACGAAATAAAACTGACCTTTGTCATGTAATGTTCACTGATCAGGTGAACTTAATAAAATCTGGGCTTTAGTTAAATCTAGTAGGTTAACTCTTGTTTCATTGGCATTTGCAGTCTCTGGAGGTGTTCGACAAATGTACAAATAATGACATTTCCAGAAGTTTAACCATTGCATTTCACGTAAATTCTGCATAAAGTCAAGACTAATGTATTGACTTCACAGTCTTTAGATTTTAAAAGGCATATAGGAATGATAATTATCAGTACATGTCTCCCAGAAATGTTAAAAACACTTTGATACATATGTAAAATCCATTTTGACTTGATGAAAACAAATTCTAATCTATGAAGATATTATTGTTATTTTGCACCTGATGAGGAAATTGCACATGAATGATCATCAATGTTAAAAAACACTTCAGATAAAGACTCAGTAAATCAATTTAAATGAAGAGTTTAAGAAGTAACATAGCCATTTAAAAATGCTAGTTTTTCACACAGCTGGTCACACTTATTTTACTTTATTTGAAATCCCTGATCTTGTCAGAGGATAATATCATAAAACTCAATTATATAATTCAACTGTCTTTAACTCCCCTTTGTCTGAAAACCACCCCACCTGAGGAGGGATGTAGCTGTTTTTTCTTGATTTATCTTTCTTTCAGCAAATGCTAAGTGTGAAAAGCTTTCACCAGATAAAAATCATTTCACATAATGAAGCATTAAACTGTTTTTTCTTTCCATTTCTTCAGACCGGAAGCAGCTCTGTTTCCCTGTGGACAGCCCCTGTATCATTTCATGCCTGGCATCTGCAGCCCACTCTAGACCTATCTTACTTTGAGCAGGTGCCGGGTAGCACTTTTTTGGGTTATTTTACAAAACATCCAGCACAGTTTAAATCGTTAAAAAGTGATTGGAACTGCTTCCTCTCCTACCCACTGCCTCTTCCAGTGTCCGTAGCCCTCATCACCCTTCCCTGAAATGTGTCTCCGACATGCCTATGTACATGGCTCTCAGGCACCAGAGGTTTGCACACCCGTCACATACCAGGTCCATTTCTAACAGTGTGAAGGCTGTTGGAGCAGAGCAGTTTCCTTCTTTCGGGAGCTGAGTGTAGTCATGTGTCTATCAACACAGCAACCTTTGTATGCAAAGCTTAGACTATTGTCTCGTGGTCCCACCTGCCTTGGCTCTGATTGATGTAACAACAGTATCTGTCATAGGGACTGTTCTGCTTGTAGGAGCAAACGATGATACTGTCCTGGGGCACGAAGAAGATGCTGTCCTCAGGCTCAGGGCACTGGGACCGGTCCCAGGCTGAGCACTTGGCTTCCAAGGCACTGTAGGTGACGGAACTGCCCGAGGGACAGTAGCCATCCAGGTATCTTGATGCCTCCTCCCGATGCCCGCTCTGGACCAGGCTCTGGCATTCTCCTTCCTCCGTGGGGGTGGGGGTGGTGATGGAGCTGGCCATGGGCACCTCAGCCTGCCCTTGGAGGGGAGGCTTTCCCCTGAGGCCCACCTTCTTAGCCAGCTCATCTGAGCTTCCCTTGCCCGACTCCAGGTCCGAAGGGGTCCTCAGCAGCTCCACCACCTCCTTGTCCTGGGGTTTCCGGAAGCAGGGCAACTTGCGGACCCAGAGCAGCTCATTTTCAGGCCACTTGGTGCATCCCTCCGTTTTCCTGGCCAGGGCAATGGCCGCGATGCCTGGTAGGCAGATGGCTGGCCCGATGGCCAGGAGGGGGATGTTTCCCAGAGTCTCTCCTTTCATCCCAGAGACGGTGAACATGAAGCCAAAGACCAGGAAGACACTGACCAGGGCCACCACCAGCCCAGTTCTCGGGTTAATGTCATCAGGCCGCATCTTTCACTCCATCCAGGTTGGGGGCTGCTTGTTGGCCAGGGAGCAGCGTTTCTCTCTTCTGTCAGAGGCAAAACCACAGAGGGTTTAAAAAAAAAAAAAACGACCAAAACAAACCTAAGTCAATTTCCCATCCACCAGCTCGCTCTCTCTTACTCTTATCTCTCTCTACTTGTCCATCAGTCTTGGTCTCTGAATATGACACTATTTCTCCGTTTGTGTTGCTCTCACTCTCTTTTACTCTCTCTCTCTCTCTTTTACTATTATAACCTCTGTCTCTCATATAAACATCCACCCACTGGGGTCACCGGGGTACCTGAGGTATCTTGCCGTCTCCCGGGAGCAGGGAAAGAAGCCAGTCTGAGTCTCCTTAGAAACCTCCACAGCAGCTGTCTCCTCCGCTCTCTCCCTTGTTTCTGGAATGAAAACCCGGCTTTTCCTACTGACTCTGCATCCAGGAGGTGGGACGTGGGAGCGTATCTTTCTCAACAGCGCCCGTCGGTCCCCAGGGCTCTGGCAGCGGAGCGGCGGCGCAGCCCAGCGCCCGGCTTTGCGCGCAGAGCTCCGGGTGCTGGAGGGAGGGAGGACTTAGTCTGGGAAGAGGGAAAGCGGCGCGCGAGCTTGGCCTCGTTACATCACTTTCAGAGCAAGCTCAGAAACAAAGAAGGACGCGCCTGGGCGCGAGGGGGTCAGACCCCGGGGAGAGGCCACCGGGGCAGAAGAGGCTGCTCAGAGTCCAGCTGGGGTGCTTGGAGCAGCCGGGAGTCGTTGCGCCGCTGCTCGGGAGGGCTGAGCGGGGCGGCAGGATCCGCTTCCGTGCCCGGGGGGATCTCGGGTGCCAGGCTCTCGCTGGCCGGAGACCAGAACTCAGATCGGTTTGCCCACGGGGCAGCCGGGGCTCCGAGTCCACGGTCCGAGGGCCAGAGGTGCCAGCTGGAGATGTCCCTTGGGGAGCTGGACCCTTCTCCAGTTACAAATCTGGGTTTCCCCGACCCCGACGACAGCTCCCAGGAGGTTCCCGGACCACGCGTCTCTCAGCCTCGAGGCTCTCGGGGCTCCAGGGCGGCCCTCCTCCAGGCTCCCGCTGCCCGCGGGCGCTCTCGGTCCGGCGCTGGGCGGCAGCGGCGCGCCAAGCGCTCTTGCCCCGGAGCAGGCTGCGCAGCGGAGCGCACACGACCAGCGCCCAGGCTGAGTTAGTGGTGAGGGTTAGTGGATGCCCGGTCTTGCTCGAGCCTTGGGGGAGTCACTAGAGTCCTTTCCCCTGGTCTTCCAGCTCCGGACCCGGGAGAGGGTGGTCTTGGAGCCCGGATCCCACTCCGACACGGCCGTGGTGCCAGCCAGGCCGGCTGGGTCAAAGGAGAAGGGCTCTCGGCCCCCGGATCCCCATCTGGGCGCTTGCCACCCAACACCCAGGTAGCGAGGAGAAGGAGGGGCCTTGACTGGGCGGGACAGGCCGAACGGCCAGCGCTGCCGCTCCAGCCCGGGGCGATTCTCTCCTCCCTTGCTGAAGCTGGAGTGGAGAACCGCTCTCCTTCCCACTGCAGCGGGGGATGGAGTCTCTGGCCGCGGGGGCAAGACCGGCTTCGGCTGTGGTTCTTCAGCAAGGCTTCGCGTATAGGGTAGAGGGGGAATAGAGGTACAGGGCCGCAGGGCTGGGGGTACCTTCTTTCTTGTCAAGGCACTGCCTTGGTGGAATGAACTTGGATATCCAGGCCTTCCCCACTTAGACTAACTATGTGGTCTTGGGCAAGTGACTTAACCTCTCTGAGAATCTGTAAAATGAGAATATCACCATCAAATATGTGAGGGAATGTGATGAAGACTAAATGAATGCATACTTCCTAGCACAGTGCTTGGTACGTGGTCCTTGTTCACGAAATGGTTGAAATGTATATTTGCGTAGCGTGTCATAATCACTGTAAGGCATGAGCCAAATCATGAAGGGCCTGTCTGTGGACCTTTGACTTTATCCACTAGGCAATGAAGGACCGTGGAAGTATTGTAAACAGGAAACAACACAAAGTATTCCGTTTTTAACAGGTGGTGGCCGCAGGTTAGAGGACAAGTTAGAGGGGGTGGCGTGTGGAAGCAGGGGACCTGTTAGGAGGGCAGTTCAGTTAGCCAGGCGAGACATGACGTGGGCCTGATCAAGGCGGGGCTGGTAGGGGTGGTTAGAAGAAAGGGATTTAGAAGGAGTTTTCAGGGTAGAATCCAGTGTCTTGGGTCCTAGGGAGGAAGGTGGCTGTAGAGTCAAGGTTGACTCCCTAGTTCCTCACTGTCAGGATCAGACTCAGGATCAGACTCCTAATTTTCCACTCCAGCATCTGTGGAGTGTGTCTTTTCTACTCAGCTCATTAGATAGCTGCTATTTTCTGAACACAGAATCATTAGTCCAGAAGGAAGAAAGGGCAAAGGGCAAAGGTGAGATGCCAGCTGTTTGATCACTTGTATCAAGAAAATAACAGTTTCCCTGGCAGCCCCACCAAGTGGATAGACACCTGCTTATATCTAATTGGCCAGAAGATTGTCATTGGGGCCACCTCTGGATGCAAAGTAGCCTGGGAAGTCATGTTTTGTTGTGTTTTTTTGACCAGATTTATTGCCATTCTGAAAAAAATCAAGGTTTTGTTAGCAAGGAAAGAAGGGGGAATGACGATTGGGGAAGGAGCTAGCAGTGTGTGCTGCACCTGCCGGACACGGTAGCCTTCTGGAAGTTTCTCTCCTGCCTCTGCTGACACCAGTCCTTCCTGTTTCCCTCCCATCTCCTTGGCCACTCATTTGTGGGTCAATTTGCAGACTCCTCTCTACGTTGTTTATTTTTATTTTTGACAAAGCCCTTCGATGCTGCTGTTCTGCTGGCTGCATCTCTGTTAGCCCCTCTCCGATTTCTTTGCTCCTCTCACTCTGTGGTAGTTGCAAACACCAACCAGACAGGCTGAGGACTCCTACATTTAGCTGTTTAGCCTCATCTTTTTTCCTCAGTTTCCGATTTATAATATCTAATTGTCTGCTTGATATCTGTCTGTATGACACACAGACGCATCACCCTCAACATGGCCCAGATTGAGCTCATCAAATTTCCTTCACACTTGCTCTTTCTCATTTGACCCCAACTGAGAAACTTTGGAATTGTCCTCTACTCTTTTCTCTCCCTAACAACTTATATCCAGGAGTCACCAGGTCATCCTAGTCTTCCCTCCCATAACCCTGGATCTCCTCCTCTCCCGCCTGTACCTGAGGCAGACCACGCTTCCTGCCTGGGTTTCGCTTTCCTGTGAAGCAAGGGCTTTGGGTGAGG
This sequence comes from Equus caballus, assembly GCF_041296265.1. Classification (NCBI taxonomy): domain Eukaryota; kingdom Metazoa; phylum Chordata; class Mammalia; order Perissodactyla; family Equidae; genus Equus; species Equus caballus. The sequence goes on along the minus strand of NC_091706.1, from coordinate 62,523,958 downwards.
AGGGCAGAGGTCCGTTTCAGCTCTACTAGCCCCTGGATCTCTGACGTCTCTTCTGCAGGGTTGAACTGATGTCGGCATTGTGCAGGTGCTCCCACGATAGTGCTGGAAACCAAGCTGGGTCCTAAAGAAGCCACGTGCTTGAACAGAGACCTCCACTCACTCACACAAGCATCTAATTCCATTCTGACTTTTAAGCCATTCAGTTCATCTACTTAAGGCATTAGAGAAGGCCCATGCATAAAACCAGAGGCCGCTTCAATTACTGTTTAATTATAAGCCTCATTCTCAAAGCAGTTCCATCTTAGAGGGAGTTTCCGATGGTCTTTGAACAGCAGGTGTACCTGTCCACGTCAGCAGCACCCCAAGTGGGTGGAGGTGGGAGACATCACTCAGGGTCACAATATTCAGAGACAGAAAAGGCATCCTTGGTATTTAATTTCTTGCCTGTACAGGCTGACTGCACTAGGATTTTAAGACCTTAAGTAGTGCTTGCAATGCTGAAAGCATATACAGGCATGTACAAAAGGTTTCATCAGAAGAGAAAGGAAATTCAGATTGGAATGAGGCTTTCATTTGAGAATGAAACACAGAACCTTTTATTTCTGAAATTATAGAGATCATGAGATGATAGAATTTGAAGATATCTTACAGAATGTCTACTCTGACCCCCTTTATTGTACAGATGAAACCCAGAAAGGTTGTATTCATTCACTGTTACTTGAGTATTTATTGTGTGCTTGGCGCTGGGCTCAGTGCTGGAGACACGGGCGAGATGAGGTACGGTCTGCTTTACGGAACTCACATTCACAGAGCAGGATATGGGGATTAGTCAAGACAGGCTAGATTATGCCATGGCAACGAAAGACTTCCAGATCTCAAAGGCTGTATGCTCGTACCACATGCCCACCATGAGTCAGCTATAGCCCTGCCCCATGCTGTCTTCACTCTGGGCTCCAGGCTGACAAGCAGCCTGCATCTGGGACATTGCTAGTCCCTTGAATCCAGGCAACTGGAGGCCCCGTGCTGAGCCTTCGCTTCAGTGGCTTCTCTCCAGCACCTCCAGCTCTGCCCCTCCCTATAGGCCAAAGAATCTGCCAAAGTGATGTGCCCCATCTGCAGACCTTTCCTCCCTTTCTAGACCATGGCATGGGCATCTGGGAACTTAGAATTCCCTACCTTAACAACTCCATACCAGCTCCCAGGGCTCATGAACAATTCTTTGCTGGGTCCATCCTCTCAAGGGATGACCATACTGCAGGTGTGTGCACCCCTAGACCTGTGGGATGGTCAAGGGGCCACTGTGTTTTTGTATAGATAAAGTATAGATAAAACTCGGCATGCCAGATAGGGTGTCTACGCTCTGCAGGTCAGCCCCTCGATGGTTCAGAACAGAGCCAGGGGTGGGAAGAAAAAGGCAGTGTTCATTTTCACTCTTGCCTGGGGCCTCACACAGGGAAGAACCAGACCAGTTAGGGGGTTTGGAGAAAGGAGGGAGAAATCCCAACTCATGTTTTAAAAGGCTCAGTCTGGGGCCAGCACCGTGGCCTAGTGGTTAAGTTCAATGCGCTCTGCTTTGGCAGCCCGGGTTTGGTTCCTGGGCACAGACCTACGCCACTCCTCGGTGTCCATGCTGTGATGGCAATCCACGTACAAAATAGAGGAATGTTGGCAACAGATGTTAGCTTACGGCGAATCTTTCTTAGGGAAAAAAAAAAAAGGCTTAGTCTAGCTGTTGTGTAGAAAATAGACTCAAGACGGCTCCAGGGCAGAAGCAGGGAGACCAGCTGGGATACTATTGTAACTATCCAGGTGAGAGATATGGTGGCTTGGGTCAGGGTGGTAGCAGTGGAGGTGGCAAGAAGTGGTCAGATTCTGGATGTATTTTAATGTAAAGCTGACTATTTGCTAATAGATTTGGGATGTGAAGGAAACTGAATAATCAAGGACGATTCCAGGATTTCAGGTGGGAAATCAGGAACTTGGTCTGGGACATGTTCACTTGATGTATCAAAGAGGAGATGTTGATAGAGTTGGCGTGCAAGTCTGGACTTTAGGGGAGGAGTCTGGGATGGAGATAGAAATTTGCGAGCTGTTGGGATACGGCTAGCAGTTAAAGCCCTGGGCCATGGAGACAACTTAGGGAGAAGCACCAATAGGTTAAAGAAGTTCGAGTACTAAGTACTAAGGAGCATCAACATTTTGAGATTGGAAAGATCAGAAGGAACCAGCCAAAGAGACTGTTGAAAGATTGGCCAGTGAGGTGAGAAGATGAGATGTCCAAGAAGCCAAAAGAAGAGAGCACTTCAAGGAGGGCGTAGTGATTGCATCAATTCTGTTGATAAGTCAAGGATGAAGAAGACTAAAAAGTGACCATTGGACTTAGCAACATGGAGGTGATTGGTCATCTTTACAAGAGCAGTTGTGGTGGAGTGGGTGGGGGTGAAGACTTGATTGAAATGAGTTCAGGGTAAGAAAGGAAGGCAGAGAGCAAAGACACCTCAAAGAGTTCTGCTGTTAAGGAGAACAGAGAAATGAGATGATAGCCAGAGATGGCGTGTGGGGTCAAGAGAGAAAACTTTTTAAAAGATAAGAGCTATCTTAACATTTTGCCCATAGAGAAATGTAAGAAATATAAATTTAAATGACAATGATAAATCATTTTTTATCCATTAAATTTGTAAATATAAAAAATAATACCAGTGCTAGGGGTGGTGCAGTAAGATGAGCACTCCCACACACTGATGGTGGGAATGGGTTAGTACTGACTCCTGAGTGGAGGAAATCTGTCCACACATGTCAAGACCCTTGAAAAAAATCATACCATTTCATGATTGTTATATTGAAAAATGTCAACCACAGGTATGCATTGATGGAAAGAAAAGACCCAGGCACCATCTGAGTAAATTAATCAGCATTTACTTATCTCAAGGCACAGAAGAAAGTTGCCACAGCTCTGCCAACAGGCACACAGCTGGGGATGGTAATCTTTGAGTAAGAGAGACTCACGTCTAACCCAATAGAAGTAGAAGAGTTTTTCTCTAGGTTCACCATATATACGTAAGACTTATCTTCATGAGGCAGATCCCGGCCTCCTCATGGCCTGGCCTCATGTCTGCTGAGACCGCCTGATATGACAGCAGGGCATGGTTCATGAGGCATAAACAAAATCCTCATTATCATCCTCAGACTCTCCAGGCCCCCACAAATGGTCTGAGTACTTTCTTGAACTCAGTGCTATGGAAACAGAATGAGGGCCATTTTGTGGAATTCTCCAGAAGTCAATCAAATGAGGACCTCAGAGCAGCTGCTGCTCCACTGTCCAATTCTGTAGCCTTTAGCCACAGAAGGCCATTTAAATTTAAAGTTAAATAAAATAAAAAATTCAGTTTCTTAGTTTTACTTTCACATTCCAAGTACTCAGTAGTCACATGTGGTGACTGGCGACCATATTGGATAGTACAGATATAAAACGTGTCATTATCACAGAACATTCTGTTGGATAGTGCTGAGCTGAGGGCTTATCGTGATCCACTTGGCTCAGGCATTATGATCCTAGCAATCTAGAATCTAGGGGCACAAAAAAATATTTATGTGAAAAAAACTAATTTACAATATCCTAGTAGTAAACCACTGGAAAGCATTGAAATGTCCAATAACAGAGGAAAGGTTGTATACAGTATGGCACATCCATTGGAGGATAGACTGCATGTTCAACTGAGGGAATATCATGCATCCATAAAATTATATTTTAAAGATTTTTTAATGACCCATGACAATGGGCTCAATAACGATAATGAAAAGAAATAAGAATAAAAAATTCTGTTAAAATAACTTGAAAAATATTCTATATTTAATAAGACTTTGATTACTAAAAAAACTACAATAGAAAAAAATAAAAACGAAATACTCTCAAAATATTAACAGTGGTTATTTCCAGATGGTGGAACATCACATAATCGTTTTTATTTTCTCTATATTTTTATGAAATAGTCAAAATTTCTAGTCATATTTTATAAGAAGATAAAGTTTTTTTAAAACAAAAGAATGGTCTCTTGCACATATTAAGTGCTCAATAAATGGTTGTTGATTAATGATTCATGAGGATTTGAAAGACTGAGTGAACAAATTCAAGGGTTCTCAACTTTATATTTTCCCTGAGTTCCCTGAGCCCTTCCTCATTCTGGCACGTCCTCATACAAGGGAAAAGGATGTGGATAAATTGAGAAAAGATGAAAATTGAAAGAGAACAAATAGGTTTTCATGTTGGACTGGGGTGGGATCTTATGGTTCCTACTAAATTTATACTAATCCACTTTTGAGATTTCTTATAACCCTGTTTTCAACCTAAACAATAATAAATATACTATTATCCCCCCCCTTTTTGATTTAAACATGATTGTTTCGAAGCACTTGGTTAAAGGCTTGATTTTTTTTCTTCTTGGCTATAATTCTGACTCATTTGTATATCAAGCCTCTATTGAGAGCCGCCTGCTTTCTGGCTGTGTTCACGCCTGCTCTGTACCTCCTCCCATCTTCTCTACCTCTTGGGAGGTAGCTCAGATCCTCACTCTAGGCTGTGTTTACACCTCTAGCTTTCCTTATTCCACGTGGGGCCCCCAGAGATGTAAAGTAGCTTCCATTGTTTTTCCAGTGCTGAATTAACAGAGTTTGAAAATCTCTTGCAGCTCATTAGAGTTCATCAGATTGTGCAGAACTCAGTACAAAGGAAGCCTAGAATTTTTGCAAATCTTTTCTTAAGTTAAAAAATAAAGCTGGTGCAAGGGAAAATGTTAGATTAATAGTTCCAAAGATGAAAACCTTTTAGGTATTGGAGCGGTTCCAGCCCAACGTCCTGCTCTCCAGGACCGGGCTGACTCAACGGCTTAGATCCTTCTGCATGTGGTCTTCCTTTTGTTTCTATACAGGATCTTGGATAAGGGACTAAAGAAAGGACAAGAAAATGGACTGTTAGGAATCATGAAGAGTTGGAGGTAGAGAATTCTGATGTGGTTTGATCCCCAAACTAAAGATTGATCTGGTTTTCTAATTCTCTTGTCCTTAGATTGAACATCCTGCACTGACGGTCAAAACTTTTGATAAATATATATTTATGAAAATCTAAACAGAGATCACTAACTCGTTTTACTACTTTATTCAACAGGCATTAAAAGGGTTTCTTTAGAAACAATCAGAGTCGTATGCCAAGATTTATACGTAAGGATGTTGATTACAGTGTTAATTTTAATATGGAAAAATATGAAACAGTTATATTATGTTACATCAGCACACTGGGATATTACACAGTCGTGATAAATGAAGTTTCAGATTGGATCAAGATGGCAGACCATCACACGTCTCTCTCCTTCCTCATGCTCCCAAATCTAGAAATGGCATTAGAGATTTATGTGAGTGTGTATTTTGAGACTAATTCCACCACAGTCCTGGAAAACAGGCAGAAGGCCGTCAGCAGAGCAGAAATCTCTGAAGACGGAAAGCCGATGAGATCTAATTGATGAAGAAACACATGTGATCTTCCTAGATTTGCCAAAAATCCCTGATGCTGCTGCACCTTAGTGTGCTGTCAGTGTTACTTGGGCCCGAGAATGACGGTTTCCCCAAAACTTCAGAAATAAGATTACCCTTTGAGTGTTAAAATATTCACATATGATGAAAGAGTATTTGGCTGTGGGGTGAAACCAAGAGTTGGTCAGAATATTTGTGACTGAAGAGTTTTGGAAACATTACAAATCATAATTAGGGCAGTCTAGATATATTTTTAGGGGAAAGCTACTAGCAAGTCCAATCATATTTCACCATTTAGACACAGGGTGTGTAACTAGAGGATATTCGCCACCAACCAAAGGGAAGAGAGAACCTATGGGCCAGACATTTGCTGGGTTTATCCAGCCCTCTCAGAGGAAAGGTGGAGGCTACAGGGAAGGGGCGGTGGTTTATCCGGTTCAGAATCTGCAGCATCTAAAATCTTTCAAGACCTTCCACCTCTCTCTCACCAAGCAACATTCTGATCATGATTTTGGCTTCTCAGACCTTCTGGTGCTGTGAAGACTGCGACCATCATGGCGACGAAAATCTTCTCTTCCTTCCCACTTTCCTTCTTCTCCTCCCTCCTTCCGTCCCTCCTTTCTTCCTTCTTTCCTTCCTTCTGCTCCTTCCTCCTTCCTTTTCAAAAATAGCTTTATTGAGCTATAATTCACATTCCGTACAATTCACCCATTTCAAGTGTACAGTTCAAAGAATTTTAGTGTATTTACAGAGTTGTACAATCTTCACCACAATCTGATTTTAGAACATTTCCATCACCCTAAAAAGAAACCTGATGTCCATTTATAGTCACTCCTCATTCCCACCCCTGGTCCTAGGCAACCACTAATCTACTTTCTGTCGCTACAGATTTGCCTTTTCTGAATATGTTGTAAAAATGGAATCATACCATATGTGTTCTTTTTTGTCTGGCTTCTTTCACTGAGCATAACATTTTTGAGGTCATCCATGTTTTATCATGTATTAGTACTTTGTTCCTCTTTATTGCCAAATAATATCTCATTGTATGGTTATACCACATTTTGTTTATCCATTTATCAGTTGACAGATATTTGAGTTATTTCAACTTTTGGACCATTATGAATAATGCTGTGGTGAATATTTCTGGGCATATTTTTAGGTGCCCATATCCTTTTGTTTCTCTTGGGTGGACACTTAGGAGCGGAATTGCTGGGTCATATGGCAGCTCTAACTTTGTAAGAAACTGGCAAACTATTTTCCAAAATGATCACCTCCCTTCATTTTTATCCTTTATTTTTTATTCTGAACTACTTTAAAGTAAATTATAAACCTCAAGACATGCCACTTAGCCAAACAAGCATTATGCCACCTAAAAATTGTCAATAATTTCTTATTACCACTAATTGAAATTTCCACTAAGGTCCTTTCATAGACATGAACCATTGAGTCACTGGAAAGGAACATCTCCCTTTGTAAACCAGTGAAGTGGCTTTCTGGTCTACACAGCCTCCTGTGGGTCCTGTTGGGATGAGCGAGCCTTCCTGGTTGAGTTGCTGAATAAGTTGACCAGGTGCTGGCTTGAATCTTGGGCGCCTGGTTTTAAGAGTTGGGCCATTCCGACTCTTCTCCCATAAATTTGGGGTCTGGAAACTGAAAGGACAAGCGTGTCAGCTTTGGGGACCAAACTGAGTCGTGAGGTGAATATCAGGTGAGTATCAGGCCATGAGTGAGAAGAATAAGAAGAGGGAGCCAGGGCAGAATGAAAGGAATGAAGCAGATGCTCTGGGAGAAGTTGAGATGAGGGAACATGCGGACCTCGGGAGAAAGGGATAGCCTGAGTCCCTGGTGGTTCTGTTTCCCAGTCACAGCCTTAGAGAGGAAGGACTTTTCCCCACTCCTGGTTTCCAGAATGAGAGATTTTCCCTAATACCATCTTGGCCCCTCTCCACACTGCACAGGTGAGTTCCTTATCTACCTGGTAAATTTGAGAAGACTAACTGAGCACACTCAGCTCGTTCTTCCTCCTGGAAGTCAGCTGCCCAGAAGGAACCAGGATCCAGCTCTGACTCTTCATATGGGAAGCGTGTTCTGCTGCTCTAGTGTGCTGGGAATGGGGTGGTGCTACTGATGGAATGTTTGTGTTCCCACCAAATTCAAATGTTGAAACCTAATGTGATGGTATTTAGAAGTGGGGCATTTGGGAGGCGATTAAAAAGTTTCACCAAAATTTTAGGCTTTCCCCTTAGGAAAAGTCCCTTACCATTCCTGTGATGGATTATGATTTCCCTTTCTCAGGGTCAACCAAATGCTCTGTTTCCATTTCACCAGGACTCTGTGTACTTACTATGTACCCGGCACTACGACGGGTGCGAGGTCTCATCTCCCAGATGCTGTTGGGTGGAGTGGAAGGAATCCTGGCCTAGGAGTCAGAAAATGTGGATTCTTGTCCTGCTGTTCAACACCTTGCTTTGCTGTTCACAGGCCAAGTGTCCTTGGCCAGTTCATCTCAGTGCCTCATTTGGGTGCCTCGTGCTAATGATGGAGAGTGACATTGGTCCTCCTGACGGAGGTCTTTTGCTCTTTCTAATACTTTATTTTTAAAAACAGATTTTTATTGCAAACTCTTTGTGTGCCAGGCACAAATACTTATATTTCTGGCATAGTCCTTACTATGGTAAGCTCATTTGTCTCTTTACATGTCTGTACACACTGTGAGTTTCTCAAGTGCAGCGAGGCCTCATTCATTGGTGAGCTCCTGCACCTGGCATGGTGTCGGGCCCAGAGTAAGCAAACACTCAACACAGGTTTGGTGAAAGAATAAATGAATCTCCTTAGTAAATGGGGATCCTAGCAGACGCTGTTGGTGCCCAGCCAACTCCCTGGGCATTCACCTCCTCACTTAGGCTGCTTGCTGAAGACACCTGTGGTTCCGTCTGAGGTCTTCTTCTGGCCTTGGAAAGGCACTGGCCTCAAGGGCGGGAAAGCTGGAAGTGCCAGGCAGTTAACCTCCCAAAGCTGCCTCAATCAAGGCTGCATGGGGGAGTTGGTGGATAAATGCCAGCTTCTCAGCCCCTGGTTGGAATAACTGAGGTCTCTATTCTGTCTCTGAGTCTCCTGGGGAGTTGAGCCCCAGTGTCCTACAGTGGTAACCAGCCTGATTCCACACCCAGCACTGGCTCTTTCCTCTCCCTGTCTCTCCTCCTCACTCTCTTTCTGTGCTTTTCTAGGGTCACCTCCCAAATAAACTAGATGCACTTAACTCCCTGCCTTAGAGTTTACTTCTGAGGGAACCCACACCTTGCCTGCCTTGAGGGATGGTTGTGATAGTCAAACAAAAAGCACATATAAAAGACTTTGTGGTCTCAGAATACAAGTGGTGTTACTCTTGGAACCAGTTCTCCACTGGAATGCAGTAGGTTGAGTGACAGCCCTCAAAGGAATCCGGGTGCTAATCCCCAAACCTTGAGTGTTCCTTTATATAGCAGAGGTGATTGAGTTAAGGATTGTGAGATGGGAGATGGTCTTGAATTATCCTGGTAGACTCTAAACGTAATCACAAGAGGCACTAGAAGAGGGAGGCTGAGGGACATGTGACACAGAATGAGAAGGCAATGTGACCACATCTGGCTTTGAAGATGAGGAAGGGGCCGTGAGCCAAGGAGTGCAAGGAATGCAGCTCTAGAAGCTGGAAAAGGCAAGAAAATGGATTCTTCCCTAGGAGCACTGCCCGCCAACACCTAGATTTTGGCCCAGTGAAATTGATTTTGGATTTCTGACCTTCATAACTATAAGAGAATAAATGTATGCTGGTTTAGGCCACCGAGTGTACGGTAATTTGTCACAGCAGCCATAGGAAACGAACACAAAGAGGGTCCTGCTTACTGCCCCTAACCCACTCCAGCAGGTGGCAGTGCGGGGTGAAGTGGTCGCAGTAATTCCCACTGGGCTTCAGGGAATTCTGCTCACTCTTCAACCCGCTGCCCTCAAGTGAACTAAGACCAACTGGTGCTGTCTTCACCCGCTGGGAGGCCAGTCCTTAACCACAGACTCATGAGGAATTTCTGCATTTCAAGGACAACAGAAAGAAAGAGTCAGGGTTTTTATGGGCTAATAGAAGTAAATCAACAAGCACTAAAGTGAAATCATAAATATGCATGAGAAAGCTGAGCAGAGGAGCGCCGAAGGCCAGCCCCAGTTCCCTGCTGCTGTTAAAATTAACTTTAACCATCAACTGCGTTCCTTCTCACGCCAGGACTCGCATCTCCGGACCAGCGATAGGATCTCTGTAGTTGTGGGCCGTGTGTTTCCTTTCATTTTCAGCCCAAACCACCTAGAGAGTTTCTAGGGATGTGCTTGTGTGACTACCCTTTCTTCCATTTAGGATTCACGATGCGTGGGGAAGCATTGCTTCATCCTTCTTGGTCACTGTCCAAAGCCGGACATTGTCAAGACTTAAAATGATGGCTTTGAGATAATCAGGGAAATTTGAATATAGATTGATTCCAAATAATGTTAATTTTACTCTGTGTGATGGGCATTATGGTTATGTAAGAAAATATCCATAGGTTTTAGAGCTATGCAGGGGATGAAATGATATAATAGAAAGGAAGAAAGGAGGAGGGGAGGGGAGTAGAAAGCAAATGAGAGAGAGAGAGGGACCACTGAAATAAACATGGGAAAATCTTGATAGTTATTAAATTTAGGTGATGACTATATGGATGTTCATTGTATTATTGTATGTGTTTGAAAACATTTTACAAGATTTGCTGGAAAAAGTTAAATGGCTAAAAAGAGTCTTTAAAAAAAACTTTCAATGAGAGGCAGCTGCAGAAAAATGATTATGGACACAGGCTCTGGAGTCGCCTGGGTTCCAACCTGGGCTCCTGCACTTTCTAGTTGAGTGACCTTGGGCACGTTACTCAACCTCTCTGTTCTCAGTTTCCTTATAGGTAAAGTGGATATAATAATAGCAACCACCTCAAAAGACTGTTGAAAACCATCAGTAAGGTAATACTCCCGGAGCAGTGGGAATAGTGTCTGGCACAGAGCAGTCTAAGTGTTTATTGTTAGTATTAGTCATAGTTTTGTCTCTTAACTAGTGCAGTGGTTCTCAACTGGGGGCAATTCTGACCCCCAGGAGATAACTGGAAATACATAGAGACATTTTTTTGTTGTCACAACCGGGGGTGGGGGCTATTGGCACCTAGTGGTTAGAGTCCAGGGTTGCTGCTAAATGCCCTATGCGACACAGGACAGGCTCCTCCAACAAAGAATTACCTGGACCCAAACGTCACTAGTGCCAAGGTTGAGCAACCTTGCACCCGTAGGACAAAGACTTTGTAAAAATCTGAGAAAATACAGACAAGCAAGGCAAAGAATAATAATATCCCATAATTTCACCATGTAGAAATAATCACTATCCAAAGCTGAGAATTTACAAAAGGAAAATGACATCTTCCTCAAAATTAAGATGCTTAATAAAGAAAAAGTCCCTTTATGTCACTGCTCCCAGAGGGGACATGTCCCATGTCCTCATTTCTTCAGAACTATCACAACTTCCAGAATGCTGTTGGACCTCTTCAGACCTCTGGTAAATGTACCATCCATCATTCAACTAGGCTACTGGCTTCTGAATGAAACGCGAGGAAACTATGTGAAGTCATTAATGATCCTCCTCAGAAATCTTGTGGGAACCTACTCTGATACCACTTATCTGGAGAAAAATTTGGCAGATTGTATCAAAAACCTTTTAAAAGTCCATATTCTTTGATTTGGCAATTCCAATTCTAAGAACTTATCGTAAAGGAATAACCAGATGAAGATGTTTGTATAGCTGGTCACTGCTGTATTGTTTTTAAGTGTGAAAAATTGGAAAGATCTAAACCAGAAACAACAAAGGAAGATTGGCTGATTACATGCTGGTGTAAGTCTGCAGTAAAATACCATGCAGTCATCAAAAAGGCAATGTTTATCTATGTATACTGTGGGGGATCAGAATTGGCCACCCCAAAATGTGTCTCTTTGCCTTGCCTTGATTATTTTTGAGAACAAAGGACTCTGAAAGAAACTTTGACCTTCCCCCTAACTGCTTAAAAGTATTTAAGACAAAAGGCCCGTCCCCAGGACAGGCCATCACCATATATAACTCTGTGTATTGGTAAACTGTGTGGGTTCCTGCTAAGCCCATTCTTATCAAAGTTCTATCTACGAAACATTTGCTTTTCTATGGAATTTGGAATGTAAATTGGATGGATCTCCACGTAAAGGCATCTCCATGTGAATTGCCTTTCTCTCCTTTGAAGACCCAAATCACTACCCCCAACGTCCTCCTTTGTCTTTAGCTGAAGATGGAATTTAAGGTGGCAGGATTGGCCACTCTGGTGAGTTACTCAGCTTTCTTGAGTTTCTCCCATGTATACACGTTATAAAACTTTGTTTGATTTCTCCTGTTATTCTGTTTCATGTCAATTGAACTCTTAGACCAGCCAGAAGGACCTAGAGGGTGGAGGAATTGTCTTCCTCCCCTACAGTACTTACATGGAAAGATATTCATCATGTATTCAGTGAACAATAACTACAGGAAAGGTCTGGAAGGGCGAATGGTTAATAGGCATCATGCAGAGGGTGTGGCCCAATGCCAGCAAGCGTTGCTGGTAGGGGCAGGGGTTATGGGCAGAAGGGTCAGAAGACACACAGGTCCTTTAGTGTCCTATGGAGAAGCGTCCTTGGGCCAAGGAGCAGCCAGATGCCCTTGGGGACTGTACTCTAGCAGAAGGACCTCATCCCCTGTTGCTCTCCTTTTTAATGGACCAAAGGGAGTGGCCTTGTCACTCACTGGGTGACAAATATTCTGCATTCAGGTGCAGAGTAGTCTGTGCTTAGGTGTGGCTCTTTAGGGAGCTCTGTGAAGCACCTGGAGTCTTTGGGCCCCCTGGTCCTTGGGGGAAGTTGGTTTGGGCACAGCCCCTTCTGCTGCAGGGAACGTCAGGCGGAGGTTGCAGCTAGCTCACCGCCAGCAACCAGGAACGAGTCCTGAGGATGGGCAGGTCTGCCTTCCCCTCTCACTCCTCCAAGCGGCCAGCTTTCTCAGTCTTAAAATGAGAGATTGTGTCGGATGATCTCTAAGGACCCTTTGAGCTCTAAGTATTTTATGCTTCTAACAATTTAATCACTGTCAACGGCAGTTTCTGTTGTTACAAATGAGCTGTGAATTTCCCTGGGGTTGCGTTGGCTGTGGTGGTGGGGTTCACCTGCTATATTATCCGACCACTGGGAGGTTCATCTCAGCATCAGACAACACTTGTCCATGCTTCTCCCTCCTCTTTTTCTTCCTAGGTTTCCTCTCTGCCCCTCAAGAGGTTTATGTGGCTTAATTAATTTAGATCAGTCGAGTGCTTTGGAGACTCTAAGAGTAAAGTCAGTGTCTTGCTGTGAATAACAGCCCAATGGGAACCCAGGTCACTCACAGCATCATGAGCAGAAGATGTTAGCCTAGCTGCTCGCAGAACGTGACGCCTCTTAGTCCTAATGCGCAGCTTCTGCTCCTTGGAGGAAACTGCAGCCCAGGGAACCCCCCTGACTTCCCTGAGTCCTTTGCATAAATACTCTAGGGAGTGGAGGATGTGCTTGAGGCTGAGTGAGGGAATTGGGGGAAATGACATTCCTTGTAGGTATAAAATGAAGTATGTTTGGAGAATTCATACTCTGGTTGGGGGGACTTTTTTTTAGGCAGAGTTTCTGTGACCCGTGGGGGGATATGGCCTTCTCCAATCTCTCTTCCCAGGGGCTATGTGAGGGGAGATGGTGAGAGAATTCCCTCAGGCCCCTTGGGGTGAAGCAGTTTAACCCTCACTGGCTCCAACCATCCCAGGAGCACATCCACCAAGAAGAAGGACTCCAGCGAGCTTAGGCAGGTTTGGGGTGAATCTCCTTGGCTGGTCAGGAATTCTGTGGATCTTCCTTTTTTTTTCCCCCCTCCATAAAATGGAGATAATAATATCTAATTCCCAAGTATCATGAGGATTAGATGCAATATTAAAGAGTGAATATATGTGGAGCTCTTAGGAGAGGGCTGGCACACAGCATGCCTCCCGCAGACTGGCCAGGGTCATCGCTGTTGTTTACTGAGTGCTTTTCATGAGCTGGGCTCTGTGGTAAGCATTTACCTATATTCCTTCATTTAATGCTCGTGATAACCCTGTGAGGTAGCGTTGTTACGTCTCCATTTAGAGATGAGGAAATGGAGGCACAGCGAGGTTAAGTAACCTGTGCGAGGTCCTGCAGTAAGTCAGTTGGATCCCGGAATCCAAGCTCGTAATTTATTAGGTGACAGTTGCCGTCCCCACTCCTCTGTAACTTCCCATAGGTCTTAGAGTTAACTTCCTCCAGTTATAAATTGGAGGAGAAGAACATTTGCAGATGACCTGCAGAAAATGCCCACGCTGCCGAATTCTTAGTATCTTGTGATTCAAAATGGAGAGGCTGCGAGACACCTCCATTCATCACTCCTTCTCCCCTCTGCCCGTTCCCCCTCTGACTGACACTTCCCATTTGAGCACCAAAGTGAGGGCTTGGCAACAGTATTCATGTCCAAGAACTAACCCAAGTGGTTCTGATTTAATTTTTATCAGAGTCTATTCTGAAAAGCCTGGGATACCTTGTGCTCCAGAAATTAACTTCTGGTTGCCGTGAGGAAAGAAACCGGAAGGATAAAGTGAAGCCAGTCAAGGGCGGTGCAAGGGTCACTGGGACCTCTCATTTTGTGGGAGGTGTCATTCTTATTTTTACCCCTGTAAAGTTTTTTTGTTTTTTTTTAAAGATTGGCACCTGAACTAACAACTGTTGCCAATCTTTTTTTTTTGGTTTCCTTCTTTTTCTTCCCCCAACCCCCCCAGTACATAGCTGTATATTTTTAGTTGTGGGTCCTTCTAGTGGTGGCATGTGGGACGCCACCCCAGCATGGCCTGATGAGCAGTGCCATGTCCGCGCCCAGGATCTGGAGCAGCGAAACTCTAGGCTGCTGAAGCGGAGTGCGAGAACTTAACCACACGGCCACGGGGCTGGCCCCAGCTGTAAGTTTTAATGCCTGCACAATACTGTATCATGTGGAATTGACATTTAAAGAAGAATAAAGGAAGCCCTATGTTAACTACCAGTCAGTTGAGAAGTAGACATTGCCAATATTTTAGATGCTCCCTTTGTGCTCCTCCCTAAATTGGATCCCCCTTTCTTCCTGAAAGGTAACCACTACTTTGGAGAAAATTATTCTCTTGCTCTACCAGCTGTGGTAGACCACTACATACATGGCCCCCTAGTGAACCACGGCTCCCTCTCTTCCACCCTCGTGTGATCTCCTTCCACCTTGACGTCTGGGTCTGTCCATATGACTGACTTTGGCCAATGGGACTGTAATAAACGCGATGCAAACAGAGGTTTGATAAGTGCTTACACACTGGGAAAGGTTCTTTTGGAATAAACACTCCTTCTTAGAACTCTGAGACCACTATGCTGTAGGGAAGCCCAAGTCAGCCAAGGCTCCACACTTATGCACCCCCATGCCCCAAGTCGAGCTATCTCAGTCAACCCCAGATATTTGAGCCACCCCAGCGGAGGCTGCAGACAACGTGCAGCAGAGACGAGCCTGTGCCAATCCCTCACCCACAGAATTGTGAGCAGAGTCATTGGTGTTTCAAGCCATTAAGTTTTCGCATGGTTCGTTATGGCGGCAATCAATAATTGAAACCAAACCGATGTGTGGATCCCTAAACCATACATTATTTAGTTTTGTCTGTTTTTGAACTCTATAGAAAATAGAAACATATTAGGCATTTTCTTTGGTGACTTGTTTCCTTTGTTAAACATCCTGTTCCAGAAACACCTCTGTGTTCTTCTGTGTGATTGAGGCTCATTCATTTTCTTTGGTGAGCAGCTTTCCACAGTTATCTATTCATTCTACTGCTCATGGACATTTGGGCTGTTTGGAGTTTGGGGCTATTAGAAACACAATTACTGTGGACATGCTCGTACACACACCTCCTGGGGTCCACGTGCAAGAGTTTCCCTGGGGTATATTCTTAGGGGTAGCATTGCTGGGTTGAAGGATATGTGCATAGTCAACTTTTTAGGCGTTGTCAAACCATTTCGCAGGGTGGTCTCCTTCTGTATCTCCCCCAACAGCGTCTGCGAGTTCCCATCTTCCTCATCCTTGCCAATACTTAGTATTATCAGACTTATAAATATTTGTCTATCCGATAGGTGTATAATGGTATCACATTGTGGTTTTAATGAATTTCTCCAGTGACTAATGAGCTTCTTTTTGTATTTATTGGCCATTTGGATATCCTCTTTTCTAAAGTACCCACTCAAGTATTTTGCTTATTTTTCTCTTCAGTTGTCTTTTTCTTATCAGCTGTTCTTTACAGATTCTAGACATAAGTCCTTTGTTGGTTATATGTGTCATGAATGTCTCCTGCTCTTCACTGTTTTTTATGGTGTCTTTTTGGGCACTCAATTTTAATGTCAGCAAATCTGCCGGTATTTTATTTTATGGTTAGTGCTTTTTATGTCTTGTGTAAGAAATTCTTCCCTACCCGAGGTGATGGGGTAGTCCCCTATATTTTATTTTTAAATGATTCTTTTAAATGACTTGATGTTTAGAGTCTTAATACACCTGGAGTTTATTTTTGTGTATGGTAAGAGGTGGAAATTCCTTTTTATATTCTTTCCCCATGGATTCCAAAGAACCCCAGCGCCACCCCTTGTAACGCTCATCTTTTCCCCACTGCGCAGCTACATGAGGAATTTACAGACTTACAAGATTCAGTCTTTCAATCTATGAACGCTCTATATCTCTCCATTTATTTAGATATTCTTAATGCCTTTCAGTTAAGTTTTTGTAGTTTTCTCTATTAAAGTCTTACATTCTTGTTTAGTATTTAAAAAATCCTATTGTAAATGATATTTAATTTTTTTCTGTTTCTTTGAATATATCAAAACACAATTGATTTCTATAAATTTATTTTGTATCCAAAGTTTGCTAATACCTTTATGAGTTAAAATAATTTGTCTGTAGAATTGTTTGAATTTCTGTGACACAATTATATTATCTGTGAATAATGACAATTTTGTTTCTTTCTGCCCAATACCCAATTTTGGTTTCTTTTTCTTGCTTTTCTGCACTGGCTAGAACCTTCAGTACAACTTTGAATAGACGTAATTGCAGGCATCGTTGTCTTCTTGTTCTCATCTCAAAAGGAATGCATTCAACAGTTCACATGTAGAATGATATTTGCTGTAATTTTCTTTTTTTGTGTGGATAACCTTTTCAGCTCGATACAGTATCCTTCTGCTCTTATTTTGCAAAGTGTTTTTATCATAAAATGATGTTGAATTTTGTCAAATGCTTTTTTTTGTGCATCTACTGAGATGATCATATGAATTTTTTTTCCAATTTATTAATGTGGTTAGTTATTTTAATTGCTTTTCTAATGACAAATCAATTTCATATTCCTGAATGAAATCTAACTTGCTGGATTTGGTTTGCTAATATTTTATTTAAATAGTTTGCATATATGTTTATGAATTTTCTCACGTAGTTCTTCTCAGGTTTCAGAACCGTGGTAATGCAAGCCGTACACATTCTGGAAGACTTCGGCTATGATGGTATTACTGGCTTTACCGGAAGTTGAGCAGAACCTGCCAGGAAAGCTAATGGATCTGGGATTTGAGAGTTAGAGATTTTTGATTTCTGATTTAATTTCTTAAAGGTTATAGGACACGTTCTAGCTCTTCTTGAGTTACTTTGATAAGTTATATTTTTCAAAGAGGTGTCCATTTCATATAAGGTTTCAAATTTATTGGCACTGTATAGTTAAAGATACACTCCTATTATCTTTTCAAGGTCTTTGACATCATAATTATGTCCCCCTTTCGTTACTGATTTTGCTTATTTGTGACTTCTCATTTTTTATCTTAATCATCTGACCAAAGGCTTATCAATGTTGTCAGTCTTTTCAAAGAAAAGCATTTCTCTTGGCTGATCTTCTCCAGTGCATTTTTTCCGACCTCATTAATGTCTGCTGTTATCTTTCCGTTTTCCTTTCTTGATGCACGTGGACTTCTGGTTCCAACTACTTAGATTCTATAGTGCCTCAGGCAAAGCACTGTGAGCTTTTCCCTCAGATTCTTCCTCCGGTTTGAGCCTGATTCTTCCCTTTTTTTGTATTTTTGGTGAGGAAGATTGGCACTGAGCTAACGTCTGTGCCAATCTTCCTCTATTTTGTATGTGGGATGCCACCACAGCATGGTTTGATGAGTGGTGTGTATGTCCACACCTGGGATCTGAACCTGTGCACCCTGGGCCGCTGAAGCAGAGTGCAGGAAGGGCATCCAGCTTGTGCCTCTCTGCACCTAGGTGGGAAAAGAATTTGCATCTGGAGTTCCTTCTATGTTCTCTGACCACTGGCCACACTCTGATACTGTAGTGGTCTATCTCTCCCTCTTATCTACGTACAACTCTCTTTCTCATTTTAGCAACTGATCAGAATGTCCTTTGGTCAGAGTGTTGCTGACAATGACGCCACTGCCCGGTAGGTAGACTAGAGAAGAAGGCCTTTTGTAGACATCAGAAGGTGTGACCTACCAAAACAGAAGGTTGGGCAGCTCCTCCCTCCACTTCCCACTCCAGCACAGGACTTAGTCCAACTCTGGGGCTTCATTTCTGGGCAACACTCATCCACAGGGATCATGTGAGCCACCCACGCCAAACGTTTTCCCTTCACCTCCTCACAGAACCACAGGATGCAGCCCTTCTCATCCTCATACTGCACTTCCTGCCACGTGACCAAAAATTAGTCTTGGGAATTTAAAGCATTTGGACATATTACTTTTGAGAACATGTGTTGGGGGCTTATGACTGGGGCCTGGGTTATGTGATAGTGTTGCCAATTTCTCTCAGCTTAAATTCCCAGCCCGAAACCAGGGAAAAGTCATTGTCCTGGAAACCCACACCCCATCCGCAAATGGTCTCAACCCGACGGTGAGGAATGAGGTCTGGGGAAAGAAGCCCATCGGTCAGGGTGGTTGGACCTGCACTGGGCAGAGCTCTGTCCCGAGAGCTGTGTCATCCCTCAGCCTCTTAACCTCTTCTGAGCATCGGACCTTGGGCTCACAGTTGTCAGAGCAGGAGCTTCTTGTTCCAGAATCTGATAGATCTTGGCACAAAGGCTTTCTCACTTGCGCCATCCCCAGTCCCTCCAATGTTCTGTGACTCTGGAAATGAGAGAGGATAATTTAGTAGGAGACGCTTTGAAGTAAGAAAAAGAAAGTTGCCCTACGGAAACTTTCAGAAGATTCAGATCTGTTCCGTGAGCTAGAGATTTAATCACTCGTGTTACAATTGTAAGCTTCAATCAAGAGGTTGGTTTGACATGTTCCTTCATTGGCCTCAGCTTTGCAAACACATGAATAGTGCAATTTTCTCCATTCATCTCGTGTGGTGCTCCAGCAGCATCAGCAGATGCCACCTATGCCCACCATATGGCATTTATTTTTCAAAACCGTTGCCTCAAATTGAAACTCAACAAATATTTCTTAGGGATCTAAATTGTGCTTGGTTTTGTGACTACAGAAGTGAACAGGACATGCTTCCTGCCCTTGGGGAACTCACAGTAAGATGGGGAGACAGATATGTCAACAGATAATTATCATTGAACGGAAAGTGCTAGAAAGAGTTAAGTACAGAGTGCTTTGGGAGCTCAGAGAAGAGTGACTGTGTGGGGATCTCTTCTGCAGGCTCCTCCAAGTCCACTCTCTACCCCTCTTTGCCCCACTCTCTGCCCTAGGAGCTGAGCTGCATAAACTGTATCAGTAGACTCCCTTGCCTTCCAGCCTCTGGTTGCATTGGTCCACGATGGGCAGCAGGAGACAACAGGGACTGGGGAAGAAGAGTGAGGGCTGGTTTCCTCCTTGCAGTGTGGCCTTGGGCTGGAGTCCGCCCCCACACCCCCATTCTAACACCCACATCTCCCTTTTGCCTGCCAGCCATCCGGTAGTAACAGCCCTGCTCTTAGCACCCTGGGGGCTGTGTGTTTTCCCTATAAACTGCTTGGCCCTCAGGAAATAGTCCTTTTTTAAGTCTTTGTCAAAATATCTTTGTTTGAGTGTGTCATTTTTTCCTGCTGGGTCCCTGGCTGACATTGTATCTAATCCTGTTTGGGGTGGGGCAGTGTGGTGACCTTGCAGGGCGGCTTCACAAAGGAGGTGACGTTGTAGGGTTTAAAGGCTGGATAGAATTGTGTCTGATATTAAGTTAGCTTCAATTTCTCACAATCCAAAGGCACTAGTTAAGTTAATACGCCCCCGGGCGCAATCTCTCCATATGGTAACTTTTCCTCCCTGTCCATGGTTCTCCCCTTTGTAAGAAGGACTCTTGTAAACAAACACAAGATTTCCCAAGAACAATGGTAGTTGCTCTTTTGGTACTTGGTTTGAAAAAATGTTATAGTGAGGAATGCTTACCTTTAAAATGAGTTGGCATTTAATTGAACCCAGGAGCACTTATGTAAATGTAATAATAGTGCATATCTGTGTGAAATGCTTTTTATTCAGTCTGCAGACGATGTTTGGCTCATGGATGAATGTGAGAACCCCTTGATAAAACTCTGTGCCTACTCTCTTGGGGTCCATGGCCAAGCTCAGGAACCACAGATCCGAGCAAGTCTCTAATCCCTCCTCTCTGCTCCCCAACTCCTCCTGTGTACGGGTCTCCAAATCATTGAACCGTAGAGCTGGAAGGAGAACACTCCATTTACCGGATCCCATCACTCCATTTCACAGATGAGGAAATGGAGGGGGAGTTACTGTCCCAGGAGTCACATAGCCAGTTAGTGGCCAAGTCAACAGTAAAATTTAGGTCCCTTGTCTCCCAGTCTACAGCTTTTTCTACTATTAAAAAATTTAAAATTGCCGTTCTCCCATGGTAACATTTTGTGCCAAAAATTTGATCTCTCAGTGTCCTCCAGATTGAACAGATGGTAAACATTTCCTTTCTCTCCTCGCCTTCCCACTCCCTGCTCATTCTAAGGCAGTAAGTTCTAGAATGGCAGGGCGTCTGCTCCTAGCTAAGGACCAAGTCCTACACCATGGGAACAGCGGGCATGACCAGGTTTAGCCTACTTGAGATTAAGGACAAGAGAGGTCATCTACTCCCTGTTCCCCACCCCAAGGACAAGAGGGGTTTAAGTCAGCCGTGGGCAGAACAGACAGGTGTGGGGCCCAAAATGGAGGGAGCTCCTGGATGTGAGGCTAACTGGTTAGCCTGGAAAGCTCTAGAAGAGACCACATGTAGGTGTGTATTAATAGCCATCCTATGTCTGCATGGCATTTCACAGCTCAAGTGTACATGCTCATCCCCAAGATCCTACCTGTGCCCTGTGAAGTACAAATACTGGGTCCCTGAGTCTCAAGATAAGTCACCTGGCCAATGGCGTCTGGCCAGAACTTGGATCTGCTGTCTCCTTGTCATTCACTGGCTGCCACTGCACCAGAATCCACAGGGCAATTTAGGGGCTTGAAGGTGGAGCTTTGCCTGCCAGAGACAAGTACACTTGCTTTTTTATTTTCATTCCCAAGGCCGGAAAACAGATTTGACCCAGTCAGTGGTTAGCACCCCAGACCAGGAGGTTCTAGGCAGACAGTGATCAAATTTAGAGGATAGAGGAGTCTTCACAAAGAAAAGATCCAGACTTTCCTCTGCAGTCAGAGGCATCTACATACATCTGGAAAATGTTGTGGCCCATTGAAAAATAAATAGCCCTTCTAGGAAATGCCCTCATCTTAGGATGTTTGCAGCGTGAAAGGAACTTGGTCCTAGGGAAGTAGTTGTGACTGTTTGGTTTTATCTCCCGAGGGTCACTTTAGACATACAATTCGAGTGATCTGCTGTGTTCTCACAGTTTTCAGTCCTCTGGTCACTCTGGCCAGAGACGGACAGCTGATCCAAGTGGAGCCGATTACACCACCCCACCCATGCCATAGCTGATTTTTCTGGGAATGGACACTGGAATCAGATCAAGCTGGGGCAATCCAGACCCTGTCCTGGGATTGTTTTTTCTTGGGTTATGTCTGGTGACAAAGCTGGGTGATCTGAGCCTGGATGCTGCTGGCAGTCACATGTCCGGCGGAGAAGACGAAGAGAAGAAAGCCTCTCAGAGAAAGGCTGAGAAGAGAACTTCAGGGCGCCCTGGGAACATTCTGTTTCTGGTTTTAGTTGACTTTCAGGCTCCGAATTACCACAATTCAGTTATATAAGTTTTAAAAAAATTCCATTTGTCACTTGCAACCAAAAAAATTCTGACTAATTCTTTTGTGGTACAAAAGCAGTAAATTTCTTAAAAATAAGCTTCACGTCTTATTCATCTTAAACTCTGCAGTGTCTAGTGCCACCACATGATTTTCTCTGAGTAGACCCAGAGGAATATATTTAAAAATATAAATGATATCTCTATTATTCCAGGCTGCAAATGTATGTTGAATGTCTATCTCCAGATCTACATAGGAAAAGCCACATAGTGAAAACTCCTAGAGAACTGAATATAATTCTAGGAAACAGGCTCAGGGATGAGGTTCCCTGATGTTCCAGTTAGATGGTCTGTGTGTAGCAAGGGGTCCAGGGAGGGCAGGCCATCATCCTGTAGTGGGGGAGGTGGAGGGGGGTGAGGAAGAAGTGACACTATCTAAAGGCAACAGGACTCCAGCCCACTAGCTGAGCCCTGGACTAGGGCAGAGGACCTGGGAAGGCAGACCGGTCAGGGCAAGGCAAGGGATGGGAGACGTTGTAACGTTTTGGAATTTGCAAGGACCTGAGGAAAAATGTGTTCTACTCTTAGCCTTGTTCTCTGAAATGATCTTTCTTCAGGACCCAGTCTGTGGAAAGCTTCTCCTGCTTGTTCAGCTTGCCTTTTTGGTGAATCTGCTGATTTTCAGTGGACTCACAATCCCACAGCTTAATCCTATTCAGTGATTTCCAAACACGTAGAGGAGATAGAGAGACTTGCGTGTGATATATTTTCTACAACAAATCTCTAAAGAGCCTGTTCAAAAGGAGAGGTCAAATGAGTTTAAAGTGGAGCCACAGTAATCACACAAAAGATACATTATCATAAGCTGTGAACAGAAAACATAGTTTATTTATAAAGAGTAAACAACCCTTATGTAATTCACAAAGGAGACACAGGGCCATCGTGGACTCCCGCCATGATAGTCCTGTGTTGGCGATCACTGTCTGTCGGCCCTAAAGAAGAACTTCAGCCTTATGGGTAGGTTTCTCTAAATTTAGACTGCTGTTCTAGAATTGAGCTTCATTCAAGTGTTAAAGAGGTCAATGGCATTATAACAATGGTGTTATTTAATGACAGAAAAAGAAACGTTATAATAGAAAAATATTTATTGGCTTGAAATTAAGTATTTAGACGCTGGGTATAGAAAGCCATTTTCGGGGATAAGACCTTAGCAGCATTATGTTAAATTAGGTATTTAATAAGTTAGATATTTAATATAGGTAACTAATAGGTTTATTTAATACAAATAAATTTGTATTTAACACAAATAAAGTATTTGTGGATACTCTAGAGCAGTGGTTCTTAACTCTCAGGATCGTGGGTCCCTTTGAAGATATTGACACATTCACACTCTTTTACATACAATTTCAGGACTTTTTGGGTCTGTTGAACTCTATCTGCTGTCCTCTAGATCAAGAACCTTTGCTCTACAGGACCCTACGGTGAAAACACCTGTGAAAGGGAATGTAAAAGATTTAGTTGGGGATTCTGGTAACAGTAGACTGTGTATTGCCAACCAGATCTCCCACTGCAAGCAACTAGAGTTGCCGAATAAAACAAGAAATATTTGAGGGCTTTGGAGAGGTATGAAGACAGCCGGGACTGGAGAAAATTCTGGATAGAAGGGAAACTCCTTGAGGTGAGCCTGATATTCTAAACTGCTTTTCCCTTCAAGGCATTTCTTCCTGAGTCTTAAGGAGCGAGGACAGGGAGCGTGAGAAGCCGAGTAGAAAGTGACTTCTAAGAGGCAGAGAATTTGCTCACAGCTTTCATCTATTTCTCAAGGCTGGGGAGACGAAAATGGGAGTTGAGAGCTTCCAAGACAGCAAAACTCAAGAGGCCTGTGTCCCGCAGGAAGTGAGGCGATGCTGACCACGAATCCCCTCGAGGCGTTCACTGATCAGGAAGTGGTCAAGCTGCACACAGGGCTTCCTAGTGCTGGGGAGAGAGGAACTGGATTTCAGGGGCGGCCACGGAGAAGAGACGCTGATGAACACTCCGGAATGCCAGCTGGGATCTTCAAGGACTACCTCCACGGAGGAAGAGCAAACCAAAGCAGATCAGGCCTGGGTTAGAGTTGAGTAATCGGCCCCTGGTCTGTCTGCTACAAGGTCAAGCCTCATCCAGAGCCTCCACAGCTTTTTTAGAGACAACCTCTAGAATTAAATAAAAAAGGACTGGCCATACCCAGGACTAACTTAAGGGCTTGCTGCTGAATCACTTTATCCTCAAAACTGTGAACCAAGAGGCTACCTCCCGCTGATTGCCCCTTACCTCTAGGGTCCCCTAATGAGCTGGCCTCTGTAGTGACTGGCCTTGTAACTGAAACCTAATGTAAGCAATTCTGTAATTCTGAACTGTTTGAAATTTAATTCCACTAAAATGACATCGTGAAACTGGGGCATTATGAAGGATTCCTGACAAAAGAAAAATAGGTTTGACCGCCCTGGTCTTCAGCTCATGCCTGAATCACACCCAGGACTAAGCGCATCCAGCCTCTAAGCTTGCATCCTCTCAGCTCAGCATTATTATGGATTTCAGATCATGGGCAAGTGCTGAAAAATTGTGGACACCCTGGTCCTAAGCTCCTTTCCCTAAACTCTGGGACCATGGCATCCAGCGGCTGCTTGCTTTTTCTTTGCCTTCTATCTTGTCAAATGCACAAGTTATGTTAGGATGGCTCGATTAGGGTCACAGATATTATACATGCTTATTCTTCTGTGAGAAAACCAAGCCGGTGGCTCATGTCATCCCGCACAGGGCCTTTTTCAGAGATGTTATCTCTGAGACATTTGAGAAGTACAGAAACTTCCTTTTGCTGACTTGCAAATAGCATCCCCCTCAGCAAAACTGTGTCCTCTGCTCCCTGATAGGAGCCTTCACAGCCCAGAGGTTTGAACTGTTCCACTGCTGTTGGCAGGGGGCCCAGGTGATGAGTGTCTACCCAAGGGCCGAGACTCTCACACTCTAGGAAGCTGGAGGGAAGTACACGAGGGCATTTCTTTTGCAACGCCTACAGGCAAGAGGAAACCCATCCAACTTAATGGCTTCTGGTTGGGTAAGTTCCTGGCACTAGGAAGACTTAGCTTACCATTTGACATCACAGACTGTTCCATACACAGGACATCACTGCCGTTACGCAGGGAGTGGAGACGATGCCAGAACTTCGTGCACCTCGTTTAGTGGAAAGATAGTATTTATGAGTATACCTGTGGGTATTTAGAAGAGTTGCAGCATTCGAAGTGCCCGAATGAAGCACGATCCTCACTCTGCCACACACACACACACACACACACACAGAGTTCCAGCTCTCCGGGGATGTTGTTTCTCTCTCTGTTCTGGAGACGCGTAAGTGGCTGAGCATGCTGGGGCAGGCATAGACTCTTCGTTCACACATACCAGCGCTGTGGTTCAGTTACTCCCTCAACCTGGCGAGTGACTTCACCTCTCAGAACCTCCCTTTCCTCATCTGTAAAATGGGGATAATGGGACCCACTTCACAGATTGTTCCGAGATTTAAAGGTATGAGAGGAGATGGAACAGCTCCTGGCGCACAGTAGGAGTTTGGTACTTGGAGCTGTTCTGACTGTCGTTTCGGGGGCCAGCGTCCTCTTTCTCTCCCCACACTTTTGCCGCCACCCATAGAACAGGGGTTTTCCCAACAGAAATCCTGGTGAGGAAGTTTTCCCCTCACCTTCCTCTCTGGAGGCTCCCTGAGGAAGTGTGTCTGCTGGTCTCGGCCCCTCCCTGCAGCCTCCCCACCCGAGCCTGCTCGTTCTCTTTCCACTTCAGCCTTCTTTTCTAGAAACACACCTGCTTAAGGCCTAGCCCCAGGACACGCTTTCTCAGCCCAGCCTGCTTGTTGGCATTACCTGGGAGCTTCCAAGTCTGAGCCAGTGCCTGGGTCCAGCCTCCTGGATTCTGAGGAGATTGGGGTGGTGTGAGGCTCAGGGAGGAGCAGCTTTAAGAGCTCCCAGTGGTTTTAACCTGTAAGCCGGTCTAACATCACCATCCTAGAGGCAGCCTGCATGCTGTCTTTCACTCTGATTCTTTCCTTCAATCTGAGGGTGTTGGATGCTTTGTGCTCTCCACACTGTAGGTTGGGGAGTCCCTACTCTGCAGATCCAGCCGTCCCACGTTGGACCCCACGCCCCGCCCTGGAAGTACGTCATAGGAAGAGCCTTCTTTGATCACAGGGGTCAGCTGAGGTCTTAAATCAGCGTTACCGGTATTGAATCAGACACTACAGTTCAGTCCCCATCCGAGTTCTCGCTTTGTGTCTGTTCCCAGGACCAGCGCAGGGGAGGGTGTGATTAAATCAGCGCCCCCATTTTCCACACCACTGTTACTAGCAGTGATGTCCACCTATCCCCCCCGCACGTGGGTGTCTGTTTTCCTCTGTGGATTCTCTAACAGTTCCACCTTCTCCACGGTTTCTACCACAGCTTCTGGCGTCCCTACCTGGTTCTTCATCCTTCAAGAGAGCGCCTGATGGAAGAATTCCCTGGCTTACCAGACTGGTTATGGATGTCCAGATAACAAAGATTCTTGCTTACCTTTCTCTGAAAGCCACTTGCCAGGAGAGCAAATTCAGAATCTCTGATGACATGAGAAAACTATCTTTAACAAGCCAAGCAGGTTATGATGTCATTTTGGGTGTGGCCTTGATGTCCACTTGAAATAAAAGGCTAGGCCTTTTCTTCAGTCCTGGACACTTGAATCCCTATTTGGTCAGGAACAACTCGAGTGTCAGCTTGGCATCTTGCCTCTATTTTATCAGGGAGGGAGAGGGCTGAGGACAAGACCCAGGATTTCCAAGGGACTCAACACAGGGGCATTGAAATGCCACTCTGTGGATGCCATCCTTGAGTCCTGAGTCTGACTCATGTGTGGTACTTGCTTGCCTGGCCTCTCTGAATGATTTTCTTTCTAGTAAGTGTTCTCGACCCTTAGTCTGCAGACTGTCTTTTGTAGTTATAGCTTTGCGGCCTCATCTGCAGCTCCCTCTATGGGCCCCAGTGTGCCCGCAAGATGAGCAGTGACCCAGAACAGCCTCCAGAGAAGGCAGTTGTTGGGGGAAGGATGTTGGGGGAAGGGGCTGGACAAGAACTTCTTGGCTTTCTGGTTGCCCAAAGGAAAGAGAAGAACCCTACTCTGAGGAGGAGGTCATTACTGTAGGATGAAGCCCCGGCCCTGTGCTCTCCTCATCCTGCTCTGCTGAATTCCTGACCAAGTTCTGTTAGGCTGTGAAGGTGTAACCTGGATTTGTAAAATAACCCTGTGCTGCTATGAGCCTGGGCAGGGAGAAAGGGTGGAGGAACTTCACCTCTAAGTACCATGGAGTGGTCTTCCTTATCCACGACTAACAAGGTAATTATCAAAGTGTGGTCCTTGGAGCAGCAGCATCAGCATCACCTAGGAACTCTTAGAAATGCACATTATCAGGCCCTACTCCGGAACTACTGACTCAGAAAAATTCTCTGAGTGGGCCCAGTAATTTGTGCTTTAACAAGCCCCCCAGGTGATTTTGATGCACTCTGTAGTGTGAGAACCACTGGCCTAATAAAATGGGGGGAATGTGACTCATTCTCTAGGTAACCACTGCTCAGGTGAATGATGATTGGTTAGTAGAGCTGTACACATCCTATCCTTTAGAACCCTGGGAAAAGGAGCAGGAGAACAGAGGTTCCACTACGTACTTGGATCTTCCCTTAAGAATGTTACTGCTGGTCTCACATTGGCCCAGATCCCTTGAGGATCAGTTCTAAGAAGACTGTGCCCATCTCCTTTCCCAGCTGGAGATATTAGGACCTTGCTGAAGCTTGTCCACCTTGGGGATGCGTGACCTTCTGACCCGTGGGCTTCCTAGGGGAACTGACACTCTCTCAGCTTGGAGGATTCATGTACCTGGGTAGGGCTCAACTCAGTCTCTCATGAAAATAATGGTCCCAGGACGGGGCAGTTCATCCAATTTTTCCTGTCAGTTTCATGCAGCAGGAAATGCATGAGATCTGAGCGAGAACATCTGAGTTCCTACCTGGGATCTGCCACTTACCAGCTGTGGGAACTTGTGTTTAATCTCTCTGAGTCTCAGTTTTCCTATTTGTAAAATGAGGATAATAATAATACCCACTCCCTAAGGTTTTTGTGAGGATTAAATAAAATAGTAAAAGTGAAATGCCTATATATATATAAAGCCTTGTGCCAGCAGGGTGCTCCATCAGTGCTAGGTTGTTTTGTTGGTAACTATCCCTCCAAGCTTCCAGGACTTTGCTGCGGAGGGAGCCTGGGCAGCCCTGTGATAAACGGACCACCAGCAAGACCCCAGAAGCCCTCCGTGTCTCTGTACTCCTTCTTGTGGCTGATTCTTGACACGTGGTGTTTTAACCAATGATAGCCTAAGATGGGAGGCTCCACAGAGGTCCCTGAGCAGTTTCCTAGAGCGCAGTCTCTTTTGTCCAAGGCTGCTCTGATGGCAGATGTAACTGATAATCAAATTAACTCTTTGCATACAAATTTATCTCCCAATGAACATTTTAGAATCAGAGTTGGGGACCATCTGGAGATACTTCCGTTCAATATTACCCTTTCTGTCTGTTTCAGATGGTTCTTAAGTTTTGATGGTTTGGAATAGCTGAACTCTGTCATTATCCAAAGCAGTGGTTCTCAATTGGGGGCAATGTCTAGACCCATTTCTGGTTGTCCCAACTGAGGAGGAGGCCTCTACTGACATCAGATGAGTAGAGGCCAGAGATGCTGATAAACATCCTACGATGCACAGGTACATACCTGTCGAAATGCCTGGAGACGCTATCCCAGTAGGGACTGGGATGGGCATGGAATCCTCAAGGATGCAATGCTCTGAACTAAAGGATAACCCCCCAGACTTCCAAGAGTGACCCCACTGCTACCTCTGAGGCTGTCTTAATGTTATGGGTTGAATTGTCTCCCTCAAAAAAAGTATGTTGAAGTCCTAGCCCCCAGTAATTCAGAATGTGACCTTGTTTACAAATTAGATCTTTATAGAGGTTGCCAAGTTAAAATGAGGTCATTAGGGTGGCCCCTAACCCAATATGACCGGTGTCCTCATAAAAAGCTAAATTTGTACACAGAGACAGACACGCACACAGAATGCCATGTGAAGATGAAGGCAGAGATCAGGGTAATGCAACTACAAGCCAAGAAACCCCAAAGATTGCCAGCAAACCATCAGAAGCTAGGAGAGGGGCATGGAACAGATTTTCCCTCTTGGCCCTCAGGAGCAACCAACTCTGCTGATATCTTGATCTTAGACTTTCAGCCTCCAGAACTGTGAGGAAATAAATTTCTGTTGTTGAAGGCACCCAGTTTGTGGCACTTTGTTATGGCAGCCCTAGAAACTGGACACACGTGTGAACCAAACTATGAGGCTGCTGTCCATCACCACCACACCTGCATCCCTGAGCTGTCTCGCTGTGGTCCACACCCACAGAGCTCATCAGCGGCACTCATCACTGAAGCAGTTCAGGATCTCATTGCTGCAGCTGTTGCCATCTGCAAAAGCATCCGTGCCAAGGCCACACTGAGCTGCCTCAGCAGCGCTGCTATAGTTGGCAAACAGGCCGCGCCACAATCACTTCAGAAATGCCTGCTGTGCCTCAGCAATGGCCAACTTGTCCTCCCACACCTCGCGGCTGCCAGTGCCGCCCCCTCAGCTGTTCTCCTTCCTTGATTGGGAAGCTGTTGCCCAAGGCTGTCCCTGGCTCAGCAGCACCCCCTTACTGTCCCAGGCTCCTTCAGCAGCTCTACCATCACCCAAAGACCCACCGAGTCAGAGCTCCCATTGCTGCCTCCCCCACTCTCTGCTGCCACCGGAAATCCTTGTCTTCACGGGAGTGGGTCACAGCCCCGGATGCCTGTAGTAAGCAGAGGCTGGGCCTCCCAGGGTTGCAGCTCCTGTGTGATTGCCTATATTGTTCTCGGCGTTCGTATAGCTCTGTAGATCCAAGGAGAACCCCTTGTGTTACCACACAGCTACACAGAAATATTAATAGGCACACAGCTACACAGAAATATTAATAGGCTCAATTTATTTGGGTACTGACTATGGGCTAAGCACTTAATGTATGTGATTTAATTTACTCTTGACAAAAAAAGCCCCAAGAAAAGAATTATCATTCCCATTTATTGATGAGGAAATAGAGGATCAGAGAATTTAAATAACTTGCCCAAAGTTATGGAGTGAATAGGTTGAGGAGTTAAAATTCAAACTGATGTTTGGCTTACTCTAATGCCTACCCTCTTCCCAGGGCAGGACACTGATGCTCACACAAGCCTTCTGCTGGAAATGTAAAGCTATAATACGATGACCATAATTTTTCTCTTTTCAGTGGTCCTGGGGCGAGTGAAATGCCCACACACCCTTGCTAGGCTGGCAGGTGAGCAGTCTGTCTCATGATCTTATAAGGCAGAAGGATTCCATGACTGTCTGGACCCTATTGTGATTGTTAGAGGTTTTTGGGAGTCCAGTCACTGGACTCCTCTCCACTTTGGATTCTAACAATTCTAGAAACAGACACTAAAAGACAAATGAGGCTTAAAGTATAGTATCAGATGTCTTGTCCAAGGTAGGGGGCTTCTAATCTGTCACACTGGACCCCAGCTAGGACTGGGGCAGAGTGGGACTTCCCACCGCTTCCCTTCCACGTCAGCCTAGACCTGGGGACTCATCTGGGGAAAGCTTGAGTCTACGCGTGAACTCCAGGTCCCTGCCAGTTGCCTGAAGGGAGCCCACTTCATATCTTGTCAAATGTGAGAGAAAGAGAGCACCCCAGAAAAAGAGAAGAGCAGAGTGAGAGAGGCAAGTGGAGAGCTCGAGCCAGAGAAGAGCCGTGCACTCAGTTACTTCCCGAATGCAGACCAGATGCAGCACATCCACCACGCTCAGGCTCACAGAGAAGACAAGAAGGGAAAGGAGAGCACTGTCCTCATGAAACTCAGGGCCCCACCCTCTGGGGAATGTGGACTGTGGAAGTCAGGATCTCCCCATCTCATCAATTAGTTAAGTGACTCTTTCTCCCAGGAATCGGTGTAAGGGTGGAGAAAACTGGCAGTATTTGCTCCCAAATGGCTCCCTCTTGGGACGAAACTTACATGGGAACAAGAGAACAAAAGCATATATAGAATTCCCATCAGTGCTAAGAGTGGTTCATCCTGTTGGGAATAAATACTTCAAAGAGGTTGAGGGGAGGCTCAAAGGGGAATAGTGTAAGCACGTAACCTGGAGAGTAAGGGATCTGAGATCAACAGCTATCTCAAGTCCCCGCAGGTTGTCTTCTCTCCTTGGGGCTTGGAGCTCTCTAATGTCCCGCATGTCCCTGCCTGTGGGTGGGGCCATCTTGTCATAGTCTGCCGTCCCTTTATAGTGCTTGTACAGTCTAGATCAGTGGGCTCCAAACTGGCTTTCTTTGAAGATTCTTTTCTCAAACACTTATGATACGGAAATGAGGTGTGATCATCAGATAAAAGAACTTCCATAGTTGATGTGGACACATTTGATACGTGTCAAAATGTCAGGAAAGTCTGAGCCCACCTGAGGACACTTCCAATGTCAATGGCGGGTACTGAACAGCACAGGATGCGAGACGCCCGCAAGAAAAATGGTTGGATGGAAAAATGTTCACATTGGGAGCAAAACTTATATTTGCAGCTTTAATTCTCCTATCTCTCTGGGTTCCTTGATGCCTATCAGAGGCCGAGGATTATTATGGTCAGGCAAGGGGAGTGACACTGGTCCTTAAGGGTTGTGGTGGTTGTTTAAAATTGGAGAAGGTTGAACTATAACATGATTGTGTAATGTGGAAGGGGGCTTAACCTGTGTAAATCTTTGTAAGTTTTGTTTGTTTGAACTGATCTGGAACGACTTGCTCCCACGATGCTGGCAGGCTCTCAAGTTATTTCCTAAGACTCTGCAAGCCAGGCTGGTCTGTGCGATTCTGAGTCTCCCATTACTTTTCTTCACCACCTGCCAGAGCCAAACATATGTTAGTAGAAACCATTACGACCCCACAGGTCTTTGCAGGGTGTGAAATGGATTGCTGTGCTGAGTCCTACCAGGAATGGGCGGCAGTTCAAATACGGAGGGAGGGAGGTCAGCTGGTGTTCCCCTGATACCTAGCAAACAGAGTTTTTATGCCAAACAACATCATTAAATGATCTTTCCAGTCCCTTCCAGCTGTAACATCCTGCGACACTTCACCCAGTGCTGTGAGGATTTTATCAGATAAAAGTTGAGAGACAAAAAGCAAAACATCCATCTATGTATTTAGAGTTGGGATAAATCTTACGTATAACATAAAGTCCAGCAGAAGGATAAGGTAAAAGCAAAGTTCCAGTTCTGAAACTTAATATGCGCAACACAGAAAGCCAGTCTCTTTCCACGTTTTTCACACTCCCATCCCTTCACCACCTTTTGTTCTAGGAACCCAACTGCTGTATTTAGACTCAAACGCTCAAACGGTCCGCTAAATGAAGCCACAGCTGCTCTGTCAGGAACGTCACATTAAAATGTGTTCTGAAACCATTTGGCAATGTTCTGAGGACAACTTTCCTTTCATGAGCTACAAAACCAGCTCTGGGCATCGAGGAGACTTCCAGCAGCCCCTGCAGTTCCTGAGGGATCAGGGTAGCCAGAGGGAGGGCAGTGGCCGGGGCCAGCCGGCGCTGGGCCGAGTGGAGTAGCCAAAAGAGAACAAAAATTGGTTTTTTAGATTCAGTTTTCTTTCTTTATTTTTTCACGTTTCAAAGTCATTCACATGATTCAAAATTCTAAAGGTACAAAAGAAAAGACAGTGAAGTCTTCCTTCCTTCCCAGTATCTCAACCCCCAGATCCCCCCCAAACAATAATGTTGGAGGTTTTCTCTGAGTAGAGTAGTTCGCTCTATAGCCCATAAGTGACAGCTCAGTATGGTTTCAAATGCCTCGCTCTTATTATGAACGAGGTTGATTCTGTTTTCTGACGTTGTAAGAGACATTTGCATTTCCTTTTCTGTGGAGTGATCATAGCCTTTGTTTATTTTTTTCAGTTTTATTTTTTCTCTTTTTTCTTACTGATCAGTAGGAGCTCTTTTCTACTAGGACATTGACCTTTCCTCTGTGATACGAGATGCAAACACTTTTTTCCCCCAGTTTTGTAGCCTTTTTCATGTTGGGTTTTGCCATGTAGAACCTTTGATTTTTAAAAAATTTTTGGTAGTCAAATTTATCATTCTTTTCTTCTTTGGTTTCTTGGTTTTTATTAAAGTTAGATCTCCCACTCTAAGATTATAAAACAATTCCTCCATAATTTCTTGCATGGCTTTTATGATTTCAGTTGTTACTCTTAAATCTTTCATCCATTAAGAACATTTGGAATTTATTGTGGCATAAGATGTTAGGAATAGATCCAATTTTATTTTGGTCTCCACGGCTGGTCAGCGTCCCAACTCTCTATATTGTGTGACTCACCATTTCTCCACTGATTTCAGGTGACTCCGCATATCAGGTCTATTTCTGGACTTTCTACTCTGCTCCATTGATCTGTTGATGTAGTCAAGTGCCAGTACTATACAATTTTAAATATCAGACTTTTTTTCTTAGTTATTTTTCCTTTATTTATTTATTTTATTGAGGTCATATTGGTTTATAACATTGCGTAATTTCAGGTGTACATTATTATATATCAGTTTCTGTACAGACCGCATCGTGCTCACCTCCAGTAGTCTAGTTTTTATCCATCACCATGCATATGTGCCCCTTTACCCCTTTTACCTCCCCTACCCTCTTCCCCTCTGGTAACCACTAATCTGTTCTCTTTGTCCATGTGTTTGTTTATCTTCTACATATGAGTGAAATCATACGATGTTCCTCTCTCTCTGTCTGGCTTATTTCACTTAACATAATACCCTCAAGGTCTATCCACGTTGTTGCAAATGGCAAAATTTTGTCTTTTTTATGGCCGAGTAGTATTCCGTTGTATATATACACCACATCATCTTTATCCATTCATCAGTTGATGGGCACTTGGGTTGCTTCCACATCTTGGCTATTGTGAATAATGCTGCAGTGAACATAAGGGTGCATAAGTCTCTTTGTATTGTTGATTTCAAGTTCTTTGGATAAATACCCAGTAGTGGGATAGCTGGATCATATGGTATTTCTATTTCTAATTTTTTGAGAAATCTTCGTA
This sequence comes from Equus caballus, assembly GCF_041296265.1. NCBI lineage: Eukaryota > Metazoa > Chordata > Mammalia > Perissodactyla > Equidae > Equus > Equus caballus. Next base: position 62,489,892 of record NC_091706.1, on the reverse strand, counting down.
CTGTTTTCCATAGTGGCTGTACCAGTTTGCATTCTCATCAGCAGTGTATGAGGGTTCCCTTTTTGCTACATCCTTTCCAACATTTCTTATTTGTTGTCTTGTTGATTATAGCCATTCTGATAGATATAAGTTGATACGTCATTGTGGATTTGATTTGCATTTCCCTAATAATTAGTGATGGTGAACATCTTTTTATGTGCCTCTTGGCCATCTGTATATCTTCTTTGGAAAAATGTCTGCTCACGTTCTCTGTCCATTTTTTGACCGGGTTATTTGTTTTTATGCGTTGAGTTGTATGAGTTCTTTATACATTTTGGAAATTAACCCCTTGTCAGATATATGATTTGCGAGTATTTTCTCCCAGTTGGTGAGTTGTCTATTCATTGTTTCCTTTGCCTTGAAGAAGTTTTTAGTCTGGTTTAGTCCCATTTGTTTATTTTTTCTTTTAAATATCATTTCTTTATAATGTGTTTTGACATCTGAGGGCGAAAACCCCCACCCCTTCATCTCATGTTTATTTTTGTTTGTTCTTCCATCTAAACATCAGAATCGTCTTGACTAGTTTAAAAAAATCTGTTGGTATTTTTATTTGTATTTCATTAAATGACTTAGGGAGAACCAACAGATTTTAATACAGTCTTAGGACTATATTATTAGGAAGGAGAGAGCTTGATAAACTAGGGGAGAATAGATTTTCCTTTGTGCTGAATATATCCATAGGAGAAATAAAAAGAAATACAGTCAGAACTTTGTTCCAGGGCAGCCTTTCCAAAAGAGTGTGTCAATGACCTGTGGAACAGTAATAAGAGAAACTGAAAAAAGGGATTCTGTGTTAACATGTTGGATGGACATTGTCCGCTCTCCCGCCCCTTGGAGATTTACAATGAACAATAGCCAGTAAAGACCACGAGCAGTCCTGCAGTAAAGATGCTGTTCACCGTGTTGCTTCCCAAACTTGTTTCAACATGGGATCATTTCTCCAAATAACACCTCTTAGTATTCCATAATACACTCAGAAAAACTCAGTTTAGAGAACTTCAGGGCCAATCGTAGATCTTTAAAAGATAATTTCTGCATGTAAGTTCCTTTTCAATGCTTCGATTCTAAGCATCAGTGAGGTAAGAATCTAGGAAATAATCTTTAGGAAATTATTTTTGAATGCTCAAGTGTATCCCCACAGGGACAACAGGTGATCAAATATTGTTTCTCTTTCTTCTACTATTGGATTCCTATGTGAATCCACTAAAATGGAATGAAATCACTTGTTTTATGCCACCCTTCTAGTCATTCATTTATTCATTTGGCACATATTAAGTACCCACTATGTGCTGGGCCCTGCCTTTTTTCAGGAGTGAGGAGGGCCTCTACACCAGGCAAGAGGACCCTTGTTGCTGAGCCGCCGGACTCCTTTCTTGACTCGTCATCACTTCCTCATGTCCACTTTGAGGTATATGATTCTAAGAGCAATTTCCCTGAAAACAATATTGTTCTGTATGGGAAAATCATAATC